>NC_059168.1:102774342-103088939 GCF_019923935.1 Bubalus bubalis
TCTGGTCAGTTCCCAAAGGAGACATTGGGTGCCTCTTGGCATTGGCAGGTCGGTATAATGCCCCGACAGGTTTCTGCCATAAGCCATATGAGATCACCGTGGAACCGCAGAGCAGGGCTCCTTACTTGCTTCACGCAGGGCATGCCATTCATTCACACAAGCACACCGTAGAGTTAGTAAAGCACAGCAGAAAATGTGTTCGCTAAGAGAACAAAGAACTAAAGCTCCAAGCATCCTTACCTTGTCCTGAAGGATCCCGGACGAGCCCCCAAGATGAAAGGTTGTTGTTGAATCACGCGAAGACACCGGGATTCTTGGCCCCCGGAGGAGAAGAATTCAATCCGGGGCCAGAGACGAGGCTAGCTCGCTCAGAGCTTTTGTGTAATAAAGTTTTATTAAAGTATAAAGGAGATAGAGAAAGCTTCTGACATAGGCATCAGAAGGGGGCAGAAAGAGTACCCGCTTGCTAGTGTTAACAATGAAGTTATATAATCCAAAGAATGTCTGGAGGTTGTAAAGACCTCATCAGACCTACTCCCATAATTTACATTTTAAGATAACACTGTCCTCAGGCAGGATACATCCTTGTAAAGACCAGGTCTACTCCCATAATTTACATTTTAAGATAACAGAAGGTTTAATCCAAAGACTGTCCTTAGGCAGGATACATTATTGTTATATAATCCTAAGGAGTGGAGAAAGAAAAAAAAGTTTTTCCTTTCTTCCTCCTTGAGAATTCCAGACCCCTCTCTCCTTGGGGACCCCTAGACTCCCTATCAACCTGCCTAGGAAATGATTCTCTCAGGGCTGGAACCCAACTGTCTGCCATCAGAGCCCCGACTCTGCACAGGTCTCAGGGATCACCCTGGGGTCTCTGGCCTCTCCCAGCAGGACCCAGTTCTGTGCTTCAAGGCCACGGGGTCTTGTTACTAGAACCTGCTGCTGCTGAGTCACTTCAGTCGTGTCTGACTCTGTGCGACCCCATAGATGGCAGCCCACCAGGCTCCACCATCCTTGGGATTCTCTAGGCAAGAAGACTGGAGTGGGTTGCCATTTCCTTCTCCAACGCATGAAAGTAAAAAGTGAAAGTGAAGTCGCTCAGTAGTGTCTGACTCTTTGCGACCCCATGGACTGCAGCCCACCAAGCTCCTCTGTCCATGGGATTTTCCAGGCAAGAGTACTGGAGTGAGTGGCCATTGCCTTCTACAATAGATACTCAATAAATTCAATGAGATGATCTTAACCTAGATATAGTACATCAACCAGAGCAGGTGAGCATGAGTGGAGGTGGCTGCTGGCACTGATTTTAAATCATGTGAGAAAAATGAACAACCTCAGTGCTTGGGATGAAAATAGTCAGAGACTTTCATGGGACCTGGCTGTCACCTACAGACATGGAATCAGACTGTAGAGGGAGGTCCTGGGCGGGTCAGCACCACGACAGCTCCGCAGGGCCCTGGCATTCCCCCTCACCCCGCCCACCTTTATGTCTCTGTCATTGTCCTATTTTTAAAAAGGGTTCCCAACACCCAAAGCTCATAGTCAGGAGGTGTGGGCCAGGGTAGATGTAGGCTGCTGCCTCGAATCACCCACAAACTTGACTTGGGCTCAGGACCACGGTACTCAAAGTGTTCCTTCCACATGGGAAGTCTGGGTCCCTAATTCTGTGGCTGAGAATTCTCTAAGACCCATCCAGGTTTCTCCAAATGTGTTTCAGGTGTGGACAGAGACCCAGAGGTCATGTAGTTACCTGGATGTCCAGAGTACGTGCTTTAGCATCCACTAACAGTCAGTTGGCCATCTGGGGCCGGGAGCTGGACTTGCCGCATATCTGCTACCCCACACATGGCCAGACCATCCACTGTGCCCCCACCTGTCCCCCTTGGGTTACCTGTGCCACAAATATCCAAGGCCTTCCGAGACATGGTCAGGACAGGGCTCCATTCTCGCCCTGCCTCCTCTGGCTTGCTCTGGTCTCCAACCTTCATGCCCAGCATGGGCTGGCTATCAGCCTTCTTGCCCTGCCCTGTGCTGTCGCAGTTCCTGGAGCCCCAGGCCACCTGGCGCTCACACGCTTTACCTGCAGTTTGAGGAACTCGTCTACCTGTGGATGGAGCGGCAGAAGTCGGGGGGCAACTACAGCCGCCACCGGGCCCAGACGGAGAAGCATGTGATCCTGTGCGTGAGCTCCCTCAAGATCGACCTGCTCATGGACTTTCTGAACGAGTTCTACGCGCATCCACGGTTGCAGGTGAGGCCCCGCCCCTGGTCCCACCCTGCTGCAGGTGAGGCCCCACCCCACTGCATGTGAGGCCCCGCCCACGGTCCCACCCACAGCTGCGGTGAGGCCCCGCCCACAGCCCCATCGGGACCCAGAACCCCCTGAGCTCTCTGGGCCTCTGTTTCCCTGCTTGTGGGGTGGAGTCTGGATGGTCTCCCTCATTGTAGGGAGTGGGTCTGTGGCGTCCTGCCTTCCTACCGTCACAGAGAAGGCTGGGGGTTCCAAGAGGCCATACAGAGGTGAAAACAGTAGGAAGGCAGGGTGGGCAGGGCGCCGGCGAGCTTGCCAGGGGGCTGACGGTGCCCTACCTGCAGGACTACTACGTCGTCATCCTGTGCCCCACGGAGATGGACATCCAGGTTCGCAGGGTCCTGCAGATCCCACTGTGGTCCCAGCGGGTCATCTACCTCCAGGGCTCCGCGCTCAAGGATCAGGACCTCATGCGGGCCAAGTGAGCGCCGGGTTGCGGGGAGGGTGCGGTCCTGCGCCGGCCAGCCTAAGCGGCGGCCCTGAGCACTACACCAGCCGGAAGGGGCCATCAGCCGGGCGGCAGCTCCAGCTTTGTGCCTGCTGCCCGCCCAGGCCAGCCGGGCCCCTCACTGACCCCCGCATAGCCTCCTGGGCAAGCCCACCAGCTCCTCTCCCACCTGCCTGGCTGTGTTTGGGGGTGAGGCGGGGGCTGCTACTGCTGCACCTTGGGTGGGAAGCTGAGGCTGTGGGTGGATATTCTTCTAAAGATGAGGTGACAGGGTGACTTGAGGTAAGGAGACTGAGTTGTGAACAGAACTTTCCAGAATCTGCTGCAGCACATTCTGAGACACCCGGGAGGGGGCCCCCCACCCACCCCCGGAAGGGCCCTCCCATCCCCCGCCACTCGTCACCATTTTATTACAGAGCCTGATGTAACCTTCGTGGTGAAACGGTAAACATGTGGGTTGTATGGAGGCCAAGGCGGCAGGATCCCGGGTAGCCAGGGCCCCCATCCACGCATCTCCTGAGCCCAGGAATCAAGGGCCCGACAGGGACAAGTAGGGGGTGCAGGGTGATGAGGAGCGAGGCGCCAGGCCTCCCTGCCCTGGGGCAAGTGGACCCTCTCTCAGGCGGCCTTTCTGCAGCCAGGGGCTGGGGGCGGGGCATGAGGGGAGCAGACCTGGCCATCCCCAGACCTCTGGCAGCCTGTCCCAGAAGGGGACAGGACAGCAGGCGGAGTCCAGCATCTCTGCCACAAAGTGCACCCCCTTCCATGCCTCAGCCCCACCCTGAGTGTGTAGGGGCCCATCCTCAGCCCGTCCAGGGCTGGTCAGAGCGAGGCGGGGTCCTGATGGCCCAGACAGGGACTGCTAGTCCTGTGGTGCTCAGACCTGGTGCTTTGCAGGATGGACAACGGGGAGGCCTGCTTTATTCTCAGCAGCCGGAACGAGGTGGACCGCACCGCGGCGGTGAGTGCCCCCTGGCCACCGGCCCCGCGCCTGCCCGCCAGCCAAAGGGGCAGAGCCCCTCTCCCAGCCTGCTGGCTGCCCTCAGCAGTGACCGTGGCCTCCCTGCTCAGGACCACCAGACCATACTGCGTGCCTGGGCCGTGAAGGACTTTGCCCCGAACTGCCCCCTCTACGTCCAGATCCTCAAGCCTGAGAACAAGTTTCATGTCAAGTTTGCAGGTACGTTTGGCCAGGAGAGGGGGCACCCGTGTGGTCCAAGGGGAGCATGCTGGGGGCAGGGGTGGGGTTGAGGCAGAGCCCATGCAGGTGCTGCACCTGGGAGCCTGGGGGTCAGTGAGGGCAGGGGCCAAGGGCAGGGGAGGGGCAGGAACACCATCTGATGAGCACCTCTAGGGTGAACAGATCTATGCTGGACACCTGGGGGGCAAAAGGTGTTGCCAGCTCCCTCCCCCCACTCCCAGCCCTGGAGCTCTCCGCCAAGCCTGGGAAACAACCACAGAAGAGCAAGGAGAATTAACAGGCTCGGGAAAGTGGGGCGCTGGAGGGAGCCTTCTAGGGAGACAAGGGGGCGCCTACTGTGGGGGACAGTGAGAAGCACTCAGTGACCCTGACCTTCCTGCCCGCAGAGCACGTGGTGTGCGAGGAGGAGTGCAAGTATGCCATGCTGGCCCTCAACTGCATCTGCCCAGCCACGTCCACCCTCATCACCCTGCTGGTGCACACGTCCCGCGGCCAGTGAGTTCTGCCCTGGGACCACCACGTGGCATGCAGCGTGCTGCCCGGGAGAGGAGCAGACACTGGAGGCAGGGGACGTGTTGAGGAGCCTGTGATGGGAGGGGGTGAGGAGCCCGAGATGGGAGGGGGTGGCGACCTGGGAGGACCCAGCTGGGAAGCAGTAGGTGCCTTGCCAGGAGTGGGAGCTGGGGGCGGCCTTGGGGCTGCAGGGAATCACAGGCAGGGCCCTCCATGAAGCAGAGGGCCTAGTGGGGGTGGGGGGCTCAGGAGAGCCAGCGAGTCTAGAAACAGCGATAGGGGCAGGGGCAGGGGGGTGGTTGGGGGACGCGCTTGGCCTGTGGGAGAAGGCGCATTGGTGTTCAGCACCTGAGCTGGGGTCCCAGGTAGAGCGGGAGGTGAGGGGCTGTCCTGGGACAGAGGAGGAGTGCCATCTTTTCTCTAGCAAGACACCCCAACGGGTGGCCTTGGCTCCTTGTGGGGCCTGGGAGGCCCTCGGGGAGGAACCAAGATGTCGGAGGACCCACAGGCCACAGAAGCCGGTCTTGACTCTGAAACCTTTTGACACCCCCTGAAAGCTGGACCATTATGTTCACAGCTCTTTAAAACTGGCGGAGGGACCCATCAGGCCACACCCGGGTCTAGTCTCCCACAGACGGGGAGGGGCGGGGTCAGGGGTCACGTTGGCTTCCACCCACCCTGGAAGCCTGGAAGCGGCCAGGCCAGGCGGGGCAACGGTGGGGGTGACTTCCTGCCCGCGCCCCAGGGAAGGCCAGGACTCGCCAGAGCAGTGGCAGCGCATGTACGGACGCTGCTCGGGCAACGAGGTCTACCACGTGCGGATGGGGGACAGCAAGTTCTTCCGCGAGTACGAGGGCAAGAGCTTCACCTACGCCGCCTTCCACGCGCACAAGAAGTACGGCCCCTTGCACCCTGTCCTTGCCCGGGAGGGAGGGAGCGCTGAGCTGGACTCGGAGGCGGAAGTGGGCGGGGCCTCGCCCACCGTCGGGTGGGTGGGCGGGGCCTTGGGGTCGGACGCCACGCCCACTCAGCGTGAGACCTGCGCCCAGCGCCTCTCTCTGAGGCAACCCTCGGTGGGTCTTCGGGGTCAAGCGGGAAGAGGTCCTGACCCCCACGAGGAGCCCGAGAGGGGCAGCTCTGGGCTCCACCCCCGTCCGTCCGTCCGCCCAGGTACGGCGTGTGCCTCATCGGCCTGAAGCGCGAGGACAACAAGAGCATCCTGCTGAACCCGGGCCCACGGCACATCCTGGCGGCCTCCGACACCTGCTTCTACATCAACATCACCAAGGAGGAGAACTCGGCCTTCATCTTCAAGCAGGAGGAAAAGCAGAAGAGGAAGGGCTTCGCGGGGCAGGGGCTGTACGAGGGCTCATCCCGCCTGCCCGTGCACAGCATCATCGCCTCCATGGGTGAGGCCGGGCACCCGCTCCCGCCTGGGCAAGCGGGCAGGGGCCCCGCCCGGAGACCCCAGTCCTCAGGCCTGCACGTAACCCTGGGCAAGCCCCCTCTCTCTGGGCCTCAGTTTGCACATCGGTCCGGTGGGGTCATCCCTGCCTTCCTATGGGGACATCACTGCCAGCACTGGGAGGGAGCCTCCACCCCCAGGACAGTCCCGGGAGGGGCTGCCAGCCAAGTCCAGCCACTCTGTTCCAGGGACAGTGGCCATGGACCTCCAGAACACGGAGTGCCGGCCCACACAGAGTGGCGGGGGCAGCGGGGGCAGCAAGCTGGCGCTCCCCACAGAGAACGGCTCGGGCAGCCGGCGGCCCAGCATCGCGCCCGTGCTGGAGGTGGCTGACAGCTCGGCCCTGCTGCCCTGCGACCTGCTGAGTGACCAGTCAGAGGACGAGATGACGCCGTCGGAGGACGAGGGGCTGTCCATGGTGGAGTGAGTGTCTCAGGGCGGGGGGAAGACAGGCGCGCTCCAAGGGTGAGGGGAGGCACAGCATGTGCGTGCCTGGTGCCCAGGAAGAGGGGCCGCCAGCACTGGGCCTGAACCCATGCTCTGAACCAGGCTTCCAAACAGCCTCTGCGGAGACCTTGCTTGGCAAGTGGAATCTGGGGACCCAGCTCCTGGGCAGGAAGGCTGTGCTGTACCCCCTCACCCCTCGTCCTCCTCAGCCTCGCACTCTGGGCCGGCAGCCAGACCTGAGTACCACAGCCTACTTGATCAAGGCGGCTGCACTCTGAGCACGGTCTGCGGAGCCCTGGGTGAAGTGCCGTCCATGTCTGGAGACTGCTGGCCCACGCTGAGCTGTCATGCTGCTCTGGGTTTGAGTCCAGATCTTCCTCTGAGATCATGAGACGGAAAAGACCCCAGTGTGTCCTGGAGTCTCAGCCACTTGGCCTCGTCCCGAACAGATAGGCAGCACCTGACCCCAGGGCCATGGCCAGTCACAGGCCTGCACGGCCTGTCCCTCTCAGCTGGGCTGTCAGCGTGCTGTGGCCACTCTCTGCTCCTGCCTCTGTCCCTGGGGTGGAGTCAACGCACTTTAAAGATGGGTTGCTGGCACTGGGTCCAAGATCAAGGGGGCTCTGCAGGGCTCCTGCACACTCGGAGCAGGTGGCAGACTGGCCTCTAACGCTACCTCCCTTAAGCCAACTGGAGGCCGAGCAGAAGGCCAGCCCCTCTCCAGGTGGCCTGGTGGCCTACCACCCCACATGTCTGCACTGGGCACTGAGGGGCCAGCGGGAAGGTGGGGGGCAGCCTGTGGGGCACTCAGCCCAGCCTGGCCGCCAGTAGAACAGGGGCCAAGGGCCAGCATCTGCCCCAGCGTTGGGGCACTGGGAACACCAGGGTAGGGGAACCCCTTAAGGCTCTTCCGTGGCTCTCAGGCCTGTGTGAGCTCATGTGTGTGTTTGTGTGTGTGTGTGCATTGCATGGAATCTCCTTCGATCTCGAGGGAACAGACACAGGTCCTGGTCACAGCCCTCCTTCCTGCCTAGGGGTTGAACATAGGGGTCCTGGGGCTTCCTGGGCTGGAGGGGCGGTGGTGAGGCTCTGAGTGCCCCAGCCCAGTCTGGTCTGCGAGGCCTGGCGCCCCCGTGTGGCCACCCAGGGTGCGGGGCACATGTCTGAGGTTCCTGTCTCTCCCACTCCTCCAGGTATGTGAAGGGCTACCCTCCTAACTCACCCTACATCGGCAGCTCCCCCACCCTGTGCCACCTCCTGCCCGTGAAAGCCCCCTTCTGCTGCCTGCGGCTGGACAAGGTGGGTCACAGCAAAGATGGGGAGGCAGCAGGGACCCTGAGGACATCCTGACTCAAGTCCACCTCCCCAGTGTCTAGTCCTCTGAGGGGGGCAGGTTCCCTCCCTCCTGCATCCACATGCGTGTCTGAGGCGAGGGTGTGCCTCTCCTGACCACAGTCCACTTACCAGCACCAGGATGTGTGTGTCAGACCCTCAGCCCACAGTCCAGCTGCCCTTCTTGCCAGAGCCAGTCCTGACCCACTTCTGCGTGCCCGTCATGCCTGCCTCCCTCCATCTCAAGGCTCCTCGCCCCCACCTTCCCTGGGTTTCTCCCATATTTGGGGAGTGCAGTCATCGATTCGGTGGAGCGTCCCTGAAGGGGGGCAACTCAGCCTTTGCACGGGGGCAAGGGCTGGTCCCCCCAGAGGTGCCACATCCTCTGGGAGGCCTCCCTGCAATGCTGCCTTAGAGCACGTGGTTCGGGTCCACACCTGGTCTCCCTGGAGGAAATATAGCTTCACCTTTGCAGTCAGGACGTCACTGTGGGGAGACACGTGGGGACCGGGTACAAAAACTGCTCATCACAGACCCCCTGATGCGTTTCCTCTGTAGTTGATGGATGCAGGTTCCAGTTCCTTCCATGTTTGTGTCCACTTTTCCCCGTGAAGAGATTCTTCACCTTTCTTAGCCATTTGGGTACATCAGTGTGGACTCACTGTTTCACTCAGTAAACCTGCTGTGCATTACTGCAACGTCGGCTTTCTGTGCGGATCCTCCTGGTTTTGACACTCAGACTTTCCTGGTTTTGCTGATGGGGCCTCCAGGTCTTTCCGTCGTGTCTCCTGGTCTATGAAGATGTCTGTGCTTCCGAACTAATGGTGCCTGCCCCCCCTTTTTGTTCCTACTCCAGTCCTGGGACTGGCTGCTGCTCCAAGAAACCTGATTCCTGTTAGTGGAAACCACATTTAGAAACAAGATGGGGTGCTCACTGCTGCCCTGCATCTGAGCCTCTCTGCAAAGAGCTAGAAAGTGGGCACACACACAACAGAACATGTACACACATGACAAAATGTGCACACACATAAAAAAAGTGTACATACCACTTGACAGAATGTATACACATATGACAAAACATGCACACATAAAACATGCACCCACAACAGAATGTACACACATGACAAAACATGTACACACAAACATGTATACATATGCACGTGCTACAGAACATTTACACACATGGCAGGACATGTGCACACAAAATGTGTACACACACGCACACACTATGGAATGTGTATACACATGACAAAATGTATATATACACACATGTATACACATGCACACACTACAGAATGTGTACACACAGGACAAAACATGCACACACAAAATGTGTATACACGCGAGAGAATGTGTATACACATAATATGTGTGTACACACGAGAGAATGTTATACACATAAGAAATGCACACACACATACAAAACATGTACACACATGTACACACTATGGAATGTGTATATACATGACAAAATGTGTGTGTACACACACAAAACATATACACATGCACACACTACAGAATGTGTACACACATGACAACATGCACACTCAAAAACGTGTATATGCACATGAGAGAATGTGTATATACATAAGATGTGTGCACACACGAAAGAATGTTATACACATAAGAAACGTACACACACATACAAAACGTGTACACACATGCACACACTGCAGAATGTGTACACACAAGACAAAATGTGCACAAATACAAATGTGTCCATGCAGACACATCTGTGTCTGCATCTGCTAAGGCCACAAGCTCACAGACACCTCCCTTCCCACCCCCGCAGGGCCCCAGCTCGCTCTGGGGGGTATGGTGGATGGCTGGCGTGTAGCCCCGGAGATACCAGGTGCCATTTGGCCTCAGGCTTCCCTGGAGCACCCTCCCTCCCCCTCCATGGTTGATTCCAGCGTTCTCCCCTTCCAGGGCTGCAAGCACAACAGCTACGAAGATGCCAAGGCCTACGGCTTCAAGAACAAGCTGATCATTGTCTCGGCGGAGACCGCGGGCAATGGGCTGTACAACTTCATCGTGCCGCTGCGCGCCTACTACCGGCCTCGCCGGGAGCTCAACCCCATTGTGCTGCTGCTGGACAACAAGTGAGGGGCAGAGGGCAGGGCATGGGTGCCCTCACCTTTGGTGGGGAGTGGGGGGAGCGGCCCCACCCCACCTGCCCCTTCCCACACCCTGGTGCTGCTCCATCATCCTCCCCATGACCATGAACCTCCCCCAGGGTGCACCCCAGCACCTGTACCCCCAGAGGCCTGCCAGCCCAGAGCTCAGGGTCCAGTCTCAGCTGTCCTGGGGCCTTGGTTTCCCCTTGGGGACAATAAAGAGCAGCCCCGTTGGCCTCTAAAGACCCCCCGGTCCAAGCCATCATGGTCCTGGGGCCCCTGCTCCGCCCAGGTCAGAACTGGTGTGGGGGTGGAGGAGCCGGGTGGATGCCTGCAGGCTCTGCTGTGCCCACAGGCCCGACCACCACTTCCTGGAGGCCATCTGCTGCTTTCCCATGGTCTACTACATGGAGGGCTCCGTGGACAAGTAAGGCGCCTCCCGGCAGGAGGACCCCCACCCTGCTCTCCTCCCCCTGGGCAGGGCGCCCAAGACCAAGTAGGGGGCGGCCGCACCCACGGGCATGTCCCCACAGCCTGGACAGCCTGCTGCGGTGCGGCGTCATCTATGCGGACAATCTGGTGGTGGCAGACAAGGAGAGCACCATGAGTGCCGAGGAGGACTACATGGCCGATGCAAAGACCATCGTCAACGTGCAGACCATGTTCCGGTGAGGCGCCGGGGTCACCCTGAGCTTCCCCTCGTCGGCGGCCAGGGGCCCCACCCTGAGCCCCTCCCCATGTCCATGACCAGGACCGCCCCCCCGCCCCCCAGGCTCTTCCCCAGTCTCAGCATCACCACCGAGCTCACCCACCCGTCCAACATGCGGTTCATGCAGTTTCGCGCCAAGGACAGCTACTCTCTGGCTCTCTCTAAACTGGAGAAGGTGAGTAGCCCCTTGCAAACCACCGCTTCCCCTCCCACCCCCATATGAAGTGCCCCTTCTGACTCTGCCCAGCTGAGGGCCTGCACCAGGCCTGGAGGGTGTGGGTGCCTGCCCTCCTCCTGCAGGGTTCTAGTCCCATTGTGAGGCTCTCGAACGTGCAGCCCAGAGACTTTAGGGTCCTCGGCCAGGAGGGGACATCGTCCCCTTAAGGCAAGGTCCATCCCGGCCTTGTGCTTGGCCAAGGCTGCTGGTTACACCAGAAATTACTAACCCAGTGACACCAGCCCTGACACCACACCCACGTCTGAGCCGTGTCTGTTCTGTCAAACGCCGGCGGGGGCGTGTTCATCCTGGTACCGACGAGGGCGCTGGGACCAGAGCGGGGAGTGGTTGCCTCAGGTCACGCAGTGGGTCAGAGGCCAGGACAGCAGGGGCCCGGGGGGCACGGGGACCCGCCAGGGACCAGTGGTGCCGCCCTGGCATGTTTGTGGGCCCCAGGCCCTCCCGAGCCCCCTGTCTGGGTCAGTGTAGCACTGCCCTCCACGGAGAGGCAGGGCCGCGCTCAGGTGGCCCCAGGTGAGACCAGGAAACAGGTGGGCTGCTACCGAGCAGACCCGGCTAATGAAGTCGGGGGCAGTGACCATTCCCTGCGAGCCCAGACGGGGGTCCTTGTCGGGGGGCAGCTTGCATTTGCATGGCTGACCCCACACCAGGCCAGGCCTGGCCCCAAAAGCAGACAGAGGGGCAGCGCAGGAGCTCCACCTGCCCAGAACCCAGGTGGACGACGGAAGTGCGTTTTGCCAGGAGGCCCATGGTGGCCCCGGAGCCCCTTGGTCGGTAGCCGGAGGCCTCAGTCAGCTGCCGAGGAGCTCGGGCTGTCCTGCCCCTGGAGGAGGCTTGGCCTGCACCCCACACGACAGCCCATTGGAGCCCACTCAGAGCCACTTCCTACCAGCCCGTGAGCTGATCCTCCGTCTGCTCAAACTGAGACTGTGGGCATCGGAAGCGGCCCCAGCCAGGACTGTGTCCAGGTGCTTGGGCCAGTCTGACCCAGTTCAGGCAGGATGACCAGCACAGAACTGGGGTCAGGGCTGACATCCTGGTGCTGGTCCTCACTTGCCGCCAGTTCCCTATGGGCCTTGCACCGTCACCTGTTCAGCCAGTGGGCTTGAAATAGATCCATCAGCAGACACTGCCCTTCCACAGCAGACACCACAAGTCAACCCCTACTTTGCCCTCTGTGGCAGGCATCACCAGTTGACCACACCTTCCACCTTCCCCTGCAGCATCACCTCCAGGGAGGGGCAGGGGCAGGGGCGGCCCACTCCCCACCTCGTCCTCTGGTTTTATGATGGGGAGAGAAGTTAGCAAGTGAGCACGTGTGACCTGGGGAGGCTGCAGCCCAGGGTTGAAGGCCATGCCGATGGATACGCTGGGCAGGGCCAGGCGTGTGCAGTGCCTGGGGGCTGAGGACAGAGGGGCACAGAGCCACGTGATCCACCCCCTCTGGAGAGATGGTCAGAGCCGGTGCCTCCCCCGATCTATGCACACAGAAGATTCCACAGAGGATGGAGTGGGAATGTGGCATCACGCTGTACATACCATCTGGATGAGGGGAGTCCTGTTTCATGAGCGGAAACTGCAGGAACATCGGAAACGCTTCTGGCATTCAGATCAACATGCTTCCCCGAGATCAAAGTGGCACTAGGGCGGGGGTGGGGGTAGGGGATTCAGGAAGGCGTGGAGGGCAGTGGCTGCATCTCCCTGGAGGTTCTCAGGAAGGTCTCCCAGAGGCTGGGCCACTGCCCACCCCACTCCCCACCCCGTCCCCAGACTCAGGTTCCTGGTGGCATCATCGTTTAAATATCCTCGGCACCCGTGACAGTGACGTCGACCAGGGCCCAGCCTGCCCGTTCAGTCCTGCTCCTTCCAGACACGTGGTTCTCAGAAGGGCTCGTCCACGTGGGTTCCCATGTCTCGCTGTGACCTGTGACCTCAGAGCTTGGGCTACAGCCTCCAGTTCCTCCGTGGCCACTACAGAACAGGCAGCATGAAGCCACTGAAACATCAAGCCTTCCTTCGTCCACAGTCTCCCTGGACCCGCCCTCAGTCTTTGCTTCTCAAACCATTCACTGTTCTTAGTGAAGGGAAACTGACAGCTTTAATGATCTTGGGAGTCTCCCCGCTTGTCCTCATAGCATGCGACGGGAGCGTGCAGCCTGGGGTCAGCAGGCCACGTGGGTTGGATTCCGGGGCTTGTCCATGATTTGTTCTTTCGGGACAGCAAAACGCCGCTCAGGACTGACACACTGTTTCCCTCTTGGACACCCACGTGCCAGCACGCCCTCAGGCTCCCTGCTGCTGGGGAGGGACAGAGGTGAGGCCCCTGCCCCAGTGTTTGTCTGCCCTGCCGGCCGCCAGCCAAGTTTGCAGGAGGAAGCTGCCACAGCAGGGAGCAGCCCCAGGAGAAGGCCCCGGGAGGGCTCCTGCGTCCCACCTTCTGTCTGTGTGGAGCGTGTTCTGGTCCCGAGGGAAGGATGACTTCCTGGGCTCAGAGGCACCCCTCAGTTGTAAGCCATCCTCATGCGGTGGAGACACGCGCCGAAAAAGTTCGCGTCCCAGAACCAGCACGGAGTGGGGAACACGACTCTGTGAAGGACGCTGAGATGGAGGAGGCCCTGGTTCGCCCCGGGGCCCCACGCCATCACCAGGGCGCTTGCAAGAGGGAGGCCAGAGGTCAGCCTGCCAACCCTGGAGGTGGAGGAAGGGCCCAGGGCCATGGTTGGCTTCTAGAAAATGGGAAAGGTGCAGGAAAGGAGTCTCCTGGCCAGGCAGGGGTGGGGGAGTTGGTCACCGGCGGGAGCCCTGTGACACCTGACTCCAGCCCCACATATCCGAACGGACTCACAAAGTCTGATACCATGAGAGAAGAACCGTGTGATTCTGAGCTGCGGGTCTAAGGAATCCACGTGGGGTCTTGCAACGCTGTGCTCACAGGGGAGGCAGGAGCTGTGACACGTGTCGCTGCTCACGCGCACACCTTGCTGTCCTCGCCACCTCACTCACAGGACATGAGCTCCAGGACTAGTTGCTATGAGAGTCAAGGGCCCAGGGCGGCAGCAGCTGGGCATTAACCCCAGCACGGGCCCCTGGCTCTCGCCAGCAGAGCCATGAGTCCTTACCCCTGGTTCCGGCCCCCTGTGTCTGGGGGACACGAGCCGGGTGCTTGGCCTCTGTGTGGGGGCATCTGCTGGCCCGTGTTCATACACTCACCCCACACGTGTGCACGCACGCCCTGGGCTGCCTGCCCCGTGCAGCTGTGGCTGTGGGCACCAGCCCGTCTGAGCCGCCCTGTCTTGCAGAGGGAGCGTGAGAACGGCTCCAACCTGGCCTTCATGTTCCGCCTGCCCTTCGCCGCCGGCCGCGTCTTCAGCATCAGCATGCTGGACACACTGCTGTATCAGGTCAGCCGGGGCCTGGCTGACGTCCGGTCCTGAGCCACATCCATCCTGGGTCCCCAGGGGCCAGTGGGACTGAGTGGCTCTGGGCCCCGTCCCTGACCGGGAGCCACAGGGGTTCACCCCTGAGCATCACCATCCTTTCCTCCCAGGAGGGTGCTGGCCTAGGGTCACTCCTGGCAGCCTTTGGGTTTCTGATCCCTTCTAGCCTAGGGCGCATGACCAGGCGAGCTACCAAGGCCAGGAAAGGCCGCCCAGCTCCGTCTTCTGGCACGCTGTGCAGGGGACACTGTGGGTGCCCGGCGGGCATGTCCCGCCAGGGGGTGTGAAACTGCCCACAACGCCGGCCTCACTGCGGCCCCTCTCCTCCAGTCCTTCGTGAAGGACTACATGATCCCCATCACCAGGCTGTTGCTGGGCTTGGACACCACGCCGGGCTCTGGCTACCTCTGTGCGGTAAGTGCCTGGGCCGGAGCGGGGAGACGGGGCGGGGCGACGGGGCGGGGCCAGAGGGGCGGGGGCGGGGTGGGTGGGGTCGGGGGGACTGGGTGGGGTGGGTCGGGGGACTGGGTCGGGTGGGGCCGGGCCGGGGCGGGTGGTGGGGCGGGGCTTGTGGCAGGCTGGGCTGGGCAGGCGCGCCCTGCCGGGGAGGCGAGCACCGCCTCTGCGGCCCGAGGCCGGCCCAGCCCAGGCTCTGCGTTGCAGATGAAGATCTCGGAGGACGACCTGTGGATCCGCACCTACGGCCGCCTCTTCCAGAAGCTGTGCTCCTCCAGCGCCGAGATCCCTATCGGCATCTACAGGACCCAATGCCACGTCTTCTCCACCGAGGTGCGGGGCAGAGGCTTGGAGATACGGGCCCTTTTGGGGTCAGGTTCACAGGCGCCCACGTGGTTCCTTGGGGCGCTTTGGGGGAGGGGAGAGCACCGAGGGGCGCCCGTGCGCCGCCGGACCGTGCAAGACGGCCTGCCCGCGAGTTATGAGCCCACGGGGGTGCTCAGACAGCCTTGGCGGTCAGGGTAGGAGGAGCCCCACAGGTACTCAGGTGGCTCTGGTTTCCTTTGCAGCCCCCCGACCTCAGGGCCCAGGTGAGTGGTCCCTTCAAGCCCACGGGAGTGCCTAAGCTCAGCCCCACCCAGGCCTGGCGGGGGCAAGGGTGGTCGGGAAGCAAGTCCCCAGGTGGCACCAGCTAAGGTGCAGCTCAGAGAGGACTCCTAGCATCACTCTCCTCCCCCGTGCAGATCGGGAAACTGAGGCCAGGGTGGGAAGCCCAGGCTCCCCCTGCCCCCAGGCTGTCTGCCCCTCAGGGCACAGCCCCCATCCTGGCAGGTACCCCTTCCTCCCCCTATCTGTCCCCACTTCCACACCCCCCAGGCCCCATGTCACCTACCAAGCCTTGCAAGGCTCTGCACATCCAAGCCCACCATCGGGCTGCCCCTGTTCTCTCCTGCCCCCGAGGTGAGGAAACTGAGTCTCCTAGAGGGGGTGTTCCCTCCCCTACCCCACCGTGGTAAAGTCAGAACATGCAGCCCGAGAGGTGGAGGGAGGCCCAGCTCTCACCAGCAAGTCAGGGACGGGCCTGAGCCAGGGTCTGGGGAGAGGAAGGGACTTCCACCTGAGAGAAGAAGGGCCTGAGGTTCCCCCGGAACTGTGACTGTCCTCCCCATCACCCCAGCTGCTCCATGGTCCCCCCCAGTCCTCTGCCCAGCTCCTGTTCCCCTTCCCTGTACCTGCCCCTGCCCCGCTCCTATCCCCGGACACCCTTCCCCTCCCAGGCCTCACCCCTCCTCCCCGGCCAGTCCCAGGTCTCAGTGAGCGTGGAGGACTGTGAGGACACTCGGGAGGCAAAGGGGCCCTGGGGTGCACGGGTGGGCACGAGCGGTGGCAGCACCCACGGCCGGCACACGGTGGGCAGCGACCCAGCCGAGCACCCGCTCCTGCGGCGCAAGAGCCTCCCGTGGGCGCGGAGGCTGAGCCGCAAGGGCTCCCGGCACACGGGGAAAGCGGCAGCCGAGTGGATCAGCCAACAGCGGCTCAGCCTGTACCGGCGCTCGGAGCGGCAGGAGCTCTCAGAGCTGGTCAAGAACCGCATGAAGCACCTGGGGCTGCCCACCACTGGCTACGGTAAGGGGCAGGGCGTCTGTCTGCTCTCCTGGCCTGTGTTGGGAGGGGGGCTCCCCTAGATTAAGTGCCAAGCCCGGCAAGGAAGGGTTCATTCACCCTCTGCTCTGGGGCCTCAGTTTCCACATCTGTAGACAAAAAGATGCCTATTGCCTGAGCCAGTAGGCAGCCGTCCTGGAGGAGGCGGCTGTGGGTGGGGACAGCCTTGCCAGGCTCCCTGAAAGCCAAAGGCACCAGCCTCAGCCAGGGGGCAGATTGGCCACCTCCGGCTGGTCCTGCCGGGATCAGGAACGCAGGACCCCATCATGTTCCCCTGAGGATAGGAACAGGGGCGTGGCGAGGACACCCCAGAGCCCTGGCCACCCCTCCCTGAACCCTCCCTGCAGCTGGAACTTGTGTGGGATAGGGGCGGGGCAGGGCAGGGGGCCCAGCACCAGGACACTCCACCACCGCTCCTGGGGCAAGGCCACCCCATTCCCGCGACTTCAGGGTGCTGCTGCCAGGGCGTGTGTTGTCGGCGGCAGATTTTCTCTGTCACTTGATTCGGGGAAAAGTTTGTGACTCTGACCGTGAATGGGGCTGGGGTCCCCAGCCGGGCCCGAGGAAACTGGCCCGCCCCTCCCTCGCTCCAGAGATGCTGTTTCTGTTGATGGGGCTGAAAGGGGCCCAAGCCCCCTGCCCCTCCACCGCAGCCTGGCCTCATCCACACCCCAGGCTGGGTGGAGGCTCTGACCTCCGCTAGGCCCCGTCTCTGGGGGACTCTGCCCCACACCCCACCTTGGGCCTGGCTATATTTTTCTGGGCACCCACTCCCCTACCCTGCCACCTGCTGCTCACCTCCTGGGCCAGGGGCCCTCAAGCCCCTCCAAGTGGGGCCAAGCGGCTTTGGGCTTCACCCAGAGCTGCCCAAGGGTCTCTCGGGTCTGGCTATATGCCGGCCCCAAGGAGATCGCGCCCCCCCGGGAGAGCCGCCCAGCCCCTCCCGGCCACACCCCTGCCGCACGGCGTACGTTGTCCACTTTGTGCCCTTTCCCCTGGCGGGTGCTGTCACCCCCGTCCCGGGTGGCATGCTGGCTGCTCAGGCTCCCAGTGGGGGTCCCATTTCACAGCCCCGTGTCACACCCTGGCAGACAGGTGCTCCAGCCCAGCTGAGCCCCAGAGCGGGCCCCTGCCCCTCGGGGCTCCCCTGGGCCTCCCCGCCAGAGCTTGGCAGACAAAGAGCCGACTTCGCTTCGGGACAGACGGCCGCCTGCGGCCCGCGTGCACCTCCCGCCCCTGCTCTGCCAGCCGCCTCCTCCGCGCTGCTTGCTGACCTCAATCTCTCTCTCTGTTTCTGTCTGTCCCTCTTCCTGTGTGTTCCGTAGAGGATGTAGCAAATTTAACAGCCAGTGATGTCATGAATCGGGTAAACCTGGGATATTTGCAAGGTAATTCTGCTCCGGGGGCCGGAGTCTGGCATAGGGGGCGTGCCAACCCTTCCTGATGGTCCACCCGGTGGCCGCCCACCCCGGCCAGGCAGGCAGACAGGGCGAGACACGAGAGAGGGTCCCTCCAGGCAGGGCCCCACGAGCTCCCGGGCCACCCCACTGCAGGGACCCTAACTTTCTCCCCACCGACTGCTGACTTCAGCACGGCCCCCTGCACCCCAGCCCTTCTGCCTACTTTGTTGTCTGAGATAAGCCCTGCTCTGGACACGCAGGCAGCCACTGGCCGGCCCCTGGGAGCCCACCCAGCTCTCGAGAAGCACTGGCATGGAGCACCCCAGGCCAGGGTACCCGCACCCCCGGCGTGGTGGAGCACAGTGAGACCTGAGCTGGCGCCTGGGGCCTTGAGGTCTGCAGCACCCTGAGCCTTCGAGGGCCACCCAAGCCAGGTGGACGGTTGACCTCCACCCCCCAGCTGGGGCTTCACGAGATGGGGACCACTTCAGTTGAGACAAAGCCTGATGTACCACATTTTCATCCAGGTGCTCAGGTGCTGCTTGGGCCCCTGTATCTTCCAAGACGACACCCCGCAGCCCCCAGACCCGCCCCAAGACCCCAACAGGGGTCAAAGCAGAGTCCAGGCCCCAGACCTCACTGCTGGAACCCCTTCCTTACCTGGGGGCTCCCCAGGCTCAGAGCTGTGCAGGCCTCCTGAGCCCAGGTGGGTGTTAGCTCAGGTGGGCCAGTTTCTGAGGACGGCCGGGGCAAACAAGACTCAGGATTGAGAAGCTCTGGGGTGCACCGTGGGGGAGCTGTGGGGTGGCCCAGGGGGCAGAGCCCTGACCACACCCCACCCCCGCCCCGGGTTCCTGCGTTTTTCCTCAGTTGCACCCACGACCGTGTTCACAGCAGACTCCCCACTAGGCCAGCGCGAGTCCGAGCCTGGGGCTGCCCTGAGCGGGAGGGCTGGGTCGCCACCTCCCTGTGGCCGGCTGCACCCCTACTTCTTGCCAAGGCTCGCAGGCGGGGTGGCCGCACCCACAGGGTCACTGCATGGTGTTTACTGAGCCCCTGCCCCTGGGGTGTGGACGTTGAGAGGTGCCTGGGCCAGGACCTAAAACCAGAGGAGAGGCTGGTCCCAGGGGGCTGCAGGGTGGTCCTCCAGGGGGACACCACCACAAAGCCCCCTCCCCGAGCTGGGTGCAGATGAGGGAGGAGATGCCCCCAGCCATGACATGTAGACACAGCCCCTTCTACACAGTCACCCCTGGGGGGAGTGGTCCAGCTGTCCCTTGTTCACAGTTCTGGGGCAGGGCCTCCAGAGGAGTGGTGGCTGGCAAGAGACTGGTCTGCGGGTCCAGGGAGGAGCCCCCATGGAGGCTGAAATGTCCAGTGCGGAGGCAGGGGGGCTCTGCCCTTGGTCATGGGCCAGCCCCCGGCCCCACAGCAGGCGCGATGAGGCTGCCCCTTCTGGGAAGTCGGGGTCAGGGCCTCGTGGGTCACCCAGTCCCCGGGCATTACAGCCAGACCCCACGTGCCTCCCCCCACCACCTCTCAGCCCAGCACCCCCAGAAACACAAAGCTGGGCCCAGCTTGGGCTGGGACAGCCCATAGCCCGCCCGCCCCGGGCAGAGGCAGGGCCCAGGCCAGGTGGGGAGGGTCCAGTGAGGCAGGGGCCATGCCCACCCTCTGCAGCCCCGCCCCTGAGTGAGATGGACAGGTGATCCTGTCCCTTGTCAGCCTCTCTATTTTCCTTGTTCTTGGCTGTGCTCAGGGGTACAGGGTCCACCAAAGCCTCCCGCTCCTGCCCACACCTCCGCTGCCCCAGCCCTGCTCTTTGCTGCCCTCCCTGGACATGTGCCGCCTCCATGAGCCAAGCTCACCAGTGACCCTGTGCGGTGGGAGGGGTGGGGGTCAGGCCATCCTCCTGCTGGGTGGGGACACAAGCCTGGAGCAGGTGATATCTGTAAGCCCCGATCCCCATTTGGTCTGCACCCCCACCCCCAGCTGTCCCCTGAAGCATGCCGGACTCCACCTACTGCCATGGGGGGGTCCCGAATCCAGAGTCAGATTCGGCCCTGAGCTCACCAGTTCAGGGAAGTGAGCCGCAGCACCCCTTGCTGGCCCGCTAGCAGCTGTCCCACCTTCCCTGAGTCCCTGACCCCCATGGCCAGGGAGCCCTCCTGGGACGGGAGGGGCTGGAGCAGAGAGAAGGAGGTGGGAAGAGCTGGGGCAGAGGTCACCCAGGGCCCTACCCAGCCCCCCACCAGGGCCGTCCCCCCCAATGCCCGGTCCTGGGTCAGGAGGTGCCTCTAGGCATCCCCAGATGTGTAAACTGAGGCCACGAGCCATCCACCTCCTGCCACTCACTGAGCGCAGGGTCACTGCTGGACAGTGGCCAGCCCGACCCCATAGTTGGCCAAAGAGACATCTATGTGGCGACCAGGGTTTCTCTAGAACCAGTTCACACCCCTGCGGGTCGCATCCTGGGGCCACCCCGAGAGCCGGACGCTGGGCTGGCTGTACCCGTGGTGGGCAGTGGCCTGGCCCTGTGCATGCCAGAGGGGACCTCCGGCAGGGTGAGCCAGTCGGACTCTGGGCTGATGCTGCCGGATAGGTTTTGGGAAACAGAGGGCAAGTCCAAGGTTGACAGCTGAGGAGGGGATTGGGGGTGGCCTGTATGGGGCAGGGGTGCTGGGAGGGGGGTGAATGAGCCTGGGTTGGATGTGTGTGCAGGTATGTCATTGTGTGCTGGTGTGTGCACACGTGGAGGTGTGCACAAGTGTGCTCCACATTCAGGGTCACCACCTCCTAAGATGCTGGTGACTCAGCAAGCTACGGGGATGGGCAGGGGTGGTGTGCTCCCTGCCCGTGCAGTGCTGGGCTGAGGCCCACGTGGATCAGGGAGGACCGGCCAGGCTGGGTTCCCTAGGACAGGGCTCGGGCGGGACAGCCCCACAGCCAGGAGGATTCTGCAGCTGACTGGAGCTGCCAGCTCCTCGGGGCCCGGCGGAGCAGAGGTGAGCAGGGGCTGAGGGGTGACCGCCCGCCGGGCCCTGTCTCCTCCGCAGACGAGATGAATGACCACCAGAACACCCTCTCCTATGTGCTCATCAACCCCCCGCCCGACACGCGGCTGGAGCCCAATGACATTGTGTAAGTACTGCATCCCCAGGCAAGTGTAGACACCTGCTGTTCACCACGTGGACTGGCACTGCACACCCACATGGGCGTCCAGCCTGGCCTCCGGGGCAAAGCGTGATGCCAGCGCCCTCCGCCCTTCCCACAGATATCTCATCCGCTCCGACCCCTTGGCCCATGTGGCCAGCAGCTCCCAGAGCAGGAAGAGCAGCTGCAGCAACAAGCTGGCTTCCTGCAACCCCGAGACGCGGGACGAGACACAGCTCTGATCACCTTGCGGGGTCCGCAAGCCCATGATGCGTGAGCGCGGGGCCCTGCCCAGTGCCCAACCCCCAGATGCTCCTGGGACTGTCAAGAGGGAGCGGACCTTAGCTGGGTGAAGGCTCGGGCTGCCCTGGGCACCGCCAGACGCTGGTGGGAAGCCTTTTTAACCTGTTTTTATGAATCTGTACAACCCTGATCCTTTGCACAAACGCACCGCAACTCGTGACCGAATCTGGCCACGGCAGAGGGAGAGCCGGGCTGGACCACGGGGTGAGGCTGGGGTGGATCAGACAGGTGCTCGGGCCGGGGGCTCACACCACAATAGGAGAGGGATGCTGCAGCCCAAACTCGCCGTGTTTCCTCAGCCATGGACCAGTCTAGCCTGTGGCTCTTGGCCAAGCCACAGGGTGGGGGGCCGCCCTTCTCGCCCGGGTCCCCTGTGCGCTCATTTGAGAATGAAATGGAAAGCAGGAGGGTTTTCAGCTGGCCAAGCCCCTGCCTTCAGCAGGACAGGCTCTGGAGAAGCGTCAGCGTGGGGCCCGGCCGCGCACTGGGGATTCCACGGCCCGTGACTTTGTGGAAGAGACTCGGACAACTGCCTTTTCCTGTATTTTTACGCTGAACTTTTGCAGCCGCACCATCTGACGCCCTTTTAAAGGAGAAATCTGAAGCACAACACAGCCGCTGGGCTGCTGCCGGCCCACGTCTCCAGGACAGGGACTTCTTATCACGGAGGGACTCCGGGCATTACCTCAGTTCCTTTGTGACTTGCTGACAGGTTTGCACGGTCAGTGCTGGAAACTCCCATTAAATGGATGCACTCTGCAGACAGGAGGTCCCCTCGTGAGGCATTCTCTCCGTGGTTGCATGCTCTGGGCCTGGGTCTGCCCCAGCTGCCCAAGGGTTAGGAACAACCCCTGGGACCCCACAGGAAAGCCCCCAACCCAAGGAAATGCGGCTGGCCCGGGTCCTCCCCAAAAGCAGGAAGCAAGTCAGCTGGAGGCAGGGGTTCCAGGAACAGGGGTCCCCTGTACGCTCCCCCAGGCAGGGGTTCCGGGCCGAGCCCCGGGACAGGTCTGTGCACTTCCCCAGCACAAAGACACCCCTGTTGGTTCTCAGCTGGGGGCTCTTGCTCTTACAGAGTACCCCCAAGAGTCTGGCAGGGGAAGGACCAACCTAGCCCCCAGGTCGGGTGTGGCTCCAGGCCAGACAGGTGCTGGAGTGGCCTGCCCCCAGGGAGCGACATGACCCAGGGCCGCCCTCCCCTTCCCCAGTCAAGGCCGCATGTCCAGCTCACCCCCCACTGGCTGCCCGGGACCCTCCCACCTAGAGAGGGTCTCCACGCCCCGGGGTAGGGGGAGCTGCTGGGACAGTGCGGGCTGTGGGGGGTCAGGAAGGGTGTCTGATCGAGGAGGGGAAACTCAGGGGCCCTCGATGGGGTGACAGGCTGTTGATGTGGGCTCGGGTGGCCTCTGGGGTCAGGGCCTGTCCCAGCGGGGTGTCAGTGGCTCCCAGGGTCCTGCCAGTGACTGTTCCCTTCCACACCCGCCACCTCTCCTGGCACCCACGTGCTAGCTCCCCGAGAGGAGAAGGCCCCTGCAGGAGTGGAGAATGAGGGGACCTTCTTGGCTTCTGGAGCGGGGTCTCCATCCAGGTGGGGTTGCAGCCCCTCAGTCCCCCACTGGGAAGACAGTACCCGACTGGGATCCCTGGAGCTGTCTGCTTGAGTGTGGGTGCAAGGATGGGCGGTGAGGAATGGGGTCTCCTCTGGGCCAGACACGCTCCTACCCAGACGCACTCTCACACCCATTGCCACATGCAGAGGCTTCAGCAAAGGCCTGAGACTGGATCCAGGCATCCTGACCCGGCAAGCAGAAGACATTTCTCAATGTTTTGACAGGTTTTCAGACATATAAAATGAGAGAGACACCTCTGATTTTTTTAATTCCTGTAGAAAGCTGGTCACGACCATGGCACCAGCGACAAGCGGGCTGTTGTGGCTCGTGATGTGACGTGGCCTGGGAACGCCGGTCCTGAGGTGCCCGTCCGCCTCCCCCCAGAGCCGAGCATCTGGGGATGGACGTGACGCAGGTGTGAGCTGACTCAGGGCAGCCACCCAGAATCCCAGGGAGAAGTGCGTTCGGTAGCTGGGAGATGAAAGGAGACGGAATCGTATCAAGCGCTTATTAGAAGCAGAGCGGGCAGAAAAAGGGACAGCTGTGCATAGCACAGTCGGGAGCAGGGCAGAGACCACCCCACCCCCAGCCCCTCGGAGGCCCAGCCTCGGGAGGACACTGGCCCACCGCCGTGGACACGGGCTCGGCTGCCGGGTGAGAGTCCACACGACCACAAAGCGGGCACCCCCATGACGTTCGCACCTCGTCTTCACCCCGGGCCAGACCAACGGTCTCAAAGGTGCCTCTCCCTCTGGGGGCTCAAGGTCGGGTCAGGACCCCTGGCAGCTGAGCCCCCTGTCAGGTGGGCGTCTCAGGAATCGCAGCATTTTCTTGTGAGATTGGTGAGCTATGGCTTCCCATGGCTCGGGCAGGGCTGTGTCCCCGGTGCCAGACAGGCGTGCTGGCTGGGCTGGAGGCACACAGGCATGCCGTCTGGGACCTCAGCCCACTGCCCTACTGCCAGCCTCGCCCCCCTGGGGCTTGAGAGGCTTGGTTGGGGCCTCCAGGGGAGGAGTTCTCCAGGGCAGCCAGCTGACCAGGGCCACGTTCAGGCCCGGTGAAGTCTGTGGAAGCCTGAGTGCCAAGCAGGGTGGTCTCAGAGGACTCAGGGACGCCCAGAGAAAGAAAGTAAAAATCTTTACCCAGGACTGCTCCAACTCCAGCCTCCCAAGTTCTAGATGACCACATGGGTTCACAGTGGACCTCCATTCCAGCCCTGGGCACCTCCAGGAGACCATCCAGCCCCCACAGACCCCTTCTCTGGCTGGGACCCCCATTATCTCCAGGGTCTCTCCAGGGCTCTGCAGGGGAGAACAGCTCACCCAGAGAGCCTTCCTGCTGCCCCAACTGTCCCAGGGACCCAGGCCACAGCCCCCGGGATGCCAGGCAGGGACTGCAGACTCGCTCTCAGTATCCATAGCCCCTCTCCAGCCCAGCTCAGGGCCTGGGGCTTCAGCCCAGCAGCTCCAGGAGTCTGGACGGAGGGGCCACGGGGAGCCCATCGGCCCCCTTGGTGCTGAGGCAACCCCTGTGGCTGGTTCCCAGCTATCCTGCTGCACAGGGTGGGTTGGGGGTCTTCCCAGGGGAACCCTCCCCCAGGGCCTCCCCAAAGAGCTGGTGCTGAGCCTGGGTCCTCAGCAAGAGGGGCTGCGGTGGACAGGGAGCCAAAGAAGTCTAGAACCTCTGCTCATCACAGCTCCATCAAGAGAGTGCAGAAGCTCTAGAGGCATAAGATAACTAATATACAGAATATATCTTTTAAGGGGAAAGAAGCAGAACACTTGAAGAGACATTTCACAAAAGAAAAACAAGATGACCAACAAGGACATGGAAATGTGCTGCATTCATCTCTAACCAGGAAAACAGCAATTAAAAACACCAAGAGAAGGGGTTATATTCCAAATACCAAGAGTAACAGTCAAAAATACAAAAAGCCAGGGAGTTCCCTGGGGGCCCAGGGGTTAGGGTTCCGGCTTTCATTGCCACGCTGTTGTTCCGTTTGCGACCCCATGGACTGCAGCACACCAGGCCTCCCTGTCCTTCACTGTCTCCAGGAACTCGCTCAAACTCAGGTCCATCTCATCCTCTGCCACCCCCTTCTCTTGCTCCCTTTCCCTGCATCAGGGTCTTTTCCAGTGAGTATGCTCTTTGCATCAGGTGGCCAAAGTATTGGAGCTTCAGCATCAGTCCTTCCAATGAATATTCAGAGTTGATTTCCTTTAGGATGGACTGGTTGGATCTCCTTGTAGTCCAAGGGACTCTCAAGAGTCTTCTCCAGCACAACAACTCAAAAGCATTAATTCTTCAGCACTCAGCCTTCTTTATGGTCCAACTCTCACATCCATACATGACTACAGGAAAAACCATAGCTTTGACTAGATGGACCTTTGTCAGGAAAAGTGATGTCTCTGCTTTTTGATATGCTGTCTAGGTTTGTCCCTGATAGCTCAGTTGGTAAAGAATCTTGGAGAAGGCAGTGGCACCACTCCAGTACTCTTGCCTGGAAAGTCCCATGGACGGAGGAGCCTGGCAGGCTGCAGTCCATGGGGTTGCTAAGAGTCGGGAATGACTGAGCAACTTCACTTTCACTTTTCACTTTCAAGCATTGGAGAAGGAAATGGCAACCCACTCCAGTGTTCTTGCCTGGAGAATCCCAGGGACGGGGGAGCCTGGTGGGCTGCCGTCTATGGGGTCGCACAGAGTCGGACACGACTGAAGCGACTTAGCAGCCACCTGCAATGCAGGAGACCCCAGTTCGATTCCTGGGTTGGGAAGATCCCCTGGAGAAGAGAACGGCTACCCACTCCAGTGTTCTGGCCTGGAGAATCCCATGGACAGTCCCTGGGGTCACAAAGAGTCGGACACGACTCAGCAACTTTCACTTTTATTTTCAGGAGGCTTGTCACAGCTCTCCTTCCAAGGAACAATCGTGCTTTAATTTCATACCTGCAGTCACTGTCCGGTGATTTTGGAGCCCAACAAAATAAAATCTGTCACTGCTTCCACTTTTTCCCCTTCAGTTTGCCATGAAATGATGGGACTGGATGCCATGATTAAGATCAACATTTTTCAAATGTTGAGTTTGAAGCCAGCTTTTTCACTCTCCTCTTTAACCTCATCAAGAGGCTCTAGTTCCTCTTCACTTTCGTCATTGCCATGGCCCAAGTTCAGTTCCTGGTTGGGGAACTGAGATCCCACAAGCCATGTGGCATGGCAAAAAGCAAAAAAAAAAAGAGCCACGACTTGGCATATATGCTCTGCATATAAAGAAATAATCCTGTCTGTGCTTAGTCACTCAGTCGTGTGTCTCTTTGTGACCCCATGGACTGTAGCCCGACAGGCTCCTCTGTCCATGGGATTCTCCAGGCTAGAATACTGCAGTGAGTAGCCATTCGCTTCTCCAGGGGATCTTCTCAACCCAGGGTTCAAACCCAGGTCTCCTGCATTGCAGGCAGACTCTTTACCGTCTGAGCCACCAGGAAAGCCCTGTCTAGATTATTTTAAAAGTTTCTATGCATCAGTAAGAAAGAGAGCCACCCAAAGCAGCCCAATTGAAAGTGGGCAAAGGAAACCCCAGGAATTTCCCAGAAAGGAAGCCTAAGCGCAGTCGACCTCTAAGATGCTCACCCTCCTCTACGTCAGGGGACGCCCAGTGACACAGCCACAGGGTTCTGGGTGAGCCCACCGTGCGCCCACCGAGGGCCCTCTGAGGACTGGAGGTGCCGACACGAGCTGGAGGCAGGAGCAGACCACCCCCCCAACCTTGATCTGCTCTGAGACCCCAGGACTCATGGGCTCAGTCCCATAGGAAGGGCTCCCTGCCACACCCCCGGCAGGCCTCCAACCCCTGCGGAAGGGACTGCAGTCCACGTGGGGGGGCCCGTGGGCCTGCTCACCTGCTGGGGCCTTGAAGTCCGCCCGAGCCCAGGAGAGAGGGTGACAGCAGGCGCCGTGTTCAGGGCTCCTTGTCTTGGGTCCCCAGCGCCCAGCCCTGAATCAGCAGCTGAGACCCCCTAGAAAGGCCCCTGGGGACTTTGCATGTGGTGGCGGTCCATCTGCACAGCTGGAGACTGAACCTCTGGCTGTCGCACCTCTGGGGACACTCTAAGTGACCAACTGCCTGTGACCGCCTTTGCCTGACGCACCTGCTGGTATGGCAACGCTCTGGCTTGCATGCTGGTGGTGCCAACGCTCGCCACCTGTTCTCCGCTTTTCTAGGAGGGCCTTCACCTCTCAGCTAATAAAGACCTTTGGGGCATTTCTTGTCCTGTCTTTAATCCCGATGCCTTATTATGACAACTCAGATATCCAGAACCTTGGCTACGGACTCTGGCCTCCAGCGACCTGGGCTCCACCCTGACCTAACGGGGGACACTTCCCGAGCTTCGCTGTTAAGGAGGGGTCTGCTGGAAATCTCTGCCGTGTGTTATCAGTATGAGAATTCTAACTGCAGCACTTTCATCCTGAATAATTCATGCTGAGTGCGATCAACTTGTTTCTACCCCTGGTTTTCCTCCTCGGCTCTCCACGTAAATTACGCTGATACGCTCTCTCATGATGAATGTTTATTCCTGTTTACATGCTGTTGAGCATGATGTCTTCGTCTGGGTTCCCTTGACTTTATCCCAGTGTTTGTACACATTATGCTCGGCAGCAGGAACTGGACCGTAATCTTATGCTCCCAGGCCTCTGGCCAGGTTTTGATGCAGAGAAATCTAGTTTTATTCATCAGTCTACAGGTGTCCTTGCATGGACCCCAGCCCGAGCCTCCTCCCCTGGACACATCTGAGCCTGAGACCAGGGCGTCTCCCAGACGATGACGTGACAGTCTACACGGCAGGGCTTCTCTTGGCGGCACAGGTGTGTCTTAGACTTCCGGACGCCTTAGACCAGCGAGTGTGGGTCCTTCTAGTCAGCGGTCTAGAGGCTCCAGGACAGGGCGCCCAGGGGACGCCTGGCACACACTCTCCCTCACCAGCTGAGCTGCCCTAAGCTCTGAGGCCAGTGACGCCTAATGCTGGAAACTTGTGGAACCTGCCCCAGGGAATGCCCCACCGGTGCACCGAGCACCCCCTGGAAGAGGCATCTCAGCACCCACAAGCTGAACAGCAGTGTGTGAAGAAAGACACGGAAATAAGGACGTACTTTCCACCCCGCAAACAGCCGCTCTGCCCTTCCATCGTCTCATGCTTCAGCTGACCAACTCCTACTAATAAAACTGGACCAGACACCAATGTAATGGAGAAGCAAAACCTTTAGGGATGATTTTAGTGGCAAGTGCTGAGGACCACTCATTTTAAAATAAGAATAAACACTCAAACTTTATATCAAGTTCTGTGCATGCAATTCGTTACTTTTCTGTAGGTATGTTCTACTTCAATTCAAAAAAAAAAGAACAAGGACTGTACTGCACACAATGAAAATTTAACACCGGGAATAAAAAAAGGCAAAAAAAAAAATCATTTCTTACAAAATAAGAGACTCGAGAGATTTATCAGTTCAACTGGAGACAAATGGTTGAAAAAAAACACTTTAAATTCAAGTGCTGGGACTTCCCTGGTGGTCTAGTGGTTAGGACTCCACTCTTCCCTTGCAGGGGAGTTTGATCCCTGGCCGGGGAGCTAGGATCCCACACGCCACACAGCCAGAGCAAAATAAAATAAAAAGGGATGTATGAAAAAACCAAAAAGGAAGGTATGGCTGGTTCATGTTGATGTCTGGCAGAAATCATCACGACATTGTAAAATAATTATCCTGTAATTAAAAATTTTAAAAATAGATTAAAAAAGAAATGAATTGTCAGCTGAAAGGAAAAATGCACAATATAAGGAAAAAAGTTGAGAATTGGGGAAAAAAAAGCCCTGATGCTTCAGCCTGCCTGGCACTGCTGCTGACGCCTCCCGATGCTCACAAGCTTCCACCACAGGCCCCCGACCGGGATGAGCAAAGAACAGGCGTCGTCTGGGGCATGTGAGTCCCCATTTCAAAGCTCGGTCCCTGCAGCGGCATGCTTGTCAATTTAACCAGTCACATCACAGAGCATTTCAAGCTGTAGATGCGGAACGTGTGTACAGATAAGTGCCCGACAGTACGTCTCAGCAGCCCCAACCCCAGGCAGCATGCAGCCTGGCTGAATGCAGCTGAGACCCATGGTAAAGGTACTTGGAGTTCCCACTCACCAGATGAAAACACAGACCCAGACGTGAGCTTCCAAGTGTGTGAGCTTCCGAGCTTCGTGACACCCAGTCTCGACTTCACTTTCAGGGGAGAGTCGGGTTCTATGCTGCTGCTACTTCCCTGTACAAGGAGCAACCCCAAGCTCTCACGGCCAAGAAGGGCTCCCCTGAAACCACCCCTCACAAGTTACATCTGGGAGTGAGGACGTGGAGATCAGACTGCATGGTATACTACACTTTATCATTCATTCCTGCCAAAGTGGCTTTTCCTCACTATTTAGGAAGTAACTTGGAAAACGGTAACTTGCTCTTTCTCAAGAAGAGAGAACACACAGATCCCTCTGCTGGCTGAGCACAGGAAGAGGGGAGGGAGCCAGGAGCCAAGCTTCTTCCCAGGGCAAGTTCCACCCCTGAGACCTCACACCCCAAGACCTCAATGGGATCCACAGCTCGGGCCTTGCCACGGAGACCCCGAAAGCGAGACAGAGCCACACAACTCTGCTGGCAACGCCAGCAGCCTGGGACAGCCTGGGACAGCCCCGACCTGAGACCCGGCCTGGCGAGATGCCACCATGAGGCGCTCTGCCCCCCACCCATGCTGATGGACTTGGCCGCGACCCTGACGCAGCAGCCCAGCCCATCCGCCCCTCCGCCAGAAACTAAGGCCACGAACTGGGAGAAGAGCTGCTTCGAGGCCGCCCACGCCCGCTTCTCAGAAGCCAAACTGCCTTTCACCAAGTAGGTCGGCATCAATTACGAAAGGTTATCCGAGTTCATCTTAACTGGAGATTTTATTTCAGGTAACTTTTTCCCCACCAAGTAACACCTACAATTTTAAGGAACAGACGTACAACCTAGGGACTTCCCTGGCAGTCCAGGGGTTGGGACTCTGTGCTTCCCCTGCCAGGGGCGCGGATTCAATCCCTGGTCGGGGAACTAGGATCCCTCAAGCTGTGAAGCCAAAAATAACACATAAAAGACACCACCAAAAAAAGAAAACGTGTAACGCAGATGTAAATTTGGAATTATGCTACTTTTCCATGTGCCAGAGCAGAGAACAGAGTTTGGACCCAAACAGCCCAATCAGACATGGATCTGCGGTGACATGCCAAGTCAGAGGACACACGGGAAGACAGCCTTCATCTGGCGTGTGCAAGCGTGTGTATAGATACATTAATGCCCCTGCACATTTATTTGTAAAGTAAGCAGCTCACCCATTTCACCTGGGCTGTGGGATCCCAGGTCACAGCCAAGGACTCACGCGAACTTCCTCACCCAGGTGGACAGGTGGTGGGCTGGAATTCTGCAGGGCAAAAAAGGGATGCCCGGCCCTCCACGGTGAAAGCGAGACAAACATGCAGCTGCCCGGAGGGCAGAAGGTCTGCAGGGCGTGGCCCAGTCCCAGGACAGAGGCGGCGACTTCACCGCCACAGCTGAGACACGTAAATCCCCGCTGCGGGAACACGCCCGACCCTCGCTGCGACGCGCAGGGGGCCCAAGGGGCACGTCCGGCCCCACATCCTGAGCGCTGGCCCAGCTGAGCACCCAGGGGCCGTGGTGCCGCGGGTCCTTGCTGAGCTTGGCAGAGGGCGCCCAGCATGGGAACAACCCCCACGATGCCCCACAGCCGACTGACCATGTCGGAAGACCCAGAGTTTGCCCAGAGGTTCAACAGGCCTGGGACATCTTGCCCGGGGGCCGGAAGCACCTCTCGGTCTTCCCTGAAAACCTTCTACCTCCTCTGACTCCAGCAGGACCGCTGTGAATGTGCTCAGAACGTCACGGGTTCTGGCCTCATCAAGGAAGAGGCTGGAAGGGCGTCTTCTCTTGATAAGAGGGCAGTTAGCCAGAAACCACTGGAAGCTTCTCCGCAGTGTGGAGTGGGGACCGTGACCCACAGAACCAGCCACGACAACCTCACACAAACGTGGCCATAAAAAGCAAATTAGTTAATTACTTTATTACATTTTAGTGCTTTCTTAAAATAAATATAATAATATAATTATCAAACATACAGTGAGAAGTAAAGCACACGTGTGAACGGCATGTCACAGGAGTTCACTCAGGACTGTTTCAACACTCAGCACTGGAGAAACCGCACAGGTCTACCTATGTACAGACGACCAACCGGCAGGGTGAGGCCGCCGCGTCCCCTCCGTCCTCGTGGACATGGTCACTCCCCTTTGCATCGGAAATGACCAGTTTGCGTGTTTTAACTTTTTCTCTCTGTTGAGCTTCAGTTTTTTTCTTTTCTTTCTGCAGTTTTGAGATAAATTCAAGTAACACTCCGAAGAAAAAAAAAAATGTGCAAAACTAAATAAGTGACTCCAGAATGTCCCAGCGGTCGGGTCAGCGGGTCAGTCGCACGGGCAGCGTGTGTGCAGGCCGCGCCGGAAGGTCTGGTCCCGAGAAGCACCGGGGGCCGGCAGGAGCACCAGGCCCACCATCGGAGGGGAGGCGGGGGGGACCGGAGCGTCCCGCGGACTTGTGGTTCCCGGACAGCTGCCAACGACCACTTTCTGTTTGAATAGGCAACGCGACCAAACGCTCCGTCAACACGGAGAACCGCAAGCTCCCCGGCAGGCCCGAAGCTCTTCCGGAAGCCAGGATTGGGACGGGACGAGTCAGGACGTGATAAAAACACTAGAAAGAACTGTCAGCTTAAGTGCATCATCACCTTTTTAAGAGAAACATGCTCAGAGTAAAAAATATTCTACTTTACCAAAAAATCTGTCTTTATTAAAGTGAACAATCATGGGCGCGCGACCCCCAACGTACCGGGCGAGGGCTGTGTGGGCACGGCTCGCCACCTCCAGCCGGGCAGACGCCAGTGAGTACCGTGCCTCCCTCGTGACTGCGTGGCAGGGGAACCCGCCGCACTTGTAAACGTTATTCTAGCAGAAGACAGACCGCAGATTTCAGTGCTTTTAGGGAACTGCTATTTTCAGTAAACTTTTTCTGAGCAGCAAGAAACAAGAATTTTGTTTTTTTTTTTCCCAGAAATCTTAGAATTGGATATAAACGTTGGCAGTAGACACAATCAATAAATATTATACAATTTCTCAAATGAAAACAACTCCCCACCATGAACTCCTTTCCTACAGACATTCAAACACCCTGACCCGAGACCAAGTCTCAGTCCTGTGATCCCGTGAGATCACAGCCAGCCACAAGAGCGGGGGGGGGGTCAGGTCATGTGCAAAAAGGGGTGAGGTGGGAGGCGAGGAAGCAAAGGAGATCACTTTAATTTACACTGAAGGAGAACTTCAAGTAAAAGGACCCCACTGCCGGCAGCTCTGGGACACGCCCCGGCCGGGAGCCTCCAAGCAGCAGGGCCGGGTTGACCGCTGGGACCGATCGGGCCCTGGCTCCACCCCCGTCCTGGTGCTGGGAGCTCAGGGAGGGGTTTTCTCTTGTTGTCTAGAAGCCTCTTTGAAAAAGGTCTGTGATTCTGCATACTTCGTACCCAAAAGGAAGAAAGTAATAAATATCGACCCAGCCGGTGCGTCCGCAGACTCCGCCGCGCCAGGGTCATTTGCGAGTCTGCGTCTTCTTTGGCGCCGAGGGCCGCTTGGGCTGCCACAGGTGGTTGTGGATGGTGAGCGCGTCCACGCTGACCGACATGGTCTTGGCCGGGATGAGGCTGAACTGCTTCCGGTCCGAGCTGTACTTGTACAGCTTGTCGATCATCTTCTTGGCGATGCTCTTGGGCCCGGTGCCCGTCAGTTTGCAGATCTCCTCGGTGTCGGGATAGTAGCAGTAGAGAGCCCGGAACTGGCAGCCGGCGTCCCGGAACAGGATGATGTAGTGGTTGGCATCACACTTCTCCAGCTCCTGCGGGCGGGGCATGAAGCGGGGAAACACGGAGTGTGAGCCCCTGCAGTCGGACCCCACGCCCACCGCCCGCTCACCCACCAGGCTAGACCAGAGCCGGAGCGGGCGTGAGGAAACGGGCCCTGTTCCCCACTGCCAGAGGGGAGGGCGCAGCCGCCGTGGAAACGAGTCAGGCAGGTGTTTGGAAGATGGAACATCGAGTCACCACGGGACTCAGCAGCTCTTTTCTCAGGGATGCGCTCCAGAGAAATTAAAACACGCATCCAGGGAAAACTCGTGCAGACGTCTCCAGCAGCATTATCCACAACGATCAAAGGCTGACGCCACCCAGATGCCCCTCAGCAGACGGATGGACAAGCCGTGGTCTGCACGGAAACGGGACGCTCTTCAGGCGCAACCCCTCGGACAGGCTCGACGACATCCTGCCAGTGAGAGATGCCGCCCAAGGTCCGCCTCGGGATGAGCCCCTCCACGTGACACCACCGGGGGCGGCAAACGCTGAGGGGACCACAGAGCCGGGGGCCAGGGGAGCGGCCCTGGTCCAGGGTCCCTCTGGGGGGCGGTCCTGGCCCTGACTGCAGCCCTGGGAACGCAGCCCTGACGCCGCTACAGGGGGCTTCACGCTGGGTGAAGCGTCCCTCGCCAGGGCCGTCACAGAAAGGACCTGGAGCAGGGCTGACGGCCACTCCTTGTTATGGCGTCTGCCGCACCTGGCTCTCAACCTCAGAACGTTGTTACCGCAAAAACATGTTGCCCGACGCCCCTCACACTTGAGAATGCTTAGCTTCCTACCCTGCAGCTCTCTGAGCCTGGCCTGGGGTGCCGACACCCTCCGAGAGTCTCCGCTCACCGTGAGGACGCCTCCTCGTCCCTCTCAGACCTCATCTGGCCCCCCTGCTGCCCTGTTCACTGGAGCTGTCCAGCGGCCACGGGACCCGCGGTCCGTGAGACTGCGCATGGAGGTGGGGAAGCCAGGGGCTAAGAAGATCCCTGTGATGCAAAACAGTGCCCCTCCTCCCACTATTTGTGTTTATAGAAAACTGATTTTCACAAATAGATACTATTCTTCTCAGTATCTAATGGGCTTCCTATTATTTTAAATAAATTCACATATTTATAAAATTAAGAGTAAAAGGCAAAATCCCAGTGATTTCAACAACGTAAAAACTGTGTCTGAACACGAGCCAAACCAGAGGCAGAGCAGCCTCCAGGCCCTCCCGCCGCGCCCCCACCTTCACACGTCTGTCCCAGGCTGGCAGCTCATGCGGTCACTCCCCGCAGAGGCCCTACGGTAGCGACCCCTTGACCTCTGACCCCGAGCTCCTTGGCTCCAGCCAAACTGGGGCATCAGTCCCACCTGGAGCCTGGGAAGCCCCCAAACCTGCATGGCACCCCTCCCGACTCCAGGCCTCTGCTCAACGACCCCTTCCAGTGAGACCCCGCTGGCTGACCAGACTGCCGCAGCTGCCCTGGAGCCCCATGCTGCCCCCTCCACTCTTTCCAGGCCATCATCACCGTCTGACCACAGCCACAGCCAGAATCAGTTCAACCGCTTTTGTGGACAGGCTTCTGGGAGCCGGGCCGCCCTCCAGCCAGCCTGTGGCTGTCTGCATGCTGTGACGTCTGAGCCAAGCCGGCAGCACGTCCTGTGGGTGCCCACTACAGGGCCGTCTCGGACCCGCCGGCAGCTGAGGAGCTGGTGACCCAGGGTACAGAGGAGCCCCGCCCCAGCAGGAGCCTCCGTGAGGCTACAGGCACGCACCCAGTCCTAACCTGAACCCTCCGTCCGGACTCTCCACCTGCTGAGGCCACCGCCACTCACCATAAACAGTGACTGAGGCCTGCGGCCCCCGGGGAGGAAGCATGAAGAGGACACAAATAACCAGCATTTTACCTCAAACTTCCATTTCTCCAGTGGCCCCAGTGCAGAGCTGGGGCGCCCTGTCTCCACCCCAACACTGTCTATGATGCTCGAGGACAGCCCCCTCCTCGACAGCATGCCAAGCCGGCTGGCATCCCTGTGAGGAGCCCCACCCGCCTCCCGTTCCCTCAGGGCCGTACCCCAGGCCCTGCCCGACCAGTGCAGCCTCTGTCCTGCTGGTCCGAGGTCTGCTCTTTTGTGGAGCCGTGCTGAAAGTGAGGGTCAGGGCACGCCGAGCAGCGTGAGCAGACAGGACTGTGTGCCCACGCCTGATCACATGTGTGAGACAGCGGCCTCTTCTGTCAGCCATCAGGATTCTCCCCTCTAGGGAAAACCTTCATTCACAAATACCCTTCCTCTACGTGAAAACTTAGGTGTGAAACTTTGATACTTGCCTCTAATATTGAATTTTTGTGAGGTTCATTCACTTTTCCTGCGAGACAGCAATGGGATATAGCATTGTGAATGATTGGTTTGTTCGATTTGCTGCTGGGCTCCTTAAACAGCTTGGGACCTGTGAGAAGCAGACCAAGATGTGCAAAGTGAGTATCTGTGGCACGCATGTGCATGCGCACACACACACAAAAGGCAACAATCTTATAAAACCAAGCAGCAGACAGGCTAAATTAGGAGTGTTCATAATTTTCTGAAAACGCGGAGTAACAGCCAGTTCAAATCTATGTGAGAATTCTAAGTTATAGGTTTTAAATAAACTAAGGAAAAGGTTAAAGTAAGTAATAACTTACTCCCTTTCTAATTTCGGTTTCTTTGATACACAGAAAACACAGAAGCGGGACTTCACACCCTGAGCAGCGCGGGGCTCCCACGTGCCCAGGACACACAGCACGAGCGGTGCAGGGGCAGAGGCTGCCACTCCGGCGCCGCGCCCTCCCTCCCCACGCCGCGCCCTCCCTCCCCACGCCGCGCCCTCCCCGCAGGGGAGCACAAGGCTGGCACCTGTGTACTCGGCCACGGAGGCAAGTGAGGACGCGGCGGAGGCCGTCTCCCAGTCTCTGTCGGTGCTCCTGCTGGGGTTGCGGCTCAGCACGGGCAAGGCTTCCAGGGACTCGACTCTGCTGGGGAGGGGGACAGGGCAGGGATGGGAGGGTGGCAGGCACACCTCTTCTCGCCTGTGACTGGTGCCGGCTGGTGGGACCCCACCCCGAAACGGGCTGGGCTGCACCACCAGCATAGGAAAGGCTGTCGGCCGCAGCAGCAGCGGGAGTATGGCCAGTCTGCCCCAGCAAAACATGGCACCAGGGACAGAACCCAGCCCGGGGCACCAAGGGGCCTGGGCGGGGAGGGCCACCCTCAGGTGGCACCGCGGAGTGGGAGGGCAGCACCTGCCCTGCTGGTATGAGAGCCAGGTGACCAGGGCCCGGACATTGCTGCTGCCCCCAGACAAGGGACGGACCAGGGGAAGAAGGGGCCTGGTGGGCGGAGTCCAAGCCCAGTGGGGTCACAGGCCTCTCTGCTCCCCTACGGCCTCAGCCATGGCCCTTGGGCCACCTCCACTGACGGGGACACACTCGTGCCAGGAGGCAAGTGTGCGCAAAGCCTGAATTCAGTCCCGGTAACTGACCGTCTGAGCAAAGTTCTAACCGGAGTCCAGAGTCCACGGGAGGCGTCAAGAAGCTCCCAGAGGTACGGCAAGGCAGGACAGCAGGGACCTGCCTGCCAGGAGGCCGACCCCAGTGTGGACGCAGCGTGGACAGAGACCCGCGGGGGCTGCTGAGGCCTGTGGGGGGTCAGTGCCATTGACAGGCTCCCCAACACCACCTCCTCCTGATTCACTCCTTAATCACAAAGGGAAATGCCAGTGCCCACGGGAACAGCACCTTAGCCCACATCAAGGTGACACACGACAGGCTGCTCTGGGAAATGCACAAGCCCCTCTCCACGGTGCTGCTGCCAGAAACACACAGGCTGGACTGGATCGGGGGAAACCTGCCGAGGGGCAGGCTGCAAAGCCACTGGCCTGTCCTGGGCAGAGCGTCCAGCCCCGGGAAAACACAGGGGGGTGAGCGCCCGCTCCAGGGAATGAGCACAAGCACTCAGCGAGACCGCGCCCCACACGGGCCTGGGCTCACGGAAGGACCCTGGGGACCGGCCACGGCGAGCGTGGACTGCAGACCCAACGGCAGTGCTGGTCTATGATCGTGGTGACAAGAGGCAACGCCCCTGCTCAGAGACACGCGCCCTCAAGTGTTTAAGGATAAAGAGGGTGTCGTCAACTTACTACTCTCAAAAAGCTAAAAACACAAACGCGTCCAGAGCTGGGACAACGAGGAGGCAGAGAAAGACAAACGCAGAACCGTCTCTGCAGTGGGGGAGCCTGGGCGAGCGGGATTAGCTCCCGCGACGGCACCGCCGCGGCTCTGAGCTGCCCAGGCCCAGCCGGACGGCCCGCTGCCCACACCGCACACACCCCCGCGGCACCCCGCTGCTCACCGCTGCGAAGGCGTGCCCCCCGAATGCACGCTCTCGGGCTCTGTGGTCGCTGCGGAGGCCAACGACAGGCTGGAGCCCGACTGGGCCCGGCTCAGGTTATCAGCTGCCGGAGACAAGACGAGGCGCGCTTCCGTGAGACGCACGTCCCCCACACCAGCCGTCTGTACGGGGGTGGGAAGGGCCCGCCGCCTCTCAGCACCTGAGGATGCCAGCGCGCGACCCCAGCTTTGGAGAAGGGAGGTGGGAGCTGACGGCCGGAGGGGTGGTGGAGAGCGCAGGGGCGGCGGGGAGCGGAGGGGCAGGGCCCACACACTACCTCCGGCCCTTCCCCCGGCCCTGCTTACGGGGGGAGGCGCTCTTAGGTCCCAGGTCACTGCATGGCTCCTCCCGGTGGACGGACTTGGGCCGTGGCTTCCTGGGCCTGGCCTTGGGCTTGCCCAGGCCCTGCTCCTCCAGGATCTGCTGCTGCTTCCGCCGCAGGTACTCCTGCTTGATCAGCTCCCGCCGCGCCTTCTCCTCCTCCTTGCGGATCCGGTCTTCCTCTGCTTTACGCCTGCGGGAAGGACCGGCCGGGGCGTCCTGCTCACGCCCAGAATCGGGGGGCGGGGGGCATGATAGACCCGGCGGGCAGGCGCGTCCGTCACCTACCGTGCCTCGTCTCTCTTGAGCTCGACCTCTGCCTCCAGCTGCTGCCTCCGCACGCGGGCCTCCTCAGCCTTGCGCTGCTGCTTCAGGAGGAAGGCCGCCCGCTTCTTGGCGAGCTCGTCATCCGCCTTCTGCTCGTCCTGCAAAGCAGACGTCACCTATGAGCGGCCGGACGGACCCTCAGGGAACCCCCAGCACGGTCACGCCCTGGCCCTGCCCTAAAGGTACAGACAGGATGTCTGCAGTCACCTATGAGTGGCCGGGACCAACCCTCGCGGGACCCCCAGCACCATCAACCCTGGCCCCGCGCTTAACGCCCTGAGAACAGGAAATGTAGTCCAGACGCTTCCTTACCCTTTTTAGCTGAGGAAGGAGCCCCCCTTTAGAGGTGCTAAAATGCAAACGAGAAACAAGCCGCGCCGTTCAAAAGGCAGTCAGTGTGCTGACGCTGACTCTATTTGCCCGAAAAACCACACACTCGTTTCCACAGCAGGAGCTGAAGTGTGTTTACAGCTGAAGCGCACGAACGCCAAGCAGGGGCCTGTGTATCCTGACAAGACGGCCCTCACTGCTCCGTCCGTGTGAGCCGCCCCCAAGGGCCAGGACACAAGGAGAGGCTCTCAAGACAGAGGAGTCTCACGGCTCATTGCCCTCTCCTCCTGAAGAAAAAGCTCCAAGATGTTTCCTGAAGCTTCTCCACCTGCCCAGACTGCAACAAGGAGAAGCCAACCTCAGCCCAGAGGCCAAACACCACCTGCTCTGCGGAGCCTTTGAACTAAGAGTGCTTTTCATTAAGTGGTCGGAAAACCACCACAAGAAAATCACCTCGTGACACGTCAAGACCACACAGAATTCCTGCTCTGGGGCCCGAGGAGAAGCTCTGCTGGGGTGTGGCCAGCTGCCCTGGGAGAGCTGGGCCCTTGCGGAGACCCTGCAGCCAGGAGGCCGCACGCGCACCCGCCTCTACCCCCTAGCCTCTGCAGCTGCGGCTCCGCACGGCCAGGGTGGGTGATGGCCTGGCCACTGCGGGACGTGGATGCCACCAGCCTTTACCTTGAAGAAGAAGCCAACCCCCGGCTTCTGGTCCCCCTCGCTGCCAAGGTCCACGGAGCTGTCCCGGCCTTCCGTCTCCCCGTCCTCGTCGGGGGCCTTCAGGTCAGAGAGGTCCACCTCGATGAGGCTGGCCTTGCTGCGCGGGGGCTCGTCCAGTGGCACGTTCTCCTTCCCGGGCGCAGGCAGGGTGCTGAGTCCCGCCTCCTTTGCGCTGCCTTCCAGCCCCTCCCTGAAGCCCCCCTGCTCGGACAGGACGTTGGCGTCTCGGGAGGACGAGAGGACGAGCGTCCGCTGGTTGCTCTCGTCGTGCAGTCGGTAGCTGTCGAAGACGCACTTCTCCGCAGCCTCACTCCCGGGCTCGCTGGGCCCGTCCCAGCCCGGCTCGGGGGGCGTCCGGGGCGGGAAGGACCGCGAGTGTGGGGCGGTCTCAAGGCCTGGGGTGGGGGTCTTGCTGCGAGAGGAACCCTGCTGTCGCTCCTTCGGCACCTTCAGCTCAGCCGGTCTCCCTGACCGGGCGTTCCGGCCCTGACCGAGGCGGGGGGGCTTGCGGTGACCGGTCAGGGCCGTTGGAGAGAGCGGCTCGACAAAGTGGATGGCCGCCTTGGCCTTGGGGTCCTGGGCGCCGTTGTGGGGCCCGGGTGAGGGCAGAGTGGGGGACTTGAGCAGCAGCTGCTCCTGCTGCTGGGAGATCCTGAGGATGGCCTGCTGCAGCGTGCTGATGGTCTCGTTCAGCTTCTCGATGGACAGGTCGCACTCACCCACGTCCACGCCCTCGGTGTCCTCCAGGAGCACCGCCGACAGCGCCTTGCCGCGCTCCAGCTCGGGGAGGCCGGCGGGGTCCCGGGCTTTATGCGGCTGGACGAGAGCCAGGCCCTCCCCGTCCACGTCCGGAGACCCCAGCAGTGCTCCCCGGCCCTCCTCCTTGCCAAGGAAGTCGTCCCCATTGTGCTGGGCGTGCTCCCCTGCGAGGGACCCCGCTTTCAGCGGCTGCTGGGCAGCGTCGGCCCGGCCCTTCTTGACCACGTGCAGGAAGGCCGCCTTGCCCAGCTGCAGCCGCTGCCGCGCCGACACCGCCTCCACCTTCTTCTTCTGCGCCTCGATGGCCCTGCGCTTCTCCTCCAGCTGCATGTGCAGCTGCAGCAGCTCGGAGGCCAGCAGGCTGGCGTGGTCCCCGCCCGGCCGGCTCGGGCTCTGCTCCCGCCTCTGCTTCCACGTGGTCAGCGGGGCCGGGCAGCTCTCCGACGCGTCGGGCGTGGTCTTCTGGGAGCTGCTCGCGCTCGACTTGGTCTCACAGCTGTTGAGCCGCTGGAGCTTCCTCTCAGCAAAGCTGGTCATCTTCGCGCTCCCACTGGCCATGGACGCGCTGCTGGTCTGGGAGACAGTGCTCAGGCATGGGCTGGAGCGGCCGCTGGCGTCGTCTTTATTGTCATGCTCCTTCACCTTTAGGTCCTCCTGCAGCTTCGCGGACTCCTCCTCCCCACCGTACCCGGCTCTCACCACGGGATGCTCCTCGCCGGCAAAGTCCTGCTCGGCCTCGTCCAGGTCTGCAACGTCCGAGTCAGAGTCCTGCCGCAGGACGGCCCAGGTGTCCGGGCCGAGGGCGCCAGGGCTCCGCGCGCAGCTCATGTAGAGCCTGCCCTCCGCGTCCTTGTCGGCTCTGCCTACGTGAAGGAAGAAGCCGTCGGTGGACTGTCCCTGAGACGATGGGTCAAAACCGCTGCTGGCCAGAGACCCGCCATGCGTGTCCCCCGCCATCTGGGGCCCCACCTCAGCAGGCACAGCCTCGAAGCCTGCAGACATCTCTGAACAGGAGATGGGGGTGAAAGTCCTGTTCAAGTCCCGAGCGACGTGACTGCTGGGCGTCTTCTTCCGCCCCAGAGGCTGGTGGCCATCGCCAGACCTCCTGGACGTGAAGGCCCGGGGCCGCCCCTCTCCACACTCGTCCTCCTTGGTGACCACCTGCTTCTCCTTGGCTGGCCTGAGCACAGCCGGCATCAACGGCTCCAGGAAGAAGCTGTCGGGCTTACTCTCGAAGGTGTCCGCTAGCCTCTGGGGAGACCTGGCACCGGCCATCGGGCCAGGGTCGCCGCCCTGGCGAGCCATGTCCGTCCTCACGATGGCCAGGAGCTCCTCGTCTTCGTCCTCAATGTCAACATTGCTCAGGAGGCTCCTCCCGTCGGTCCTGAGGGCTGCGGGCTGGGGCTGGTTTTGCGGGGTGAGGTGGACGATGCTGGAGGCCAGGCTGTCCTTGCTGATGGAGCGGGCCAGGCTGACGCTGTCGCCACCGCCCGGGTCCATGTCACAGCTCGCGGTGTGGTGGAGGGCGAAGGGCGCCGGCTGAGACACAGGCCTGCAACGTGGGGAGAGAGGCCACGGGACACGTCACGTCTCCACGAGAGGCTTATGAGTGACGAGAACACGAGTCACGAGAGAGTCCTACTCTTACACACAGGACGTGTAAACAACTCTCTCCTGGGCAAAGGAAAACCAGGAGTCTTGCAGCTCAGCAATCCTCAGACACTCTGGCCCAGCCCCCCTTAACCACGCTGAGGATCCCAACGAGCTTTCACGGATTTGTCAATACGAGTCCGTATGTATCACCCTAGGAATTCAAGCTGAGACGTTTTGAAAACGGTTAAAAATTCTGGTAAGAAATCCATTACATGAGCTGTGGCCATATTTTCTAAAACAAGCCAGGGCAGAGTGTAAGGAGCGGCCTCAGCTGTGTCCCTGGCTGGATTCTCGGGCCTGACTGAGTCAAGCTGCTGTGACCCCACACCGCCCAGGGCCTCAGAAGGCTGAAAGCAGCAGCGTTGCTATGGGTGTATTCTGGGGTCCCTGGACCACATCTGGGGGGCACTGCTCTGCTAGACTAACCAACATTTCCAGCAGAAACGTATTTGGAAACGTGGACAGGTCACCTGTTTTTTTTTTCCGTCCATGCTATGGCTGCTCCTCGGGGCTGACTGTCGGCTCGGGTTAAGGAATTGGATCGGTGTCGCTGGTCTGCGGTTTGGAGAAAACAATGAGTGAGCTCAGCGTTAAGTAACCAGTTTTATATCACTTGAAATTCCTTCAATATAATAACCACTTCTCAAGGAAATGCATCATAACTCAGCACACCAAAACTGCTTAGGGAAGCAAATAATCCCAATACAATTTTCCACAGTTTTGACAATAGGTAATGTATAAGTCAGTCCAGGTCATTAAATCATGAGAATGTCAATTACACGGCAGTATCAATAAATGATGGGCTTCCCTGGTGGCTCAGCTGGTAAAGAATCTGCCTGCAATGCGGGAGACCCTGGTTCGATTCCTGGGTCGGGAAGATCCCCTGGAGAAGGGATAGGCTACCCACTCCAGTATTCTTGGGCTTCTCTGGTGGCTCAGCTGGTAAAGAATCTGCCTGCAATGCGGGAGACCTGGGTTTGATCCCTGGGTTGGGAAGATATCCTGGAGAAGGGAAAGGCTACCCACTCCAGTATTCTGGTGTGGAGAATCCCACAGACTGTATAGTCCATGGGGCTGCAAAGTGTTAGACATGACTGAGTGACTTTCACTTTAACTTTATCAACAAGTGACGTCAATGTCAATTAAAAGAACCAGTGAATGTCAAAGTGTAAATTTTTGACACGATGTAACGCCATGCTTTATGGAATTCACTAGGTTTAATACGGCCACTGTAAAGACTATAAATTGTAAGGTCATCAATAACACACAAAAAGCATGCCGCCAGTCTTCCTAACCAACATCGCCACATCATGACCAATCTGTTCACTTTGGAACTACGATGTAATGGCCTCCAGAGAGGGACGGGGGTGGCGGGGGTGGGGTGGTGCTTCTCACCTGGGGGGTCCTCTCCCTGCACCGTCTTCTGCTGCTTCTGTCTCAGTGGCAGTAAAGGGTGTGATGGGCTAAAAGCTGAGGCTCCCTTCCCCCTAAACAGAGAGGACAGGAGAGAAAAATCACCAGCTGCTGGTCTTCAAGTTCAAAACCAGACCAGCATGAATCACACCAACCTGCAAAAGATTCAGACTCCCTGGGAAAATTAATTACTGTAAAAATGAACCCAAAATGTACCAAGAACATCAAGAATTCAAACTTGGATAAACATCCAGACTGCAGCTCAGAGACACACTGACCTCTGGTCATGGCCTACATTACAACAGGCTTCACGTTTCCACAGCAAATTCAAGTTCGTGTTAAGGCTACCCTGCTCACCTGGGCGGGGGGCGCCCACAGAGGAGGTCCTCGCTACTGACTCCCCGCAGCTTCCCATCGCCCCGAGGAAAGGTGACCCCAGGGGGAACAGTAGACGGCAGGGGTGGGAGGCGGGCGGACTTACGGGGGCTCGGGCTCCCCGAGTTGCAGGTCAGCTGGGTTCGCCACTGCGGGGCCGCCCAGGAAGCTGCGCTTGGTGGCGTTGGAGATGGGAACTGGGGGCCGGCTGCTTTTGGGGTGCGACACTGATTTAGCTGCAGAAACAATTTTATAGGAATGGTAGTCTTGTTATTTACCGCTACTTAAAACACTAGCGAGAAGAATCTTTAAGAAAAATAAATCCATTTTTATAAGCACTAAAAACAAAACCTTTACATGAAACCAAACTTCTCAAAAAAAAAAAAAAAAACCTGGTTTCAAGGTCATTAGGCATATTTTGTAATGAATAAAACAAACATTTTAACAAAATAAGTACTAAAATCAAAAGACACAAGCCAGACTAGAGCAGCAAGGGAGGGTGCATGGACCCCTAACACGCAGCCTCCTCACTGGGCCTGGAGACGGAGCCGACCAGGGCGCCCTGCAGCCAAATCCTCAGGGGGCAGCCGGTCGGCTGGGCCCAGCCTGCGACCGAGCGCCTCAGTGGTCACTGCAGCTCAAGCCCCCATGGGCTCAGGGGTGGAGGTCAGGCCCAGCCTGAAGCTGCTCCCAGAACACTCGTCCAAGAAAGATGGTACCAGTGACAGTCCTGGTGGCCAGACCTGGACTTTGGAGGCAGACTGCTCACAGCCCATCAAGCTCCCTGGTGCTCCCTAGAGAAAGCCCTGATTAAACTCCACTGCTGCATGAAGGCAGGAGCCTGTAACCACACCTCCTGAGCACTCTTATGCACAGAAGTTTGCCACTCACCATCCTTCAGTTCCTGAACATCCCTGGGCTGGACAAAATCTGGTTTGACGTTCTCAAACCACCAGAATAGCTCGGCAATAAAAACCATAACATTTGGCTAAAAGAAAAAACAGAAAAGATCAAGGACACAGTAAATACCTTATTCCCACGTGGTTTTAAAAATGCACTTCTGATAATTGATTTTTACCTTCAACACTAAAGGAGCATACAGCATATCTTCTAGGGTGAGATAAAAGCATTTGTTAAGATATTCATTGGAGAACTCTCTCAGAAGCCGAATGTTATACAGACTGTCAGCCATCGACGTCACCTCCTTCAAGCATATATCTAATAGATAAAAACAAAACTATAATTTATGATAAAGATATGCTGTTTCATGATGTGCATGCACACAGATCTGCGTGCACATATATATATATACAATTTTCAACTGAAAAATATTTTAAATGAAGGTAAAGGTGACATTTAAAAAGGCAAAAAGCATTATTAAACAACACAAGTGATTATAAGTAATGCTAAATATAGAAAGAAAACACCAAGAAAAAGATAGGGAAAATCTCTAGGACCTGAATTTAACTGTTAACATCTAAAAAGTACACAGAAATTACTTGGCCTTTTAAGCATGTCCTGTGACAATCACCTCTCAGTTTATCAAGACCTGGCCGCATAAGGTCAGTGCACATCTAACCAAGCTTCTCCCCCGAGTCCTTCCAGTGACACTATCTCCATGGGTGTGAGAAGGGAGCATAAAACGGGAAACGTCAGGCTTGTCCCGCAGAAATGTACGGGACGCTGCTAATCACAGAAGTCAGGAGACCCACAGAGCTCAGTCTCCCTCTGCTGGCTGTCTGCACCCGGAGCAGGACAACTGTTCCATTTCATGCTGTTCTGCAGGATGCCAGACCCTCAGCCAGAAAATTCCAGCAGGGACACCCACACTGGGCCACTGAACAGGCTCTTGAGGGGGATGTGGGCCCACCCTCAGGAGCGACCGGAACACCCAGATGCCACCCTAAACTAGATACCAAGGCTAAACTAGAAGAGGCTGTACTGACGACTTAACTCTGCCTGTAAATAAACAAACAGGATCGAGAAACTTACTGTAAAAAACTTTACTCCTAAGAAGTCATTTTCAACCATTTAGAAATCTCACGCACAAATGGGATTTATGTTCGAATTCTGTCCTATGTGGCGATGCCCTAACATTGTGAACTCTCAAGAGAAAACTTTCATAAGTTGAGTAACAATTATATTGCTAAGAAATGTTCCTTTTACTCTAAAATTCAGATTGTGAAATATTACAAATATAAAGATCAGACTCCCAGGCACCCTCCGCCGAGTGAGCAAATGTTAACATCGTCCCTTCTCTGAGCCGAATCTTATTTCTCTCGGTAAAGCACCCAGTGCTGACCCGCCTGTCCCCAAGGCAGCACCCTCTAAGCCCTGGGACCCGTCGCGTGCGGCGTCTGCACCACGTGAGGCCTGCCCCATGAATCATGGGCACAGCGCCTGGCTGAGTGCAGACCGCACTCACGACAAGCCATGCCTAGCAGGCGGCAGCCTGTCATTTCCCCCAGACCCGGAATTATGTCTCCAAACAGTTCTATACTGATGTGAGCAGATTTTGTCATTCAACAGCTGTATTTGTTGTTGCTCAGCCACTAAGTCGTGTCCAACTCTTTTCAACCTCACAGACTGTAGCCTGCCAGGCTCCTCTGTTCTCCACCATCTCCTGGAGTTTGCTCAAACTCACATCCATTAAGTTGGTGATGCTATCTCACTGTCTCATCCTCTACCACCCCCTTTCTCCTTTTGCCTTCAATCTTTCCTAGCATCAGGGTCTTTTCCCACAATGGTATTCCCATCTCTTTAAGAGGTTTCCACAATTTCCCAATGGCTATATATTAATTCTGGGCTTCCCTGGTGGCTCAGCTGGTAAAGAATCCACCTGCAATGCAGGAGACCTGGGTTCAATCCCTGGGTTGGGAAGATCCCCTGGAGAAGGGAAAGGCTGCCCACTCCAGTACTCTGGCCTGGAGAAGCCCATGGACGGTGCATAGTTCGTGGGGCTGCAAAGAGTCAGACCCAACAGCGCAGCCTTCACTTTCACTGAGGATTCCACAATGTTCACTATTGCGCATGCTCTCTTCACCGGGAGCCCTTCCCGAAGGGGTCACGAGCTACGCTGCCCACACCTGGCCCTGGCCTGTCCACACCCTAGCCTGCCTGTGGCATCTCGTCCCTCCCTGTGCTGGGCCGTGTGCCCACCTGGACCGCCTCTTCTGCGAAAAGCCTGCTCTTACTTCCCCTCAGGTTCTTCAAATCCTACTGCTCTGTCGGGACTCTGTGTGTGCTGGTCACAAAGCAACAGCATGGCGACCCACTGTCAGCTCATATTTACTTCAAACGTGTTCTGAGGGCATATTTTATCGCTCAGTTTTATGATGTTCCTCTGTCAGCACAGTGAATTTTACATGGTTAAATGCAGTAATCTTTCCTATTGCTTGTGCTATTTTGTAATTTAAACAATCCATCCCATTAACAATGTCGTAACAATATTTTCCTTTTTTTTCCCAAGTTTTTAAAATTTTGCTTTTCCACTCTTCTGACTTTGGTCCAAGGCATGGTGTCTGGCACGTGTGGGCTGGAGTCCCACTGCATCCCCCTCACAGGTGGCGCCTGCCTCCCAGTTTGTGGGCCACGCCAGGTTCCCACTGAGCATCGGCGTCTGAGCCCCTCTGCCCAGCTCCCTGTGCTTTAGCTGAGGCAATGGGAAACACACAGGGTCTGGGACAATCAAAGCGACAGAATGATGAATGGGTCAGTGTGCCGAACGAAGCAAGACTCCACGAGGCCATCCCGACGCAAGGAGACCGACCCCCGGCACCGCAACGCCGACCTGCCAACCAACAAGTAGGGCCAGAAATTCCCATCTGACGACCACTCTGGGGTTAAAAGCGTGACCAGGAGACTGATGTCCATGCAGCCCAGTCACCGGTCAGTTATAAAGCAAAGAGCAGCGGTGTCAGAGAGGAGAAAGGCCGGAACCCAGGGACCGTGGTGTGTCCTGGACACAGCGCCCTGGGCAGCACGGCTGGGACACCGGGCCCTGACTCCCACCGGGAGGGAAAGCCCGGACCCCTCCTCTCACCCCTCCTGCTCCTGGTGCCAGGGCTGTCAGTTCCGGGGGCTCCCAGGGCTCTCGCTCGGCCTCCTCTGCAACCCCTGCTCCGCCCCCACACAGGGGAGCACGTCCCCCAGGGCAGAATCTGCAGCGCAGCCTGGGTCCCCCTTGTGCTCAGATGATTTCCGACCAGCAGAAACAGAAGGCCATTCTTGATTCTCCTTCCTCAGCTTTTTCTGGTTTATTGCTCTATTACTGTCAAAGGCTCTGAGATCAGCCTGGCATACTGATTTTTAAATTCCTTGCTCTACAGGACATGCACTGAGGCGACAGTTCAGTCACTCAGTCGTGTCTGACTCTTGGCGACCCCATGGACTTTATGCAGCATGACAGGCCTCCCTGTCCATCACCAAACCCTGGAGTTTACTCAGACTCAAGTCCATCAAGTCAGTGACGCCATCCAACCATCTCATCCTCTGTCGTCCCCTTCTCGTCCTGCCCTCAATCTTTCCCAGCATCAGGGTCTTTTCCAATGAGTCGCCTCTTCGCATCAGGTGGCCAAAGCACTGGAACTGAGACAACAAGTCTCCCTTTAAGCCATCTGAGCTGTGGCCCGTGCATTCAGGCATGTACGTCGCTCATTTATTCCACAAACATCTACCAAACGCCAGGCTGTCCCGGACGGCATGGGGTGTATCAGCGAGCTGAACAGATAAAGACACCAGCCCTTGGTGAGCCCCCAACCAGGAAACCCCACTGTGACTCCAAGTTAGATCATGAAATGCTTTAGAGCAAGTTGTTTGGTTTCCACACATTCAAGATTTTAACAGTTTGGAGAAAGACACTGCACGTTTCTGTCACTGATTTCTCGTTTTACTGTGTTATGACAAACTCTGTCGAGGTTTCTTTTATGGCCTTTATCAAGCCTGTTCTTGTAAATGCCTCCATGCATTCTCATTTAAGGGGGCAGGTTCCCTGTGAGCTGGAGCCCTGGGCCTGGCCTGAGCCCCTGTGCTCGAGTCCCCTCCAGCCTTCCTGTCCCCATCTGTGTCATCAGACGGTCTTACAAGTTAGGTCACAAGTGCGCCTCCGGTCATCTCACCCTGTGTTGCTTTTAAAACCCCCTTCTTAAGTTCTGCTACAGACGCAGTGCCTCAACTCTCTCCTCCTGCGGGCTTGTGCTTCATCCGCACCACAGACTCTCTGCTCCTAGTACCTCTGTCTCCAGACCCCGGTGGAGAGGTGAGACGCAGGCTGGACAAAACCAAAGTCAGAACCACTGAACTAGTGAGCCACGAGGCAGCCACAGGAGGTGCTGAGGGTCAGGGAGACCCCAGCGCACACAAGCGCACCACTCCAGTCTCTCCCCTGAAGTCTTCATGGCAAACGCTGTGCGCTCCGTCAGATGTCCATCTGCACAAGTCTGTCTGCTGCGCCCGCCAGCCCGCTGCCTTCCCGCAGGGACAGGGCGGGGGCAGGTGGCCCACTCCTGCACTGTGGCACTCTAAGTGAGACCCACACGTCTCCCGAGTCCTGACTCGGTCTCACATAAACTCACTGCACACCTGTCTCCTTCCCACCCAGGATGCAGCCCAGTGGCCCACCTCCCCCTGAAAGACCCCCCTCAGCCCCAGGTCTGGGCGTCTGACAGGGCTCCTGGCTTTGTCCTGCCAGCAGGGGGTGCCCCCCAGTCCTCCCAGGGCGCTGGTCACGGCTCCCATGGCAGGTGGCCCAGGCCACACAAGTACAGAGGCCTACCAGGCCCAAGAATCAGGTGCCAATCCAGGGGTTTTCACTAAAGATGGGGATCCCTCCTGGAATCTGAGACTCCCCCTCTCTTTCACACTCAGCTGTGTGTTTTACAAACTACCAAGCCCAGCATGTCTGATTGGATCGGGGAGGGACCACAGTCAGCCCTGTGCCAGCCACGAGCCTGGCAGACACTCCCTGTGCAGCCAGCAGTCAGGACATCTGTGGAACTCATGCCCCCGCCCCGCCCCACGTCAGAGAGGAGGGTGCAAAGCAAACCCACATCAGCAGCCCTGTTCCTGTCAGTGCTGCTCGGGGCATCACTCGCACCTCTCCCTACAACCCGGCGCGGGCACCGCAGCGACACACGCGACCTGGTGATGCCGCCGACACCAGGCCTGCGGGCACCCCTCACGGCGCGTCCACAGGCTGGCTTCCGCACTCGTCTTCCAAACCGCATTTGGGACGCTTTACCTCGACTGCAGTGGAGCCGACCGGCTCTTAGCCGCCCCGAGACGTAAGTCCGGTCACTGATAGGGAACGCGCTACCATATATGTCCCAGCCCCACCCTCCCCAGCAGGCAGAACGCAGGCCGGGCCCAGGCACGCTGTCGACAGATCTACGCATCCACATGCTGCCCCAGGGGATGCCGAGGCCTTGGAGTTACTCCCGCCTGCTTTGTCGCTGACACCAGCGGATGCCCTCGGAGGCGCGGGCCACACTCACCGTCCAGCTTCAGCTGCCCCGGGCAGTAGTAGTGGACCACGGCCAGGAGCGCCGCCCCGTGGCTGCCATCCCGCATCAGGTCCTCCAGCAGCGGGAAGTGGGGCGGCTGCCGCGCGCACAGCTGCTCCCGGCGGTAGCGCACCTGTGGGTGAGAGGGGGCCTGGTCACTGCGCGTGGCACCGGCGCTCAGCCAGCGTCCACGGCAGCTGGCCGGACCACGGTCAGAACAACGGCAGCCACACGGGAAAGCCTCTGGTCGGGGTAACGTCCTCTGCCTGGAACATGCGTCCAGACCCAGGGAACCAGGCTTCCTGGCCACAGCGGGCGACTGCCATGAGCTGCTCAGAATGCCAGGGCCGTCGCCCTCTGAGGGCCAGGCACCCCGGGGAAGGAGGCAGGACACACGTCTACATTGCCAGGGGCTGCACATGGTCCATGGATGAGAAACAAGTTACGTGGTGAACGCCCTACACCAGGAAGACCCACGTGACTGCCCTTCTCGGAGCAGCGGCAGCTCGGCATCATGGGTAACACAAGGCGGCGTCCACACGGCACCTGGGACACTCCCGAACAGCGCAGAGGCCGCCGACCGTCCACTGGCCCCCGGGCAGGCGCACGTAGCCGGGAGTCTGACGGCACGTGAAGTGCTTTCCCGAGGTTTCTGTTCCGCTGTCTTTATCGACAGGAAACAAGTGCTCAGAGCAGAGCCTCCCCGCCCGCAGGTGCCGCCCTGAAACTGGGCCTCGCTCTGAGCGTGGACATGCAGGCCACCCGCCGGGTGACCACGTCCTGCCGGTAAGCCTGGCATTTCTGCAGCTATGCTCTCCCCAGGGTGGAAGGGCACAGTGCCGGCTCGAGGGACAAAGCCCATGCTGCTCATGGCAGGTTTCCGGGAGCCGCATGGGAGAGTCAATCAACCCAAGGAAAAGCCTGTGGCAGCGACATGTGCTTGGAATACGCCCCACCTGGGCCCGTGCAATGCACACCACTCCCACCAGTCTCCACGGGGACTTTTAACTTGTTTCTCGGCCTGGTGCAGGCTCCCGCCCGGGGCCAGGCCCAAGGGCTCCTGCGTGCAGCCCAAGGCATGCACCCGACCAGCCTCCACACGCGCACGCACACACAGCACACGGCAGAGCACAGCATGCAGGAAAGCGGATGGTTTCTCACTGAGGACAGATGGTGTGCGTCTGCATTGGGGAAAGCGCTGACCCCCTGGGTCCGGGAGCAGCCACCGCCCCTTGAGGGGGCCCTGCTCCCAGCCCCGGGCCCGCCTACACTCAGCCCGCTGCCGACAAGTGGGCTGCGCGCTCGGGCAGCTGAGGGGACCAACCACCCTGGAGGAGACCCCGAGGCTCGAGGCCCTCGTCCCGCCTGACGCCCTCCTTCCGGGGGACCTGAACGCCTGATAGTCCTCACTACGCCTTGGACCTGCTTTCACAGTTTGACTCTGGCCTTAGCTTTTCCACAAGCTAAGAAATAGATAAACACTCAAAAAAAAAAGGCCTTCCCCCTCTTTGTGATTATTACATTTCAAAGAAGGGAAATTATCCATCAGCCACAAAGCGGACTCTTTCACTGTTCATGCAGATCCCACTGACAGTTTATATCCACCATATTTCCTTTATAATCAAATCCTAAGGACCATTTGATCCAAACAATTAAACTAAAGGGACAGGCAAAAATAAGGAAGCTTCAGAGAAACGTGCTCTCCGGAACTCCATTTAGAGGCAGCGCTTGCAGCGCCAAGTGTCGGTCGTGGGAAACGGCGCAGCAGACGGGCCCACGTCCAGGACAGCCGCCGGGCCTCGCCACCAGGACGAGCGTGCCACGGGCCGTTCCTGCTAAAATCTATAAGGAAGGGAATGGATCCTGTCACTGACCCTGAAGTTCATCACATAAAGCAGGAAACTACCTCTTCAAAGGAGAAACACGAAGCTGTCTGTTAAGTTTACCTAAGAAAGTGGGCAAACCACGCTCTGGGTGGCGGCTACAGAAGGCCTCCCTGGAGCGGAGAGGGCCGCACCACGGTCCACTCTGCCCAGAGCGGGCCAGCCCTGCCCCGCAGGAAGTGCAACAAACCACCAGGGAGGACACTCAAACGAAGACACAGGCGTGAGCGGTTTGAAATGGAAGCAAGTGATGGCGGCGGACGGCCGTCTGATGGCCGGGCGCGCGGGGTCCACTTACGGGCACTAACTTCCAGTACCACTTGGAGGGAGACTGCTCAGGAGGCGAGGGAAGGAAGGCAGGAGAGGAGTCAGCAGGCAGGTCCGCTGAGGACGGACGAGACACACGCAACACGCCACGTTCACACGGGAGGTGCGCCGCCTCCGAGAGGCAAGACGTGCCCAGTGCACGTGGCCCGGGACACTCTGCACTAGCAGGGACCCAGGGGACGCCACGGACACCACCACGACGCTGGCGGCTGGAGGCGTGCGGGCCGGGCCCTCAGAGGACAGGCGCCAAGCCCGCTCAGAGAGGGCCTCGGCAAGCCGTCTGCACCCGTCTGAGGAGGGGGGCTCACGGCAGCGTGGCCGGGGTGAGGGACCCGCGGACAGCATCCCAGGGCCCGGGAAGGAGCAAGAGGAGGCTCCCTCAACCCGCAGCCCTGGGACCGCAGCCTTGGCCGCCACGGTGTGCACAGGCGGAGGAACGTGGATTCAGTCACACACACACTTGGCACCCCCATCCCAAAGAGGGAGAAACAGGAGGAAGCATGTCGTTTCACTGGACACGGGACCTTCGCCCTCCTGAAGCCCACACTGGACACGTGGTCCACGAGGGCCCCGAGGGGACCGCTGGCTGCCAGGAACGTCCCCTCCTGTGCTGACTCCCCTCAGGTGACCCTTACGCCCTCCCACCACTCCCCCACCCTCCCAAGTTCAAGTTCAATACTAGGCCACGCCTGCCTGGAAGAAAGGGCAGCGGGCTGCCAGGACCCCGCCGCCAGGGCAGGGCCCCAGGGCACCCACTCCCCGCCTGGCAAGTGAAACCAAAGAACACGCAGGGAGCCCACACGGACACGATTCTCTACAACCCGGAGCTACGGCAACGTAGCGTTCCAGAGAAGTGCAATTTACCCTTTACCTTTTGATGAGCTGGACTTTCCAATAACTGCTGTTTTAACTTAACTTCTTTCTCTGTTATCTCTCTCATTTTAAGATTTACCTAAAGTGGAAGAAATCAAATGCATTAGGGGGGCAATCGAAACTGACTTCCAACACTGGGGTGTGTCCCTCCTTCACAACCCAGACCCCACCTCGCCCGTGTGAACTCCTGACTCTCAGATGCAGGCAGTATTTAGACCAGTGCACACCTGTGGAAACACACGGACCCCGTGACCTATGACTCTGACCCCGTGACCCATGACACGGAGGAGGGGAAAAGGCCGGCGCCCCCTGGTGCCTGCGCGCTGCTCCGGCCTCATCGCCTCACCCTGGTGCTCGGGCAGCACCACGCCACCGAACACCGCCAATGCTGCGACCTGGCTGAGACCCGCCCCGGACACCCGACAGGACTTCACACACTCCCTGACACCAAAGTAACACCAGCAACCATGGTCAGACGCCCGGAAGCACTTACTACAACTGCTCAGAAATAAAAATACCTTTTTCTGGAATTATTAACCCAAAGATAAGATCAAAACTGCAAATTACAAAATAATACCATGGAGGAAAAAACAAGACTAATGGGCATGTGGTCAAAGCTACGATCAGATGAAATGCCACAGAACTGAATGTCTTATCATTAAAAAAGAACACAGATAAGTGAACTCATGCAAATCAAATCAAGGACAGGGAAAAAACCTTTTTTTCATATTTATTTATTTGCCTGCATCAGGGGTCTTAGTTGAGTCATGTGGGATCTTCCGTTAGGGCACACAGATTCTCTAGTTGTGGCATGCGGACTCCGGAGTCACGGCGCAAGGACTTCCGGAGTCACGGTGCAAGGACTTCCGGAGTCACGGCGCAAGGACTTCCGGAGTCAGGGCGCAAGGACTTCCGGAGTCAGGGCGCACAGGCTCAGCAGTTGCATTTCGCAGGCTTAGCTGCTCCTGCGGCAGGTGGGATCTTAGTTCCCCAACCAGGGATCGAACCCACACCCTCTGCATTACAAGGTGGATTCTTAACTACTGGAACACTGGGACAGCTGAAAAAAATGGTTTTTAAAACAAAAAGATAAAAGTAAATATGGAAATATTCTAAAATAAACTAGAATGTACATGTACATGGGTAAGTGATAAAGGAAGTGCCGTAAAAACAGCAGCTATGAAATCTAGGGGCGGCACAGGAGCCACAGGACACTCCCTAGTTCTTGCAACTCCTCTGCACGTCTAAAGTTTTTCACAATTAAACACTGGAAACTAAAAATTTGGGGAAATTTGATTATGCCATAAATTACCTTCCTAACATGGAAATGATTTTCTGATTGGATTGATGCAGTGTTAATGATTGTAGTTTCTGATACTGTATCATGAGGTGTGACGACACGGAAGATCTATACACATCAGGGGAACAGCTTTCCCAGTGACAAGGTGCAGCCTCAGAAAACCACGGTAACAGGGCCAGGAAAAGTGTAAGAAAGATTTCAATATGACAAGAGTACAGAAAGTTCACTGGGCTACTCAGGGAGCTCAAACCAGTGCTCGGAGACAACCTAGAGGGATGGGACGGGCTGGGAGGTGGGAGGGAGGTTCAGGAGGGAGGAGACGTATGTATACCTGTGGCTGAGTCACACGGATGGCATGGCAGAGACCAAAACAATAGTGTAAAGCAATTGTCTTTCAATTAAACATAAGTAGAAAACAGCAGCAAGACCTCTCAAACGTCATCTACTACAATGGTTTTCAAAAAAAAAAAAAGTTCACTGGGCTAGTACCTAGAGTATATAAAAGAAACCTTGCAACAATAACAAGACAGTCAGGTTTTATAATGAGTAAAGGATCCGTACAGACATTTCTCCAAAATAAACCTACAAACGGCCAATAAACACATGAAAAGAGGTCCCCATCACCACCATCAGGGAAAGTGAAAGTCGCTCATTGTGCACGACTTTTTCTGACCCTATAGACTATGCAGCCCATGGAAGTCTCCAGGCCAGAATACTGGAGTGGGTAGCCGTTCCCTTCTGCAAGATGTTCCCAACCCAGGATTGAACCTGAGTCTCCTGCACTGAAGGCAGATTCTTTACCAACTGAGCTATCAAGGACGCACATCATCAGGGAAATGTGAATTTCAACTACAATGAGACACCACCTCATACCCTCCAGAATGGCTGGAAACGAAGCAGAAAGTGCATATTAGCAAGGACATGGGAAGCTAGAAACCTCAGGTGCTCGGGGAAAGGCAAACGGTGCGGCTGCCGTGGCCAGCCTGCCAGCTCTTCACAGGGCCCCGTGCAACCCGGCAATTCCTCCCCGAGACACAAGCCAAAGAAAGACGAAGACACAGCCACACACACACTCATATAAGAACATTTACAGCAGAATTCACAACAGCCAGAAAGTGGAAAACGCAGATGTCCGTTGGCTGAAGAATGGCTAAACAAGACCTGGAAGGGCTGCACAGCGCGGCGTTACACGACTACAGAAAGGAGCGGGCACTGTAAGCGCCGCAGCAAGCGTGCACCGCGCAAGCGCCGTGGCAAATGGAGAGTCAGACGCGAGCGGCCTCACGCTGCAGGTTTCATTTAAATGAAATGTTCGCAACAGGCAAATCCACATAGACACCAAGCAGAGGAGGGGCTGGCGGGGGCTGGGGACGGGGCGGCAGGTACGACTGCCGACACGACCGGCGTGACGCAGCGTCTGGAGTCGGTGGGGCGGCCGCACAGCCTGGTGGGACCTTAAAACCCCAGAGAAAGATGCACCTTAAAACGGAGAATTCTACAGCATGGGAATTATATCTCAACTTAAAAAAAAACGTTCATTAATAATGGTTTCGAATTCCACATTTCGGTTAACCTTCAAGAAACTAGTCAAGTTTTGGGGTAGAATGAAAAAATGATGTGTATGATTATCTGGAAAGATTGTGAAAACACTCTCTCCTCTTCAACTACGCATCCATGGAAAATCAGATTTTCTTCATGTACGTCAATAAAACCAACATGTTGCAGCAGATGAAATGCAAACCCAGACATCTCCAGCATTGGGTTAAATGCAGTTTATCTAAAACTCCAATTGCCTAGAAGAGATCTGTAAGAAACCCACTTTAAACAGAAAGGCAAGGAGAGATTAAACATAACAGGAGGGGATCCCTGGAGGTCCAGTGGTGAAGAATCCGCTTGCCAATGCAGAGGACACGGGCTCAGCCCTGGGTCCGCGAAGAGTCCACGTGCCGAGGGGCAAGTAGGCCCGCGAGCCGCAACTACCGAAGCCCTAAAGCCTATGGTCTCCAACGAGAGCAGCCCAGCTCGCCTCAGAGGGAAGCCCAGGCGCAGCAGTGAAGACTCAGCGCAACCGAGAACAAGTAAATTAAAAAAAATAATAGTAAGAGGAAGGCGAGAGATGTGCTGGTCGCGAGAAGGCTGGAGGCAAGGGCCACCACCTGTGATAAAGGGACACTCTGTGAACACAAAAGGACAGAACGATCCTAACAGCACGCAACGTAGCAACACGCAACACACACACACAGCGAGGACAACACGCCCAACAGGCAGAGCAGACGCAGTCAGGCCTGGGGACGCCAGCGCCCTCTGGCAACTGCCTGACGGGGCGTGAGGCCCCCAGAGATGCGACCACCCACAGCAACCCGAACCCACATGTGCGGCGCGCCGGGCTGACAGGAGAGAGGACGGGGGACACCGGCAAGACCACACGTGGACCCAGAACAAGCCTCAGTGAGCCCAGAAGGACGGCAGTCACAGAGCGCACGCAGACCACGCTGGAATGAGAAGCCAACGCCCCGAAAAATACCCAGAGCCACCCCACCACACACAGGGACTGAGCCACACGCTTCCAGACAGCGCACGGATGAAGCAGGGGTCCACACGTGAAGTGAAGCATCTTAGAGAAGGGAGACCGCAGCGTGTGAGACAGATGTGCACAGTGCAGTATCTTAAAGTATCTTAAAGAGAAGGGAGACCACAGCGTGTGATACAGATGTGCACAGTGCAGTATCTTAAAGTATCTTAGAGAAGGGAGACCACAGCGTGTGATACAGATGTGCACAGTGCAGTATCTTAAAGCATCTTAGAGAAGGAAGACCACAGCGTGTGGTACAGATGTGCACAGTGCAGTATCTTAAAGCATCTTAGAGAAGGGAGACCGCAGCGTGTGGTACAGATGTGCACAGTGCAGTATCTTAAAGCATCTTAGAGAAGGAAGACCAAGCGTGTGGTACAGATGTGCACAGTGCAGTATCTTAAAGCATCTTAGAGAAGGGAGACCACAGCGTGTGGTACAGATGTGCACAGTGCAGTATCTTAAAGCATCTTAGAGAAGGGAGACCACAGCGTGTGGTACAGATGTGCACAGTGCAGTATCTTAAAGCATCTTAGAGAAGGGAGACCACAGCGTGTGGTACAGATGTGCACAGTGCAGTATCTTAAAGCATCTTAGAGAAGGGAGACCGCAGCGTGTGGTACAGATGTGCACAGTGCAGTATTTTAAAGCATCTTAGAGAAGGGAGACCACAGCATGCGATACAGATGTGCACAGTGCAGTATCTTAAAGTATCTTAAAGAGAAGGAAGACCACAGCGTGTGAGACAGATGTGCACAGTGCAGCTGAGGTACTACTTAGAGAGATTAACGTTAAATGTTCACATCAAAATGAACAAGTGTGTAAAAACTAATCTCCTACTTTACCCAGAAAGGAGAGAAAATTAAATTCAAAATAAATAGAAAAACAATAAAAGCAAGAAGAGACGTTACATAGAAAATAACTGGAGAAATTAATAAAAACCAAAAGCAGGTTTTTTAGAACATTAATAAAGTTGACAAACTAGACCAACAAAGGGAAGAAAAAAGGACAGAAATTACTAAGAGCGGGGAAACGAGGGGACATCACTACGGACACCAAAGGACAATGAAGAAATAGGAACGTGACAATAAAGTCAAAATCTAAATAAAATTAACAAATTCCTTGGAAGTCACAAGTTGCCAAAACTGACACGAAATTAAACAGAAATCCTAAATACCTTACATGTACACTGAAAAGTTAAATTCATAATTAAAATCTTCCCACAGAAAACTCCAAGCCCAGATGGCTTCAGCAGTGAATCCATCAAAGACTTCAGGACAAAATAATACTAATTGTACAAAAACTATTTCACAAAATAAAGGAGTGAATACGTCCCAACTCACTTTTTTGACACTGGCCATCATCCTGATGCTGACACAATAAAAACACAAGAAAATACACAGAAGAAAGTACTGGATCTCTTAGATCTTTATATACATAAAATACTCTTGAAACTCATTAAGACAAACCACCTCATTAAACCTGGGCCAACTACCCGAACGGACACCTAACAAAATACACAGAAACACCTTTAGTTGTTAGGGAAATGCCAACTAACACTGTGAGACATCTCTACACAGCCACCCACGGCTGAACGGAAAGACTGATGCCACCGCGGACATGCAGAGCGTAGACGCCGGGACCCTTGTTCTGCACCCGGCCAGGCCCCTCTCTGTCTCCAGATTCCCGCAGGGTGCTTCCCACCTGCACCCCCACAAAGCTGGAGGGTGCATAAGAGGGGCTGCAGCCGCCGCGAGACAATCTCGCAGGCACTGGCCAGGCGCCACGTCCCGACCACGCCCGCAAGTCCACAGTGAGCCCGAGAGCCCCCACCTCACCGGCGTCCCTCACCCCCGAGGCCCCGCCCTGCACGAGGGAGGAACCAAGAGCAGGGTGACCATCTCAGCAGACATCCTGGCAGAACGTCATCCCCGAGACACGCAGGCCCCGCCAGGCTCTGCCCTGCTCCTCAGCTGACCCTGGATAAAGCCCTATGTGACAGAGGACGCGTGTGCGAGCTGTACAGTGAGGAATGCACAAGCTCCCGGCGCGGAGCACCACCCCGCAGGGCCGGCTTCTGCCCCTCTGCTCTGTGAGCGCAGTGTCCCGCACGCAGTACCTGTCTGCAGGGAGGGGCTTAATAACCACAGGCTCCAGTGGAATCCCCTCACCACATACCCCGGAAAACGAACACTCTTCACATGGATCGTACAGACGGTCACACTGTGAGCGTCTAAATGTGAAAGGAGAAAACAGCGTTCAAGAGGATACCCTTTCCTCTTAATCAAAACACCTTCTAAAACTGAGATCTCCATGAATGCACACTGGGTGCCTGAGGTAAAAACAACAAAATTTATGAAGCGGGACCACCAACACACAACGCAGCGCCTTCGCAGCCCTCAGCCTTCCGTCTGCACACGCAGAGGAGCCGGTCCGTGTGAACCACAGCGGACAGTCTCCTGGGCCTCCGGCTGGGTCGCGTCTCAGCAGGACACACAGGCAAGTGATGCTCTCGGGGAGAAAGGACCCACACCCACGGGGCACCCCAGAGCTTCAGGCCGCTCGCCTGCCTCCGGCAGGGCCCCCGTGCTCACCTTGTTGACCCAGAAGACCATGGCATCCTCAAGGTCGTATGGGAGCTCTTTGGAGGCGCTGAAGGTGGAGAAGCGCTTGACGCTGGCCACCACCTTCTCGATGCTGATCATCTCCACGGTGTAGGCCATCATGAGGGCGTCCACCATCGCCATGTGGGCGCTCTGCGGGCGGAGGCAGCAGTCGGTCACCCTCCCCTGCCCCGCAGCCCAGGGTCAGGCGGAGACCCTCCCTACACCCACACAGGAGCCCTCCTCGGGGTCAGGTCAGCCTGGCCCCCCCCTCCTCTCCGAGGACCCGGTGAGAGTTGAGCCGTGGGAGAAGACACGAGAAAGGCCCGAGGCCACGTGACCACCGCTGGCCCCAGGCAGTCAGGGTTGTGCATGCTGAACTCACGCCTTGGAGCCCTTTCTTCCCGGAACCCGTAACATCCTCCCAACCCAAAACACACCCAGCCAGGCCAAAAACCAGAGGATGCAGAACACCCAAGAACAGTCTAAGCTAAAGCCACGTGGGAGGTGCCAGGAGGTGGCTTCGACCTGGAGCAGCCTGGCCCAGAAACGCCAGGCTGGTGAGAGGCTGCGGAGGATGGGGAGGGGGACACTCAGGGGAGGATAGGCGCGTCTGTTTATTTTGGCATGAAAATTCTTGGAAGACAGACGTGAAACAATCTCAGAGCGGGCTCGGCAACTCCATGTCACCACCTCTGAATGCAACTCGGTTTACCGCAGCCGGGGTGGGGCAGTGCTGCCCCGGGGACACGCTGGGGGAAGCCGCCCGCACCCCGTTCCAGCCCAGCCACATCCCGCCGAGAGAAGGCGGTCTCAGGCCCAAACTTTCGGGGCAACTCCGCTGCGCTGCAGGGGCACAGCAGCCACCCCCCGGCTGCCCCCCACCATCCAGGCCACTCACCATCTTGATGGGCGCGTGGCTGAGGTCGGGCTCCGTCACAGGGGTGTCGTCGCTCTCCATCACGTAAATCCCTTTCCGGGACAGGGCCTGGATGACAGACTGGTGTCCCTGCAGGGAGGCCACCTGGTCCCCTTTGAGGATGAGGCTGCACACGCGGCAGTACAGCTCGCTGGACAGCAGGAGCTTGATGACCGGGGGCTTGATGTGCTCCTGCTCGTACTGGTCGATGTAGAAGGGGTCCCTGAGGTCCTCGGGGATGTCATCTGCAGCGACAGGAGACCCCCACGTGTGGGCATTACCACAAATGCAGCCGCACCGGCGCTCGCAGTCGCCTCCCGCCTCTGGAGCTGCTGGTGGGATGGTAGCCGGAGGACGTCGAGTTGGGGACACGGGTGTGGGGATAGCCATCTGCAGGGCAAGGTCTCGCCCTTGATTCACCAGAAGTGTCGGGAGCCAGGGCAGACCTGGGTCTGCCACACCACAGCGATCCAGGCTCAGGACTCTGGAGTGGCCACGGGAAAGGCCACAGAGGAGAGGATTTGGACAAGCCTGTAGTTAACACGGGGCCACAGCTCAACTCAGAAGGATCAGAGCTCGAGGTCTGGCGCAAGCAGGACAGCATGTGGGCCAAGAGCAGGGCCCGAGCGTGGCGGCCTGGCCTTAGCCGGGCGCACCTCTCACGGCCGGTCAGCCTCGCCTTGAGGGCCAATCACAGACGCTATGAAGGCCGATCTCCCACAGTCGGGTGAGGATTAAATCACAACCCGCGAGTAAGTCACGGTGCTGAGAGCAGAGGCTGGAGCTCCACAAAATTCACGCAAGTATCGGTTATCAATTTTAATATCAATTAGGCTAAAAAGACGGTCAAGGAAGTGTCTTCCTGTTGCTGTGCGCCACGCTCTGCCCCATCCTGTCAACCAAGGCCGCCTCGCTAGCCTGGGGCAGGACGGTGGAGACCTGGAGCACGCAGGGGCAGAGGCCCCCAGGAGGCGCCCACCCAGGCGAAGGAAAACGCAGGCTACGGGCCTCCATGACACAGCAGGACAGAGAGCCTTAAAACACACCGTGATGTCCAGCCCCAGCCCAGACCAAGTAGACTGGAAGGCCCTGCCAGGACCAGCATTTGTTCTGCCAAGAACTGCTACATCAGAGGTTCTGGAGGTGGCTGACAGTCTCCCTCGAGAACTCACTCACTCCTTCACGCTGGTCGTGGAAACAAGCACTCAGAGGTCTTCTAATTCTGGACCCCTGTGCACCCCACCCTTCACTGGAGATGCCAGTTGGAAGAGAAAGAAAGTGGGGCAGCGCCCAGTGCCCCTCCCCACTCCACCAGGCAAGGCCCAGGGACAGAACCAGCTCCCCACGTGCAGGCGCGGGCAGCTCGGGAGCGGGGCCCTGGCCTGCCGGCCGAGGGGAGGCCAGAACGAGTGGAGAACCCAGGACAGGAGGGAGCCTCAAAGGGGACCCTCGTTCACAGGTGAGCCCCTCCTGTGCCAAGTGCGAGCAGGACAGACCCGAAGAACCGAGCTGACCTCGGAACCCACAGCCTACAAATGGCAAACAGACATCTGTTCTGGAACCTAATGGGGTTTACTGCAACCCGGCTGCTAAACAAACCACCAGATACGCCAATATCCTCCAGAGGATTTTAGCGGGACCCAGAAAACAGCCTCATACTATTCAAAATGTCCAGGACCCAATCCATTATTTACTCAACATATACAGACAGGAAAATGTGACCGATTCTCAGGGGGGAAGACGGTCAACACACGCCAACTCTGAGATGACCCAGATGAGAGAATCAGCAGAGACTTCACAGCATCTATTATACAAGGCTCCATGAAACCCTCCTGAAACAAACGGAAAGAACAGAAGGTATTAACAGAGAAATAAAACTTATTAAAAAAAAAAAAAACCTTCAGGATTTCCCTGGTGGTCCTGTGGTGAAGAATCCACCTGCCAGTGCAGGGGCCGAGAGCTGGAGCCCGGGCCCGGGAAGACAGCACACGCTGTGGGGCAGCTGCACCCATGTGTCACAACCGCGTGAGCCCACGCACCCCAGAGCCCACATCCCGCAACCGAGAGCAGCCCCCGCTGCCGCAATGAGACAAAACCCGAGCACGGCAAGAGACCCAGCACAGCCGTGAATAAATACACAAATAAATTTTTAAAAGCTTAAAAAAAAACCAAAAAACCTTCAGAACTGCAGAATCTAGTTATCAACAGGAAGTTCAATGACAGATTCAAAAAGATGAACAAAGCAAACGCAAACTCACAGATATGGAGAAGAAACCAGTGGTTACCAGCGGGGGCGGCAGGCAGCATGAAGGTGGGGGAGCGGGGTTACAAACAGAAACACTGGGAACAAAGCGGGCTGAAGGACAGCCTGTACAGCCCAGGGAACGTGGCAGTGTTTTCTAATACCTACAAATGGAAAGTAACCTTTAAAAATTGTATAAAAATACATTAAAAATTAACTGAAATTTAAAAAATACAAACAAAACAGAGAAAACAATCAGTGAACCTGAAGACAGATCAACAGAAATAATCCATCTGCAGAGCAGAGAGAGACGATGAAATGAAAAGCAGAGGCCCCATGACTGCTCCCACTGAGGGGAGCCTGGGGCAGGAAAAATATGTGAATGAATGGTGCCCAGAACCCCAGCAAACCCAAACAGAACCAACTCGAAGAAAACCAGGCCCACACACTTCCTAATCAAACTGCTGAAAGCCAGAGAAGTAGCGGGCCCAGGGGACCCCTAACTGGAGGCATCAGCCAGACCTTCGATGGCTACACTTGATGAAAGGAAACAGGATAAGATGAAGAATTCTGGCAGAAAAATGGAAATTATTCTTAAAGAGACAGAGAGAGAGAAAAGAACTTGGCAGATAAGAAAAAGAACCAAGAAGAAATTCCAGAACAGAAATATGCAGTGACTTCACGGACACACTGGTCTGAACAGCACACTGCACACAGGGCAGAGAAAGCACAGCAGACAAGGGGAAAGGCAGGCGCCGCCAGCGCCACGGCAAGACGGGACGGAAGCAAAGGGAGAGACAGGGTCCCGCAGAGCCGGCAGGGAGTCCCAACGCTGAGAAACCCATGCTCCCCAGCAGGGGTTAAAAGAAGAAGGAAGAAATCGACAGACCAAAGAACCTCCCTGTAACATGGGTAAAATCCAAAGACAGAGGGGGATCTTGTAAAGCGGCCAGAAGGGGCCCTCTGGTCAGGACAAGATGGCATGGACCAGTCTCTCCCTGCTCCTCTCCACTGGGCACAACCGCAAACCCTGGCGTAACTCACAGAAGAACCCACAGAGAACTGGGGACGGTGGAAGACGACCCCAGACTGGAAGAGCACAGCAACAGGGTGTCTTCCCACCTCCCACCCAGCAAAGGTGACCCAGGCCTGGTACTTCCTGACCCCTGGCCTGGAAACAGAAGGTAAGTTAAGCAGGCTCATTCCTGTTGCACAGGGGAGGTGAGGGGAGTCCCACCCACTGGCCCGGGGCCATCCTGGCAGAACCAGCAAGGGGTAGGAAGCAGCCTGAACACCCACCTCCACCAGGAACCCAACCTGGAAGCGCCTCTCCTTCCCTACCAGGCCGGAGACACCCCCTCGTCAGCCTGCACAAGGGGAGTCCAGCGGTGGGAGTCCAGCCTGGACACTCCTCATCCTGGGGGAAGAGAATCCCACCTCGCCCAGAGGCACCGGGCAGTCGGCCCCACGGGCCACCCTCCGCCTCCGAAAGCAGCACCAGCAGGGGCAGTGGAACCCCTGACGCACCACGAAACGGCACCGCAAAGGCTCTGAGCAGAGCACTGCCCCTGGAACCGCAGTCCACACGGCGGGCCGGGACCTCGTGCGGAGCCTAAGCAGGGAGACTGCCTACTATGATAAAAAAGACTTCAGTAACACCTAGAGTCACCTAACGTAACAGCCAAAATGACCAGGAAACAATCAAAGATCGCCTATCACACCCAGAACCAAGGAAATCTTTAATGAGAAAAAGATAATCAACTGACACCAACACCAAGATGAGTCTGATGTTGGAGTTATCTGACCAAGGACTTTACAACAACCATCGGAAAACAGACTACAAGTAATCACAAGTTCTCTTGAAACAAATGAAAATCGAAAAAAAAATTCAACATAGGAGTTATAAAAAGAATCAGATAATGAACTGAAAAACAGAGTAACATTTTAAAACTTACTAAATAGTCTCCAGGCTCCCCTGGTGGCTCAGATGTTAAAGAATCTGCCTGCAATGCGGGAGACCTGGGTTAGATCCCTGGGTCAGGAAGACTCCCTGGAGGAGGGCACGGCAACCCACTCCAGTATTCTTGCCTGGAGAATCCCATGGTCAGAGGAGCCTGGTGGGCTACAGTCCATGGGGTCGCGGAGTCAGACACGACTGGGCGACTAAGCACAGCACAAACAGCCGCAACAGTTTAAGTGGCGATAACCGAGCATGGAATCAGAGAAAGTACACTCAAAAAACAAAATGAGTTGAGTCTCAGGGACCTGTGGAAGAATAACAAGAGATCCAGTATTTGTATTGCTGGAGTCTCTGAAACGAACGTGAGCAGGGCTAAAACAGAAGGTAAGGAAACAATAGCTGGAAATTTCCCAAATATGGCAAAAGATATCCACTCACAGATTCAAGAAACTGAAGGAACTCCAAATAGAATAAACCCAAAGAAATCCACGCCACGACACTGCATAACCAAACTTATGAAAACTCAAGACAAAGTATTTTGGAGCAGCTGGAAAGAAAGAGAATACAACTCATGGGCAGCGTGTTTCCCCTCTGAGCCAAGGAGGCGCAGGAAGTGGCACAGCGTACACGTGCTTGAGGAAAAGAACGTCCGGATCTGGCAAGACCATCCCCAAGGAACTGAAGAACTAGAGACGTTCTCAGGCAAAAGAAAATTGGGTGGCGGGGGGAGGAGTCTCTAGCAAACCTTGAAAGATTGGCTAAAGGAAATCCTCCAAATAGAAAGAACATGATTAAAAAAAAAAAAAAATGAACCCTGGAGAACCAGGAAGAAGCAGGTAATATGCGTGAGTAAGTAGACTACCCTTCTCCCCGTGAGTTTCCTAAATCACACCCCGTGAGACAAAGTCCACACTTTTAGGGACTTGAGACGATGACGACTTTTAAATACTTTTAAAAGTGGGGAGAGCAAAGGAACCTAAATGGAAAAAAGGTTTCCACACCTCGTTCAAAATGGTAAAATAATATCTGTCAACTGTTGGAAGTCACATATGCATACTGTAATACCCAGAGAAACCACTCAGATAGCTACACAGATACACCCCAAAATGACAAGACGGAATATATCAAGATGGAATCCCCCAAAACAGTCAAGTAACCCATAAGAAGGCCCAAAAAACAAAACCAACACACAAACAAAACCAGGAACAACAGAAAACAAATAAATAAGATCTCAGACTTAAGAGGTAACACAGCAACAATTACACTAAAAGTGAATATTCTAAGTACATTGAAAGACAGAGACTGGCAAAGTGGATTAAAAAATAGATACAATTATAGGTCATTTACAAGAAAATTACTTCGAATTCAACAATATAAGTAGGTTGAAAGTAAAGGGACAGAAAAGGCTATATAGGCAAATATTGTTTAAAAAAACAAAGCAGGAAGAGCTATATTAACATCTGATAAAGTATTAAATAGGAAGAAAATTACTAGAAATAAAGTGGAACATTATGTATGCCAAGTTGCTTCAGTCGTATCTGACTCTTTGTGATCCTCTGGTCTGCAGTCCACCAGGCTCCTCTGTCCATGGGATTCTCCAGGCAAGAATACTGGAGTGAGCTGCCATTTCCTTCTCCAGGGGATCTTGCTGACCCAGGGACTGAGTTCAGGTCTCCTGCATTGGCGGATTCTTTAATAATGACTGAGTCACCAGGGGAGACCCCTGAGCCTGTTATGTAAAGTGGGACATCATGTAACAATAAAGGGTCAACCCACCAAGAAGACTTTACAACCCTAAATGTGGATCCACCAGGCTACAAAGCCTAAGAGCCAGTATTAAAAAAACACGACAGAGCCGTCAGCCATAGTTAGGGACTTACTTCAACATCCCCACCTGAACTGACAGAACCGTTAGACATAAAATCAACACGGAAAGAGATCTGAACAACACAAACCACAGGCAGAATCTAACTGACCTGCGAAGAACATGCCACCCAACAACAGAAAACACATTCTTTCAAATGCTCACAGAACATTCACCAAAACAGACCTTCAGTTCAGTTCAGTCACTCAGTCGTGTCTGACTCTCTGTGACCCCATGGACTGCAGCACGCCAGGCTTCCCTGTCCATCACAAACTCCCGGAGCTTCCTCAAACTCACGTCCATCGAGTTGGTGATGCCATCCAACCATCTCATCCTCTGTTGGCCCTTCTCCTCCCACCTTCAATCTTTCCCAAGATCAGGGTCTTTTCCAATGAGTCAGTTCTATGCATCAGGTGGCCAAAGTATTGGAGCTTCAGCATCAGTCCTTCCAGTGAATATTTAGGATTGACTTCCTTTAGGATTGACTGGTTGGATCTCCTTGCAGTCCAAGGGACTCACAAGAGTCTTCTCCAACACCACAGTTCAAAAGCATCAATTCTTTAGCCTGGGCCATAAAACAAATCTTAACAAGTTTAAAAGAATGGCAGGGTATCTTACCACACAGAATCAGACTAGAAATAGTAACAAAAACACAGAACAGAGAAATTTCAACAACTGGAAATCACACTTCTAAATAATTCATGAATCAAATAGGCAGTATCAAAAGAAATAAAGAGAAATACATAGAACTGAATGAAAATATAACATATCAACATATGTGGGATGCAGCCAAGGCAGTGCCGTGTGGAAAATTCATAGCACTAAATGCTTACGCTAGAAAAGTGGACAGATCTCAAATCAATAGTCTGAGTCCTTACCTCAAGAAACTAGCAGAAAAAAAATAGGGCAAAATAAATCTCAAGCAAGCAGTGAGGAAGGGAGGCAGATATGACTGTAATAGGGAAACAGTAACAGAAGAGGTCCTTGTGGGAACAGAATGCTCAACATCTAATTATACAACCTCACTATCCCAGTCGTGACATTATATTATGGTTTTGCAAGAAGTTACTACTGGGGAAATCTGGTAAAGGGCGACCAGGACCTCTCTGTATGATCTCTTACAGCTACATGTTAGTATACAATTTTCTCAAGATAAAACCTTCATTTTTAAGAAAAATTCGCCAAAGATCAGAAAAGGCATCTCCACAGAAAAAAGATTCATCTGGCCAATAAGCACACTTAAAAAAACAGAAGACTCATCATTAGTCAGCAGGGAAATGCACACCGAAACCGCGGAGAGAGGCGTCACAGCCCCTCCACCAGGACAGCCTCCACCAGGAAAGACTGGCAGTGCCAGGTGCTGGCAAGGCTGCCGAGCAACCGCAGCCCTCACCCCGCGCTGTGCTGGCGGAAATAAAAGATGACACGGCCGCTGCGGAAAACAACCGAGCGGTCACACATGCTCACACGACCCGGGAGCTCCACACCTAGGCACTGACCAGGACAGACGGAGACACACGCCCACACACACTCGGACACTCGTGCAGGTTTCACAGCAGCTCACAGAACCAGAAGCAATCCAAGTGTCTGTCCGTCAACAAGTGAATGAATACGCAAAATGCGGGGAGCCAAACAATGAAGACCACCCCCAGCACTAAGCCAAAAAGGTCTTTATGCGTGGACGCATCTCTAGAGCATTATGACGAGTAAGGAAGGCAGACCAAGAACGCCTGATGCCCCTAGATCAGGGGCGCTCTGGGAGAGAACTGGCTGCAGGGGCTCAAAGGAGCCCTGGGGTTATGAGCATGGCTCACCCTGCTTGTGGCCCTGTGCATGCAGTGAATACATTCATTTAACTCATCGGACTATATGCTCTCACAAATGGGTGCATTTTACTGGATGTGAAATTGGTTTTCTCAAAGGTCCAAGATAAGATTCTTCACTGTATACTCAACCGGAACCCACTCCACAGAGATTTCTCTAAAAAACCAAGGTTTAATGTACATCTCTTCCCTCCTAAGAAAGCTTCAATGGCTTCCCAACTCATATACAAAAACAGCTATCAGCTATTTCAGGCATTCCAAGATCTGGCCCTAGGCGGTCTCTCCAATCCACGTTTATCTTACAGGCGCTAAACTCACATTCCAGCCCAACCAGAACCCCCGCCTTTCCCTTAGCCTGGGGCAGGTGGCATTGCCCCCCCCCCTCCCCCGGCCTGGTTCTCACCCCCGTGAGCCACACACTCAGCTTCACTTTCTTGAATGGAATATTCCAGATTCCCCCAGGGGAGCTGCTCGCCCTCCCTTCCGGCTCCTGCCACGGTACCGGCTCCTCTTAGGCACTACAGTCTCCCGGTCTCGCATCACATGGCTGGCCCTCCATGAGCCCTGGGAAGCACACCAAGGACCCAAACGTCACAACACAAGGCTCAGCCGAACTGATGCAAGTTTAATTCTGCCTGAGTCTGAAGCACCTGGAGCACAGTGACTGAGGGATACTTAAGTGAACTAGTTAGCATGAACAGTCTTAGAGAGAGGGCAAGGTGAGGGCACAGCAGAGAAGTCAGAAATAGAAATAAACTCAAAGATCATCTCTCTCTGTGACAACAAAGCCAGGAAGGCAGGGAGGTTCTAGGCAGTGAAGACTATAAATACTCCTAAAGGGTCCTGCAGGCTCCAGTGGCCGCCCAGCTGACCCTGCCCCACCTCATTAGCCAGCCAGTCTCAGGGACTCCGCCCTCTCAGCATCTGTTGACTCAACCTACCTAATTCCCACTGCAGACAAACTGGCCAACGCCTTGGTACTTCAAGTCAAAGCGACATCAGCTCTGCTATGGGCTCCATGTATGTGTCCCCCAAAACTCACCTAACGAAACCTGACCGCCCCAAGGTGAAGGTGTTAGGAGATGGGGCTTTGGGGAGGCAATTAAGTCATGAGGGTGGAGCTCCATGAGTGGGGTGTGGGCCCATCCAGCGAGGCTCCCTCACCCCTCTGCCACGAGGGCACAGCGAGAAGATAGCATCTACGAACCAGGAAGCAGGCTCTCACCAGAGACCCAGCCGGCACCTTGATCTTGACCATCCACCCTCCCGAATCGTGAGAAAAATTGTTGTTCTTAAGCAACCCAGTCTATGTCTTGTTATAGCAGCCTGAACGGCCTAAGACAGGGCTCCTGGACATTGCGCTGATACAGCCCCTACCCGCTCCAACCTGTCAGAAGAATCTTGCCAGGCTGGCTCTCAACCCGTCACCCCTACGCAAAGATCTTCCCTGGCACCCATGGGGAAAGAAATCCCTAGCCAGCTGGGAACCCCGCGAACAGTCTGGCCCACACTATTTTCCACGCTAATCACCTACTATTTCGGTCCACAAATCCTCTGTCACAATAAGGTTAATCGACTCAGGCCTACGAACACTTCCTCCTCTGCAGAGAACCTGCCAGATGCCCTCCCCTCTACTACTTGGGTGGGGGGACTACCCAAATATCCGCCATCCTTCAAAGCCCACCTCCCCACGAAGCACCCCCACTCCAAGCAGCCCCCACAGGGACCATGGCGCCCAGCAGCCCAGGCACTCGGGTCCCATGGAAACGCCTGACAATTCCATCTTCCGCCTTGAGACAGGTCCTGTACTAAGGACACGCTGCCGTTTTTCATCATGCATTACTTCATTTTCCTCTGTATATGTCAACAGTTCATGTGACTTTTCAGCAAATAAGGAAAGAACATCACATAACTCCTCCCCTTGTACTCCCTACAGTGCAAAACGCAACCATGCCCGCAATAGCTATGAGACTGTTACTGGTTAAATGAACATGACCCTGGCTCCATCCCGGTCACCTTCACGTTAGGTGAAAAATGACAGCCATCTAAATTCCTCAATGTAGGAAGTGAAAAAGGAGACTGGTGCATAAAATGGTGATACAGCCACCAGAAAACCAGCTTGGACGCCTGTGAGCAATCAGGAGGATACATGGAATACAAAGAAAATACGCAGGGCTCTTTGAAAGAACACTTACACAAACTTAACAGTGTAAAGCACAACGGTGGCCAACGCTTTTGATTCAAAGGGTCAGGACAGTTTGAACTTAAAGACAGATTTACATTCTTTGGTTAGTGTTGAATTTGTGGCATCAGGATAGGAAAGAGAACATGTACAAACGGTTCTATTTTTAGAAATAAAAATTCAGCCACGTACAGCCACCAGGACAGAAGTCTTCCTATCCCACCTGTTTCAAAGGCGTTTCCAACTCTTTAAGCAACCTGATAAATCCGTGAGCACAGACTCTGTCCTGCAGACACAGCACTGAACGGGACAACCACAGCTACCCTGCGCTCAGACGTGGGCAGTTCTCAGCACGCCCAGGCAGAGGGGAGGCCAGGCCACACTGTCAGCCAGCGCCCTGACCCCCTAGTACTCAGTACCCACTGAGTAGACGCAGCCAGGCTGCCCTGCCACCTCCATCTCAGCAGCATCCAAATCCCATGCTAAAAAAAAAGACTGAAAATACAAAACCCAGGGAGGGGGCCTCGAGGGAAGGGATGTACGTGCGTTTACAGCTGACTCACGTTGTGCAGCAGAAACGAACAACACTGGCAAGCAGTTATACTCTGATTTTCTAAATACATTTAAAAAATATTTCTGAAACACTCAAAAACCAATAACCTGAACAAATCATATCAAAAGAACTTGTCAACAACAACAATAAACCTGCCGACACGCTCATGAACGAGGGCCGCCCAGGTGACTTAAGCAGCCGCGTCCAAGCCAGTCCCGGGACGGACGCAGCGGCCACTTCATCCCCAGCTCTGGGGCCTGGAGGAGTGCTGACCACGTGCTCCCTCTCAGCCAGATGTCGGACAACAAAGGAAAGTGGTGACCCCCCTGGAGCACACAGGGAGGGGGTTCGGCTCCTAACATCAGGCGCTGAGCTGGCCTTGGGCTCAACCCAAGGCCTGCTCCCCAAGATCCCGCTCAAGGCTGCCCTGTTCTCCCACCCCACAGCGTCGTTTCCAAGTCAGCAGTTAACGAGGAGACTGCTGAGAGAACAGAGTGCCAGCCCCTCGCCAGCAGTGGGCTCTGGACAGCCTGGCGGCCCCTCCAATCCCCTGGCTGCCAACAGAAAGGGAAGGCGGACCCTGGTGGCCTAGGTCCGGGCAGCCCAGTCATGGCGAGCTGCAACTTGGTTTCCAGGGCTCCTCAGTCACACAGCGGCACACCTGCAAAGAGCCAAGTGCCTTCCAGTGCTTTCCGTGGGTTACTTTCTCAACACTGTCCTCGGGAGGTAACAGAAGCTGTTACTCCCCCACTGTCCCTGAGACTCAGGCCTGAATACCTTTAAGGTTCCTAAGGTCATGGACTGAAATCAAAAGCCAGGAATGCAGTAGCTCCAGTCCAGCACCCTGTACTGTAAAATCAACTTCAAATCACCCCTTTAAACTTGACCAACTAAGACTTTTACCCAAAAGGACATCACAAACATTCCAGCTGAGCAGGTTCTACTCTAATGACTCTTCTAAGTGAGTAACTTTCAACATGTCCAATATGTTATTTCTGAAAAAATCATTAAGACACTGTCAATAAAACAAGAGTTACACCTCGAAAAAAGAGGAGAAGAATCTAAAAACAAAAGCACAAGCCGGCCCACAGTTCTCGGCTGCGGCACAGATGAGGAAAATCGGAGGAAGCCTTTCTGCACAACCATATGCCACCTCCAGGCCCGGCCAAGGGTGAGCTCGCCTGAGCCTCCCCACTTACTACAAACGGCAGACGGTGGGCCCCGGGGAGACGCAAGTCCCAAAAGGCGTGCACGCAACAAGGTGGCCTCAGAGCATGTTGCCCTGGAGAGTTCACATGCTTTCCGTTCCTATGCAAACAGTGTAGCTACTCAATGAACAACTGTGTAACAAGCAAAGATGTAAGTCACTTTCACCATCATCCCCCTCAAAAGCTGACTGACAAGTAAAACATGCAGACTGAAACCATCACTTCTTATTAACTGAAAATCAAGCTAGAGAGGAGCATGGAGGCGTCCAGAAGATTAAACAAAGAACAGGCCCTTGGATGAAGAAGAGAGTTTGGGGGGAAAGACCTACACGGTCCTCTACCAAAATCCCCGCCTCACACCATCTCCTGAAAGACAAGACCCCACGCTGAGTCGCGGGGAACCTCCCACCAGGCTGTGACCCCCCATGCCACAGTACAGACCAGAAAAGCATCCTCATTCTGCAAAAATGAATGGAAACCACACCTCCTGAAATCTAGTGTTTGAACGCACCAAGGCAGTGGATGGGCAACACGCAGCCCAGCCTCGGAACCTCAGATGGCCTCCAGTCTCCTTCAGCCCCTGCTCACGCTCTGCTCTATAAATACACACCCCCAGTCATCTCAAAATTTTACAGCCAGTTTTCATATCAGCTCTCGAATTAATTACCTGAAGCGCCAACGAGTAATAAAGGGTGATTTGGTCCTGGAAATAAAACCAAACTAATCCAATCCTGACAGTGAGAGAGATGCATATTTACTGCCAGAGAACTGACAAATCCCACGCTGGATGCCAAAGCTAAATGCAACAGGATAAAAATGCATTCACTAAGCTTAAGAAATTGGAGAGCAAACAACGAGAGGGTTTTTAGAAGCATTCATGTCTGTACAGCATTCAGGCCCACTCCATATGCAAAAGTCTTAAAAATACACACAGGAGTGACGCTGCACATGCGCCCCAAGAGCCACGCCGGAGAACGCGCTGTGCCGAAGTGCAGGAGAACTGGAGGCCAGCCAGCCAGCGCCCGGCAACAGTGAACAGGCTTCCTGTAAAATACTACACAGCACTGGAAAAGCGAGGAAGGGGACGCGGGAGGATGCGGGGAGGACGCGAGGAGGGGGACGCGGGAGGACACGAGGAGGAATCCAAGAACCTGATGAGGATAAAGCAGTCGCTGTGACAGGCGCAGAAACACGTAGGACTAAACCAGAAGAGTTCAGTGGTGTAAAAATACGTGGTACACGTAAAGAAAAGCAAACCAACAGTCAATGTGAGACGTGAGGCAGGCGTAAGGGGAGGCCACAGACTGGGGACCCACTACCCTGCAGAGTTCAACAGCCACATCCTCTTCCTTAAACTGGACACCTGAGTAGCCGCTCTAGGATGACTCATTCCTTACCCCATATCCTAAAACTTCATACAGGCTTTTTTTTTCCCCTGGCTGCTCCAAAACATGCAGGATCTTAGTTTCCCAATCAGGAATTGAACTCACGCTGCCTACATTGGAAGTACAGATAACCACTGGACTGCAAGGGAAGTCCCCAAAACTTCATATGTACTTTTTACCAATTCCATCTTTTCCTCAAAATCACCGTTTCCCCATAGTACCATACAGAAACTGAATAAAGCTTGGTGGAAGCATAAAAAAGAACTGCAAAGCTGAAAACCACAAAATAAGGGGTGGGGGTGGGGGGGAGAGAAGCTCCCTCCGTAGCTATAAACCAACTTAAAATGAGGCCCTGCCTTTAATCCCCAGGACTTGCAGGGCGTGTCTGTGCTCCTGACCGACTCCATCCACAGCACAGGCCACTCCAACCGGTGAGATCCTGTCACCGGGAACCGCCCTGTTCAGCAAGTTTTCAAAACCGGTCAACCAGACTCTTTTTTTTGAAAAGAGTCTCTCTCCGATTCTGTCTCACTCCACAAACAAGAACCGTTTTCCCCAGAACAAAGGCAATTTTCAAACAAATGCTTCAAATGAAAAGAAAGATGACACAGAACGCCCTCTCGATTTTGCACCTGAAATTAATCAAAGAAAGCCTTCGGAGCCAAGCAATAATCAGGAGAATCACCCGGGCCTGTAAAACCACGAGAGCTGGAAGAATAGGAGCGTCTTAAATCCACTAAGCATATTTAAGGCCTAACCAGTAACAAGGTTACCCAGTTCTTCAAAACTGGAATTAACCGAAGGGAGCAACTCGGATGAAGCCCGATCCATCCGAAACGAATGCTCGTTAGGGAATCCCACACCTGGGATTCGGACACACTGGAGAAGGGTAGGGGTCACAAGGGTTTCGGCCCGGGACTCCCGCCCGCACAGGACCGCGTTCGGCCCGCGGGGCGCAGGGGCGCGCCGACCCTCGCCGCACCTGCGGGACCGGCGCCCCCAACCCCGCGCGCGGGGACACCGCACAAAGGCCGGCACGGCCCCTCCCCCGCGCCCGGCCCACCTCGGCCGTAGGCCTTGGCGCAGATCCACTGCAGGTTGGCGGCGATCTTGGCCCGCGCCGGGTCGTAGCGGTCCAGCGGCACGATGTCCACGGCGCCGTCGGGCGCGGCCTCCATCCTCCTCCAGCCCTCCCCGGCCGGGCAGCCGCCCGCGTCCACCATCTGCACACAAAAGGGCCGCTGCAGCGCGGGCCGCGCAGGGCCGCGCGGGACAAAGGCGCCGCGCCCCTCGCCGCGCCCGGGACCCGCGTGGGGCCGCCGGTCACCGGCCGCCCGCGCGCCCCGCGCCCCCCGGCTCGCCGCCCCGGCCCGCGCCCCCGCCGCCTCACCTCAGAGCCGCCGCCGTCGCCGCCGCCGCGGGTGCTGCTGCTGCATGCTGCGCGGCCTAGCCGGGGCCCGCGGGGCCGGGGCGGGAAACGGGGGGCGCGGGCCGAGGCCTCGGGCCGGGGCGGGGGGCGCGTGCGCGGATCCGGGGGCGGCGGCGGCAGTGGCTGAGGAGGCGGCCCACCGGCGGGAGCGCGCGCACACCGCTCACACACACCCCGCCGAGACCGGCGCAGGCGCAGTGGGCGCGGCCGCCGGCCCGCGCTCTCCCCGCCCCTTTGCGCAGGCGCAGCGGGCGCTGGCCCGCGCTCGCTCCGCCCCTCCACGCAGGCGCAGTGGGTGTCGACCGAGGCCCCGCCCTTTCTCGCCGGCGCGGGGTCGCGCACCCGCGCGCGCGGACGGACAGGCCTCGGCGGGTCCCTCAGCATCTCTTTGTCTGCGCCGCGCCTCCCCCTTCCCTGGCGCTGGGTCGTCCGGACCGCTGGACCCCAACCGCCGCCCGACGGGCGGAGCTCCTGTGGAGCCAACGGCGACCTGGGAAAGCGCTCGGCGCCTGCGGCCCAGCGCCCCAGAGCAGCCCCGGGGTTCCCCCCCACTCTGGTATCGCAGCGCGGGGAGCCGCCTTCCTCCCATAGCGGACCTCGGTACCCAGAGAACCAACCTCCAGTCAAGTAACCCAAAGAGCCTGAGGGCGCCTCCTACCTCAGGGTGCTGGGAGCTCGGGGACCCCACGCCAAGACAGCCGCCTCTGGAATACACGCCCCCCCACCCCCACCCCGCGGCCCTGGCAGCCCGGGAAACCCCCTCCCTCTGCAGCTTCTGGAGCCTGCCTGGACCACCCGTGCCTGGGAGAGCCCCGCGTGGGCACTAGCCGTGGAGTCCAGGGCCAGGTCCGGGGAAAGTGGGCATCCGGACACCCGAGACAAACTGCACGGTCCTCACCCACGAGTGTAGCCTTGGGGACGAGCCTCAGTCACGTCTTCCAAAAGGGGCTGGCTCCGTCCTGACGAAGTCACCACCAAAGGGCCTGTGTTGGGCTAATAACATGGCCAGACCTCCTGTGTAAGTGATGCTCAGCTAAGGACCTCACCACCTAACACTTTAGAAAGCCCTAAGAAAGGGCTGCTGGTTTCTCTGCCAAACACCAGCCTTCTGGAGCCCAAGGCCTGGAGGACAGCAGAAAAGAGACAGTTTTCTATGAGTAAGGGGCCCAGGAGGAAGGTCACCTCCACTTCACCCAGCGTCCTAAGCCAGAGAAGACCCAGGTTGTCAAGTGACTCAGGCTCCAGGACCCAGCCACAAACAGTCCTGTGCAGGCAGAAGCCTCACCCTGGCTCACAGCAGGGGACAAAACACAAATCCCTGCCCCTCTCTCAGCCCCCAGGGAGCTGAAAGAATGTGCCTGCATGCGAGGAGGTGAAAGTGTAGGCGGATCTGGGGGTGGGCAGGTGAGGTAAGCTGCAGGGGGGAATTTGGCAAAGACCTGCAGGAACTGAAGGGCAAGCAGGAGCGTACCTGGGCAGTTGGGGTCTGGGCAAGGGAACAGCAGGTGCAGAGACCCTGCAACAGGAGTGCCTGGTATGGAAGAAAAGGGGAGGGGCTGAACCCAGGATCCAGGGACACTGGTAGGAAAGAGGTGTGGGGGAGGGGTGGTGCAGATTCTGCACAGGGAGAACCTTGACCCCGTTCTCTGAGATGGGAAGCTGAGCGCTCAGTCGTGTCCGACTCTGCAACCCCGTGGACTGTAGCCCGCCAGGCTCCTCTGTGCGTAGGATCCTCCAAGCAAGAAGACTAAAGTGGGTTGCCATGCTCTCCTCCAGGGGATCTTCCTGACCCAGGGTGTGACTGTCTCTTAGGGTTCCTTGGTAGCCAGTTTCTTTACCACTAGGGCCACCTGGAGAGTCCATGGAGGGACTTTGAACATGGGGAGGAAGGATGTGACTGACCCTTTAGAAGGGTCGTTCTGGTTGCTGGGTGAAGAGTAGGTGGTAGGAAGGACAAGGAAGGAAGCAGGGAGACCATCCCCTGATGGCTGGGGTGTGAGTTCATAGAAAGAGCAGGGATAGAGGGTGACTCTGGGGGTTTTCATTGACCTTGACTTTATTTCCTGCAATCTTATTAGTTATAACGGTCTTTTGAAGGATTCATTAGGATTTTCTATATATGAGATGCTGGACCTCTGGGAATAGAGTTAGTTGTACTTCTTCCTTTTCAGTCTGGATGCCTTTTATTCTCACCCGGGCCAGAACCTCCAACACAACATTAAATAGAATTAGCTGAGCAGGGACTTCCCTGGTGGTCTGGTGGTCCAGGGCTTAAGACTCCACTCTGCCAACGTAAGGAGCTTGGGTTCAATCCCTAGTCAGGAACTATGATCCTAAATGCCACATGGTGTAGCCCCCAAAATAAAATTTTTTAAAAGTAGCAGAGCAGATATCTTTGACTTGTTCTGCTCTTAGGAGAGAAGCATCCAGTCGTGGACCACAGGGTATGTATGATGTTAACTGCAGTAGGGAGCGGGGGAGGAGGGGTTGTATTTATCAGGTTGGGAAAGTTCCCTTCTATTCCTGTTTTGTTGGGTGTTTTACTCTTTTTTTTTTTTTTTTTTTTTTTGGTGTTTTACTCTTGAAAGGTTGTTGGATTTCAGCAAATGCTTGGTGTGTGTGACTATGGAGATGATCATGTGTGGTATTTTTACTTATTCTGTTAATGTAGTTCTTTACATTAATAACTTTTGGATACTGAACCAGCCTCAAATCCCTCTTGGTCAAAGTGTATAATTTTTTTTTCAAGTTTAGCAAATCATTTTGTGGAGTTTTATGGAGATAAATGACATGATATTGAGTAAGTTTAAGGTGTGTGATGTGATAATTTGCTCTGTGTATAGGTATATACTGTGAGATGATGACCACAGTAAGGTTGCCTCACACACTCATTGGTCACCTAGTTACGTGTGTGTGTGGTGAGAACACATACGATATGCTCTCCTAGCAACTTGCAGGTATGTTAACTAGTCAGCGCGCTGTGCATTACACACCCCAGAGGTATTCATCTTGTAACTATGCATTTCTATACTTTGACCAAAATCTCTCCGTTTCCCCCACTCCCCAGCCTCTGCCAACCACCAATACACTCTTTGTTTCTATGAGTTTGATTTTTGTAGATTCCACATATAAGTGAGATCATGCAGTTCTTGTTCCTCTGCCTGGCTTAGGTTTCTTTAGCATAATACCCTCAACACAAGTTCATGTTGTCATAAATGGCAGGATTTCCTCATTTTTATGGCGATACTCATACACTTCGTTATATACTACATTTCCTCTATCCACCCATGCTTAGGTTGTTTTCATGTCTTAGATATTTTGAATGCTGCTGCAATGAACTTGAAGGGGGCATATATCTGTTTGAGATAGTGATTTCATGTCCTTCAGATATGTACCCAGAAGTGAGATTGCTGGATCATGTCGCTAAGTCGTGTCCGACTCTTTGCATCCCCATGGACTGCAGCACGTCAGGCTCCCCTGTCCTTCACTGTCTCCTGGAGTTTGCTCAAATTCATGTCCAAAGAGTCCGTGATGCCATCTAACCATCTCATCCTTTCTGATGCTGAAGCTGAAGCTCCAAGACTCTGGCCACCTGATACAAAGAGCTGACTCATTAGAAAAGACCCTGATGCTGGGAAAGATCGATGACAACAGGAGGAGGCGGCGGCAGAGGATAAGTCCCTTGTTTCCGATCTTAAAAGGAGGGACTGCCCTGGCAGCCCAGTGGTTGCAACTCTGCTCTTCCCCTGTTGCGGGGGTTTGTGCAGGTTCCGTCCCTGATTGGGAAACAGATCCCACATGCTGAGCCACCAAAACAAAATAAACAATTTCTTTAAAAAAAACAGGAAAGCTCTCAGCCTTTCACCACTATGACGTTCCCTGTGATTGTCATATATGCCCTGTATTATGTTAACTTAAATTCCTTCTATACCAAATTTGTGGAGACTTTGACATAAAAGTATGTTGAATTTTGTCAAATTCATTTTTTGTTTGCATGTATGGAGATACTCATGTAATTTTACCTTTTACTATTAATGTGTTTTATCACATTTCTGTATTTACATATTTTGAACCATCCTGCATCCCAGGGATGAATCCCACTTGATTATGGGGTATGATCCTTTAACGTGCTATCGTTAGTCCCCTGTTGAGAGTCTCTATATCCATATTCTTCACGGATATAAGTCTATAGTTTTCTTTTCTTGCAGTGCCCTTATTCAGCTTTGTTACCAAGATAATAATGTTGGCCTTGTGAAATGAATATGAGAGAATTCACCCCTCTAAAAGTTTTTGGAGGAATTTGAAAAGGATTGGCACTGATTCTTCTTTAAAGGTTTGGTAGAATTCACCAATGAAGCCATCTGGGACTGGGCTTTTCTTTGCGGGGGGGTTTTAATTTTTGCGTGCTGACTCACTGGCTGTGCCGGGCCTCGGCTGCCGCACAGGCTTCCTCTAGTTGCAGCGAGCCGGGCTGCCCTCCAGTTGTCACCGGCTCCGCGCTGCGGTGGCTTCTCCTGTGGAGCTCGAGCTCTAGAGCCCTCAGGCTCCGTGGTTGTGGCCTGCAAGCTTAGATGCCCTGAGGTGTGTGGGATCCCCCTGGACCAGGGATCGAACCCATGTCCCCTGCATTGGCAGGCAGAGTCTTAACCACTGGACCACCAGGGAAGTCCTGTTGGGAAACTTTTGATGACTCAATCTCTTTAGTCCTTATTGGTCTGGTTAGATTTTCTCTTTCTTCACGATTCAGTCTTGGCATGCTGTATGTTTCTGGGAATATATTTCTTTAGCTCTAGGCTATTTAGCCTGTGGGAGCGTGTTTATTGTAGTCTGAGTCTCTGTATTTCTGTGGTATCTGTTGTAATGTCTCTTCTTTCACTTATGCCTTTGTTGATTTGAGTCCTCTCTTTTTCTTGGTTAGTCTAGCACAAGTCTTTTCGATTTTACTTTCAAAAAAACTGATCCCTAGCTTTGTTGGGTTTTTTTCCTATTGTTTTCCTTTCTGCTCTAATCAGTGACCCACCAGCTCAGAGCTTGAGGACACAGGGCTGCACCTGGTCCTTCAGAGTCCAGCCCGGAAAGAAAGGTGGAAACTCCCTCCAGCACCGGGTGCCTTGGGCTAGCAGCCCTGACCTACCTCCTCCCAAGCTCTGCTCCTGAGGCCTCTTCCCCCAGCACCCCAGCTGACCCAAAGGCCCTCCCACACCCTCAGAAACAGAAATGACCGTCCTTGGGGGTTACGCTGGCTCGCTTCTGTTTCTTTGCCTACTTCTCCCCCAAGGCTCTCACAAGTCCCAAGCTCGCCGCATTTTTCCTTATTCACGCTGATTCTCTTGGTGCGCCCCCGCAAGTCGCCCCCATGCACACTCCACGTGAAATGTCAGCTTTACTCGGGGAAACACGGAGCGCAGAGTAGGAAACCAAGCGGCCACCTGATCATCTGGAACGAGGACCTGAGACACAACGGCTGGGCGGTGGCAGTGACCGCTTTATGCTGAGCCCTGAAAACCCAGTCTGAAGAAAATGCAGAGTTAACCTTTCTATTGACTTGGCAGCTGCCTCTTCTTTACCGAAATAAAATAATGCCGTCTCTATTTTTAGTCTCCATTCCATGAATTCTAACGGATTTTGGTAAGATTCCCACAATGTCAACAGGGAAGAAGTCTCGTGGAATCAAGCACCATGTGGAGCATGTAGGATCCTGACAGCTACCTGCTGGCTTCATACACGTCACAGGGCTTCCGTAGCCCCCAAAGAACAGGCAGGCCAGCCCTGCCCAAATAAGCCTGGACATTAGCTGGAAGCTGACTGCCAGCTGGAAGTACCAACACACAGAGAAGGTGGCCATGGATGTCCTGGGGCGGCCTCTGCTCACCACTGATCCACAGGACCACGGCCAGAGTTGCTTGTTTAAGGCATGGATAAAGAAGCACATGTATGACTCTACCATGATTTAAAAACATTTAAATAGTCATGTTTGAGGACAGCTGATTTCCGTTTTAATCTCACAGTATGTGCTGGAACAGGTTATCTGAGAAGGGGCCCATGGGCTCCCTCTGATTACCCACTGGGTACTTGGTACAGAAAAGGTTAGTGGCAGGTCACCTGTAGCTGGCAGGGGGGCCGGGAGCCTGGAAAGGCACCCCAGCCTCAGAGCCCTACAGACCACACGCCATACCACATACCTGCTCAGAGAAGCTGTATTCCCAGAAGCAAAGGGAGGAAACAGCTTAGATGCCCCGCAATGGGTGGGTGGGTAAACGCAGTCCATCCCAGGATGGAATATCACTCGGCCATAAAAGGCTGTGGCAGACATTGCAACGCAGATGAACCTGGAAAACATGACGCTGAGTGAGAGAAGCCAGACTCGAGAGGCCACAGAGCGTGCGATTCTGAAACCGAGAGGACCCTGGGGGGCTCCTGGGCACAGGAGCTGTTCTGTGTCCCCGTTTCTTGTTGGCAGGGAATAAGCTTCAGCCTCCAGAACCTTCCGCCAAAGGGCAGGTTCAAACTGATCAAGGAAGGGAGGGAATGCAGAGACAAGGGAGGGGCAGACACAACCCTGCAGCCTCAGGGCAGGGTCCTGGTTCTGCCTCAAGGGACACTTATGACAGTCTCCTTCAGCTCTCCTGCAGAAAACCCTCAACAGACAGGCCATGTTAACTACCTGATGAAGCCTTCCTCATTCCAGAAAGAAGGTCATGAGTCGATAACCACAGAAGCTCCTCATGAGGTCACCCGGGGCCAGACTCAGGGAATGAAGGCCCTGCACACCCCGATCAATATCAGCACCCCCTCCCCTCGAACCATTGCTATAAAACCCCAGGTTGGGGTACACAGTTTTGAGGGGCATGAGCCCGCTGTGGCCCCCTTTGCCTGGCAAAGCAGTAAAGCTCTTCTTTTCTGCTTTGCCCCAAACTCTGTCTGAGGTTCAGTTTGGCACCGGTGCCTGGAGGCCAAGCTTTCGGCGTCAATTCCGTTGATGTGAAATGTCCGAATCAGGCAAACCCAGAGACAGTGCAGCGCGCAGGGGCTGGATGGGCGGGGGCAGATGGCAGCCAGTGGGTGGGGCTGGCTGGGCGGGGCAGATGGCAGCCAGTGGGTGGGGCTGGCTGGGCGGGGCAGATGGCAGCCAGTGGGTGGGGCTGGCTGGGCGGGGCAGATGGCAGCCAGTGGGTGGGGCTGGCTGGGCGGGGCAGATGGCAGTCAGTGGGTGGGGCTGGCTGGGCGGGGCAGATGGCAGCCAGTGGGTGGGGCTGGCTGGGCGGGGCAGATGGCAGCCAGTGGGTGGGGCTGGCTGGGCGGGGCAGATGGCAGCCAGTGGGTGGGGCTGGCTGGGCGGGGCAGATGGCAGTCAGTGGGTGGGGCTGGCTGGGCGGGGCAGATGGCAGCCAGTGGGTGGGGCTGGCTGGGCGGGGCAGATGGCAGTCAGTGGCTGCGGGTGTTTCTGGGGTGATGAGAATATGCTGGGGAACTATGGGCTTCCATGGTGGCTCAGACGGTAAAGAATCCGCCTGCAGTGTGGGAGACCTGGGTTCCATCCCTGGGTTGGGAAGATCACCCAAAGGAGGAAACAGCAACCCACTCTAGCACTCTTCCTGGGGAATTCCATGGACAGAGAAGCTTGTGGGGCTGCAGTCCAGGGGGTCGCAAAGAGTCAGACACGACTGAGTGACTTTTACTAAGAATGTGCTGGAAGTGCTGATGGGCACACACTAAAAACCACTACTGTACACTTTGAGAGAGTGGGTTTTACGATGTGGGAATCAGGACTCCGCAGAAAGCTTCCCTGGGGGTTCAGCGGCCAAGAACCCGCCTGGCAATACAGGCGACACGGGTACAATCCCTGGTCCAGGAAGATCCCACACGTTGCGATGCAACTAAGCCTGCGCGCCACAACCGCTCAGCCTGGGCTCCGCAACAGGAGAAGTCGAGGCAGTGAGCAGCCCACGCACCAAAGCAAGAGAGCAGCCCCGGCTTGCCGCAGCCAGAGAAGAGCCTGTGCGCAACGAAGACCCAGCGCAGCCACAGGTAAAGAAATCTTAAATCGAAAAGCAAAAACGCATCATAGAAGCGAGTTCTCACTGTCTTCATTGTATCGCACTTGAGGTCAAAGGTACAGTTTCCTGACTGTTTCCTGACTCCCCCCACTCACAGGGTGGACCAACGCGTTGCTTCCCAGGTACTGGGACTTTCCTCGTGGAGACAGAACCTCTCTTCCTGTTGCTGCTTCACCATCTGTTTACTCAGTGGGGCGGCTCGGGCCACGCTTGCGAGTGGGGGCAGGTCTGTCCCGCTTGACAATCCGGGTAAAAGCCCCAGGCCGTCCGTCCGCGTGGTGCACACGTGCGTGCCACACACCACTTCCTGAGAGCAAGCCTTACTTCCATTAAAAAGGAAAAGAAGGGAATTTTATACATCCTTCATTGTTAAAGAAATTATCTTCTTGGCACAAAACTAAAATGTGAAACAAAAAACATTAACAGCACCTAGAGCCCAGCTGGTCTGCAGGGCAGCCGGAACCCCGGAGCCTGCGTGAAGGGCGGCAATGGACTTGGCTCAGGAGCCCACGGCCTTGTGTTCAGGAGGCCAGTTCCAAAGTGGCAGAATCTGGACTTCAGAGCGGCTGCCGAGGGCATCCTATCTCATCCGGCATCTTTAACTCACTGGAAAACGCTTCCGACAGAAAAGGGGAAAACCCTTTGTTCCTGGGACAGAAGGAGCAGCAGCCGCTCCCCCTCGAGTCCTCGAGGCAGGGACGGCGTGAGTGCCCTGCCCTATTGCCTAAACGTCCTTACGGTGCAATGGAATCTGATTGACAGGAAGGAAAACTAAAGATCAAGTCACGTGTCCTGTGCAGGTGGTCCTTAGGCTGGGTGGGCGCCGTCACAGGGGCGGCCCCTCCGGCCATCCGTGGGTGAATGTCATGATATAACTGAACCTCATTCACACTCCAGTCGCAAGGTGTGGGGACAGGTTCGAGGAGGTCCAGCTGCTGCGGGCAGGAAGCATCGGGACTTTCTCATTGGGATGAAGGGGGGGCCTCCCCCATCAGTCAGCCTGTGTGAGAGATGCCACCAGCGCCAGGGTCCTTCTGATGGAGACATCTGGCCCTCGACACCCCTGCCTGGACCAGACGGCTCCGAGGGCGGTGCTGGGGGTGTGGACAGGTGCCCAGGGCTTCCTGAGCCCCGTGAAGACTGACAGACACCCCGCATCGCACCAACAGTGTCCTTAGCGGAGAGCGCCCATGCCGGGATGTGGCCTGCCCACCGCCCTCCCAGCAGTGCTCCAGGGAGAGGAGACCGGGCATCAACTGGGAAGGGGGGCCAAAGCTGGGGGACTGAGGTGCCCCCCGATGTCCGGACCAGGATGCCAAGGGCAGGGTAGCTTGGAGATGGCCTGCCCCTTCCACCTCCATCAATGCCCAAACAACACCCATCGCCCCCCACCAGCTCCCGCTTAATGAAAATGACACAGATTCAGCAATCGTGCTCCTGTCTATTTACCCAAAAGAGCTAGAAACTCCTGTCCACACAAAACCCGAACATGGATGTTTGTAGCAGCTTTATTCTTAACTGACAAAACTTGGGAGCAAACAAGATGCCCTTTTCAGGAGGTAAATGAATAAACTGATCCACCCAGACAGTGGACTATTACTCAGCATTGAAAAGAAATGAGGTATCAAGCCGTGAAAAGACATGGAGGAGACTGAAATGCATATGGGTCGGTGGGAGGAGCCAATCTGGAAAGACTACACTTTCCAACTACGTGACACTCTGGAAAACTGTGGAGACTGGTTTTTAAAAAAACCGGCGGTTGCCAGGAGGAGGGAGGGAGGCATGAACAGGTGGAGCGCATGGGATGTTTAGGGCAGTGAAGCTACTCTGTGTGATGCGATGTTTTTAGCCGTGTTTATTGACTTGCGGCTGCGCTGGGTCTTCACTGCTGCGCGTGGGCTTTCTTTCTGGTTGTGGCGAGCGGGGGGCTACTCTCTAGTTTCTGGGTGCGGACTTCTGACTGCGGTGGCCTCTCGTTACACTCTAAGCACACGAGCTTCAGTAGTTGCTCGCTCGCTTGTGGGCTCTAGAGCACAGGCTCAGTAGTTGTAGCACTTGGACTTAGCTGTTCCTCAGCATGTGGGATCTTCCTAAATCAGGGATCGAACCCTTGTCCCCTGCATTGGTAGGCAGATTCTTAACCACTGAGGCACGAGCGAAGTCCCTCTGTGCGATATTATAATAGTGGATTGCCCTGCGTGCCTGCTCAGTCGTCTCCGACTCTTTGCAACACCACGGACTGCAGCCCGCCAGGCTCCTCTGTTGGCGGAATTTCCCAGGCAAGAATACTGGAGTGGGCTGCCATTTCCTCTTCCAGGGAATATTCCTGAGCCAGAGATTGAACCCACGTCCCCCACGTCTCCTGCACTGCAGGCAGCTTCTTTACCACTGAGCCACCAGGGAAGCCTGGGTACACGTCATTATGTATTTGTCAAAACCCATCAAATGTGCACCCCCGAGAGTGAATCCTAACAGAACGGTGGGGTTTAGTTAATAACGACGCACTAACAGGGCTTCAGCTGAAACACACGCACTCGCTACAGAGAGATGTTAAAGGGGACACTGGTTGCAGGGGCGGGTCGTGAGAACACTGTCAGATCAGATCAGTAGCTCAGTCGTGTCCGACTCTTTGCAACCCCATGAATCGCAGCACACCAGCCCTCCCTGTCCATCACCAACTCCCGGAGTTCACTGAGACTCACGTCCATCGAGTCAGTGATGCCATCCAGCCATCTCATCCTCTGTCGTCCCCTTCTCCTCCTGCCCCCAATCCCTCCCAGCATCAGAGTCTTTTCCAAGGAGTCAACTCTTTGCATGAGGTGGCCAAAGTACTGGAGTTTCAGCTTCAGCATCATTCCCTCCAAAGAAATCCCAGGGCTGATCTCCTTCAGAATGGACTGGTTGGATCTCCTTGCAGTCCAAGGGACTCTCAAGAGTCTTCTCCAACACCACGGTTCAAAAGCATCAATTCTTCGGCACTCAGCCTTCTTCACAGTCCAACTCTCACGTCCATACATGACCACAGGAAAAACCATAGCCTTGACTAGACAGACCTTTGTTGGCAAAGGAATGTCTCTGCTTTTGAATATGCTATCTAGGTTGGTCATAACTTTCCTTCCAAGGAAGTAAGCGTCTTTTAATTTCATGGCTGCAGTCACCATCTGTAGTGATTTTGGAGCCCAGAAAAATAAAGTCTGACACTGTTTCCTCTGTTTCCCCATCTATTTCCCATGAAGTGGTGGGACCGGATGCCATGATCTTCGTTTTCTGAATGTTGAGCTTTAAGCCTACTTTTTCACTCTCCACTTTCACTTTCATCAAGAGGCTTTTGAGTTCCTCTTCACTTTCTGCCATAAGGGTGGTGTCATCTGCATATCTGAGGTTATTGATATTTCTCCTAGCAATCTTGATTCCAGCTTGTGTTTCTTCCAGTCCAGCATTTCTCATGATGTACTCTGCATATAAGTTAAATAAACAGGGTTACAATATACAGCCTTGACGAACTCCTTTTCCTATTTGGAACCAGTCTGTTGTTCCATGTCCAGTTCTAACTCTTGCTTCCTGACCTGCATACAAATTTCTCAAGAGGCAGATCAGGTGGTCTGGTATTCCCATCTCTTTCAGAATTTTCCACAGTTTATTGTGATCCACACAGTCAAAGGCTTTGGCATAGTCAATAAAGCAGAAATAGATGTTTTTCTGGAACTCTCTTGCTTTTTCCATGATCCAGCGGATGTTGGCAATTTGATCTCTGGTTCCTCTGCCTTTTCTAAAACCAGCTTGAACATCAGGAAGTTCACAGCTCACATATTGCTGAAGCCTGGCTTGGAGAATTTTGAGCATTACTTTACTAGCGTGTGAGATGAGTGCAATTGTGTGGTAATTTGAGCATTCTTTGGCATTGCCTTTCTTTGGGATTGGAATGAAAACTAACCTTTTCCAGTCCTGTGGCCACTGCTGAGTTTTCCAAATTTGCTGGCATATTGAGTGCAGCACTTTCACAGCATCATCTTTCAGGATTTGGAATAGCTCAACTGGAATTCCATCACCTCCCCTAGCTTTGTTCGTAGAGATGCTTTCTAAGGCCCACTTGACTTCACATTCCAGGATGTCTGGCTCTAGGTCAGTGATCACACCATCATGATTATCTGGGTCGTGAAGATCTTTTTTGTATAGTTCTTCTGTGTATTCTTGCCATCTCTTCTTAATATCATCTGCTTCTGTTAGGTCCATACCATTTCTGTCCTTTATCGAGCTCATCTTTGCATGAAATGTTCCTTTGGTATCTCTGATTTTCTTGAAGAGATCCCTGCTGCTGCTGCTGCTGCTAAGTCGCTTCAGTCATGTCCAACTCTGTGCGACCCCATAGACGGCAGCCCACCAGACTCCCCCGTCCCTGGGATTCTCCAGGCAAGAACACTGGAGTGGGTTGCCATTTCCTTCTCCAATACATGAAAGTGAAAAGTCAAAGTGAAGTTGCTCAGTCGTGTCTGAGTCTTAGCGACCCCATGGACTGCAGTCCACCAGGCTCCCCCGTCCATGGGATTTTCCAGGCAAGAGTACTGGAGTGGGGTGCCGTTGATCCCTAGTCTTTCCCATTCTGTTGTTTTCCCCTATTTCTTTGCATTGATCGCTGAAGAAGGCTTTCTTATCTCTTCTTGCTATTCTTTGGAACTCTGCATTCAGATGTTTATATCTTTCCTTTTCTCCTTTGCTTTTCACTTCTCTTCTTTTCACAGCTATTTGTAAGGCCTCCCCAGACAGCCATTTTGCTTTTTTGCATTTCTTTTCTATGGGAATGGTCTTGATCCCTGTCTCCTGTACAATGTCACGAACCTCATTCCATAGTTCATCAGGCACTCTATCTATCAGATCTAGGCCCTTAAATCTATTTCTCACTTCCACTGTATAATCATAAGGGATTTGATTTAGGTCATACCTGAATGGTCTAGTGGTTTTCCCTACTTTCTTCAATTTCAGTCTGAATTTGGCAATAAGGAGTTCATGGTCTGAGCCACACTCAGCTCCTGGTCTTGTTTTTGCTGACTGTATAGAGCTTCTCCATCTTTGGCTGCAAAGAATATAATCAATCTGATTTCGGTGTTGACCATCTGGTGATGTCCATGTATAGAGTCTTCTCTTGTGTTGTTGGAAGAGGGTGTTTGTTACGACCAGTGCATTTTCTTGGCAAAACTCTATTAGTCTTTGTCCTGCTTCATTCCGTATTCCAAGGCCAAATTTGCCTGTTACTCCAGGTGTTTCTTGACTTCCTACTTTTGCATTCCAGTCCCCTATAATGAAAAGGACATCTTTTTTGGGTGTTAGTTCTAAAAGGTCTTGGAGGTCTTCATAGAACCGTTCAACTTCAGCTTCTTCAGCGTTACTGGTTGGGGCATAGACTTGGATTACTGTGATATTGAATGGTTTGCCTTGGAAACGAACAGAGATCATTCTGTCATTTTTGAGATTGCATCCGAGTACTGCATTTCAGACTCTTTTGTTGACCATGATGGCCACTCCATTTCTTCTGAGGGATTCCTGCCCGCAGTAGTAGATATAATGGTCATCTGAGTTAAATTCACCCATTCCAGTCCATTTCAGTTCGCTGATTCCTAGAATGTCGACATTCACTCTTGCCACCTCCTGTTTGACCACTTCCAATTTGCCTTGATTCATGGACCTGACATTCCAGGTTCCTATGTAATATTGTTCTTTACAGCATTGGACCTTGCTTCTATCACCAGTCACATCCACAGCTGGGTATTGTTTTTGCTTTGGCTCCATCCCTTCATTCTTTCTGGGGTTATTTCTCCACTGATCTCCAGTAGCATATTGGGCACCTACTGACCTGGGGAGTTTTTCTTTCAGTATCCTATCATTTTGCCTTTCATACTGTTCATGGGGTTCTCAAGGCAAGAATATTGAAGTGGTTTGCCATTCCCTTCTCCAGTGGACCACATTCTGTCAAATCTCTCCACCATGACCCGCCCGTGTTGGGTTGCCCCATGGGCATGGCTTAGTTTCACTGAGTTAGACAAGGCTGTGGTCCTAGTGTGATTAGACTGACTAGTTTTCTGTGAGTATGGTTTCAGTGTTTTTGCCCTCTGATGCCCTCTTGCAACACCTACCGTCTTACTTGGGTTTCTCTTACCTTGGGCGTGGGGTATCTCTTCACGGCTGCTCCAGCAAAGCGCAGCCGTTGCTCCTTACCTTGGACGAGGGGTATCTCCTCACCACCGCCCTTCCTGAGCTTCAGCGTAGGATAGCTCCTCTAGGCCCTCCTGCGCCCTCGCAGCCACGGCCACAGTCGCTTCCAACTCGGCGTTTCTGGGCGCTCTAGCATTCTCTCTCTGCACTCTGGTACTTCCCCTCAATACTCTGTGAACCTGAAACCACTCTGTGGGCTTCCCACGGGCTCAGCAGTAAAGAATCCGCCTGCAAAACAGGAGACCCAGGTTCGATCCCTTGGTCGGGAAGATCCCCTGGAGAGGGGAATGGCCACCCACTCCAGTATTCTTGCCTGGAGAGTCCCATGGACAGAGGAGCCTGGCAGGCTACAGTCCACGGGATCATAAAGTGTTGGACATGACTGAAACAACTTAGCACACAAGCACAATACCTCTAAAAATAACATCTATTAAATAGATGTTATTAAAAAATAACATCTATGAAAAGAACAAAACAAGACCAGGGCCCACAGCTTCAAAACCAGCCCCCTCAGCCCCGTCCCAGCTTCTGGGCTCCCCTGCTCATGAGAGAACCCCTCAAGGCTGGAGGGATCCCCAAGGCCAGCCCTGCCAAGCTCTCTGCCCACCTGCTTTGTGCCAAGCACTCGGTCCTGTCCACCCTTCTGCTGGCGTGCCGCTCCCTACCGGGACACTCTTGCATGAACCCCACCTCCCCAGCTGACGGCCACTGCCCCCCCAGGCCACATGCCCTGGGGCTTCACTGCCAGACCTTCCATTTAGCGCTCATGAGAACCTCTGGGCAGGCCTGGCAGGATGGTTGTTCACCGTGGCTAGTGAACAGCTGGGCACAAACCACCACTGCAGGGGGGAGCCCCCATGAGAGTGAGGGGCACATACCCGGCAGGGGGGTGCTGCAACGGGGTCCCATCCACGTACTAACTGGACCTGAGGACCCACAGCTAGTCAACCTCTGGGAGAGTCCTGGGGACACTCGAGTGAAAACCGTGGCTGACCAGGACCTGGCCGTCCAGCAAACACCACACACCCCAGCACTCAGCCTAAGACGCCTGGCCTCCAGACCCTCCATTTGTAGACACTCCCCCAGGGAGAAGTGCTAATTCAATTTAAGCTAGATTAATTAAAAGTTAATCTCCCCCTTGCGAGAGAGGCAGGGAGAGCCTGTCGGGGAGGGTTGGGCCGAGAAGGACCGCAAACCACTGCCACGTGCTGCCGCCCCTCCTCCCCTGGGAGAAGCCGTCTGCTCCTTGTCCTCCAGGACTCCTCTTGGGATTAGCCTGTCCACCCAGACTCTGCCCTTTGCTGTCCTCTTGCCCACCTCCTGGGGACAGGTGAGCCCAGGACACACCCCAGGCTCCACACGGTGCCCTGGATCCTCTGAGACCACCAGAGCTGCCCCCAGCCCGCCCCACCCTCATGCTGCCCAGACCCTCCTATCTAGCACCACCACCAGGCTGCAATGCAATCAGGCTGTGACGCGCATGGACGCTGCTTCCCCACTGGTCAGCAGATCATGGGCCACGGAGCCCCCACGCCGGCCCCGGGTGCCAGCCCTCGTGGCAGGACTGGGAAGGGCAGTGGGGATGCCTTGGAATGGATCGGGCCTCCATCACCCCCAAGCCCAATGATGGGGTCTGTGTCTGCGGTCAGGGCCAGCGCTTCCTGTGACACTGGCCTCTGAGCACGCCCTCCCCCCACCACCCCCGAGTACTTCACAGTCTGCTGCCCCGCAGTCCCAAAAGACTTGGGCAGGTACTGCTTGCCACGTGTCCTATGGAGCCATCTGAACTTCTTTACTTGCTGAGCCATTCATTTTATTTATTCATTCATTTATTTTTGGCTGCACTGGGTCTTCACTGCTGCGCGGGCTTCTCTCTAGTTGCGAGGCACGAGCTTCTCATTGGGGTGGCTTCTCTTGGTGCAGGGCACGGGCTCTCAGGCACTCAGGCTTCAGTAGCCGGGGCTCTGGGCTCAGGACTTGGGGCTCCCGGGCCCCAGAGCACAGGCTCAATACCTGTGGTGCAGGGCTTTGTTGCCCTGCAGCATGTGTGATCTTCCTGGACCAGGGATCGAGCTCAGTCTCCTGCATCAGCTGGTGGATTCCTTATCCCTGAGCCACCAAGGAAGCCCTGAGGTGAGCTTTTTAAAATAACTGCGTTAGTTCATAGGTGATTCAATACCTTTGTCACAGAGCAGCCCTTCTCCCAACCAGGCCAAGTGGGGGATGTGGGTCCCAAACGCCTGGCTGGCTTAGGAACCCTGGGTCGCGTCACATCCGGCAGGTGCTCCCGGGGACAGAAAGCCGGTCACCCAGAGCCCGCTCTCCCAAGTGGACACTGCACATGGATTCCCCTACAGCCTCTGAACAGGGTCCCAGGAGCCAAGGTGGGGTCTCCGGCGTGGTGGGTGAGCTGCAGCACCCCAGAAGCCCCTTCTGGTTCAGGCCATTTTTCTGCCCACGACAAATGCCCATCAGTCTCGCTACTTCAACATCTAAACTTGCAGAGACAAAACCACAACACTCCAGCTTGATGGTATTAAAATATCGCTTTTAGAAATGTATCAGGGCTTCCCAGGTGATGCCAGTGGTAAAGAACCCGCCTGCCAAAGCAGGAGACATAAGAGACCCAGGTTCGATCCCTGGATGGGGAAGATTCCCTGGAGGAGGGCTTGCCAACCCACTCCGGTCTTCTTGCTAAGAGAATCCCATGGACAGAGGAGCCTGGTGGGCTACCGTTCACGGAGTCAGAGAGTCAGACACACCTGGAGCAGCCTAGCACATGGCACACAGATATGTACCACCAGCTAGAAACTAGTCTTCTATGAGGAAACATGCAGACTGGGCTTAATAAACCATTTTGATTATAACAGCGCCACAAGCCCAGGTGGGAAATTTGAAACCCACAGACACGAAGGAAGAGTGAGCACCTCATGTGAGACCCGGGAAGCCCCAACCGGGCAGGTGCGTTCTTCCCCGATTTCTTTTCCTAAAAGCTATTTATCTGGCTGCTTCGGGCCTTAGTTGCAGCACGTTGGATCTTTCCGTGTGGCGTTTGCAGACCCTACTGTGCTGCCCGGCCTCAGGAGTTTCCGCACACAGCCTTAGTTGCTCCGCAGCATGTTGGATCTCAGTCCCCCGACAGGCATCCAGTCCACGTCCTCTGCGTTGTAAGGTGGATTCTTAACCACTGGACCACCCGGGAAGTCCCTTTCCAGACTTTCTGCTTGCCTTTCCCCACCACGGGTCGGAGAGGCAGCTTGGGGCTTGGCCTCCTCCCGGTGGGCTTGTCCTGTGTCCCTCCAGGGGCAGCGCCTGCCCCTGGCCATCTGGATGCCCTTGCTGCTCCCCAAGCCTCTGCTCTGGACACAGCCACTGCCTGCTGCCTCCAAGGAGAGGCTCCTGGGCGCTGTACCCATGGCCCCTCCCCGGGCTCAGCCTTGGGCGTTCTCCTCTTTGTCGCTTTTTCATGAATTTCTTGGGAAATGGAATCTATTAGCTTGATGATATTGATTAGATGATAAAAGAGGTTAAAAAAAAAAGATACAGGTGAGATGGGCTTAAAAATCATAAAAGTTGTAACTGGAAAGAAAGTTGAAGGCAATCTGGGATTTTCCCCCCCTCTTTCATTATGGGCGTGAAATTGACGAAACATAAATCAACCACTTTCCGGCGCACCGTTAGTGGCTCCTGACTCACTCGCGGTTCTGTGCGGCCACCGCCATCCGGTGTCAGCATGGCCGCATTGCGCCCCAAGGAGACCCCTTTGCAGCCCCCACTGACTTTCAGGCTGTGGTTCTGCCCGTTCCGGACGTCTTGTGTGAGTGGACTTGCGTGCTATAGGAGCTTTGTACCTGGGTCTTCCATCTGGCCTCCAGGCTGTCCGCCGGCAGCCCACCTGGAGAAACCGTGGTCCTGGGGAACCACGCAACCCCGCGCTTGGCAGCTGCGGGCCCCCTACGTCCCAGGTGGCCAGTGGTCACACTCGAGGCCAGGCAGGGCCAGCATAGACGGGGCGGACACCGCCGCTCAAACCTGCTCCCCCAGCAGGCACGCAGGGTAGGGACGGGCAGATGTAACCCGGCGACCTCAGGCGTGAGCTCTGGGCACCGAGACAGCGTAGACGCATCTTGAAATAATCCTGCCGAGAGCAGCCCAACTCCTCAGCTCCGGGCACACAGCTGGCGCCACAGTCTTCCTGAGACCACACGCAAAACCAGCCCGTGGGACAGGACGCAGCTGAGGAACTGGGAGGGGCCCTCCAAGGGGCCCGGGGAGGCGGCGATGAGCGCATGCCGCCTGGAGGAGGTGAGGTTTCTGCAGGTGTGCACACGCGAGTTCACCGTGTGCCACGTACCCCCAGAGCCGTGCTCTGAAGGCCGGCGGAGGTGGTGGGAAGACGTGCAGGAGGAGAGGCAGAGCGAGCCGAGCGCCTGGGCCCCGGAGAGTCAGCGTCTGCTGTCAGCAAAGATGGGAGGGGCTGCTGGTGGGGACCGGGGTCCCACAGCCCTTTCCTGGGGTCTTGGAGCCAAGGGGGGTGCTCTCTGGGAAGAAGATGCTGCCGAGAACAGCCGCCCCCGTGGCTTCTGCCCACGTCCCACCCACCACCTTCTCGGCAGGAAGGCCCAGCTCAGGGAGCAAGTGCAGCCTGGCTTTGAGCAGCCCACAGCATGGAGACCCAGCCCCCCAGTTTCACCCCAGAACGCTCCTTCCCTCCGGTTACAGCAGGTTCCCTGTGGAGAGGCTGCTGTGTGACCCAGAAATCCACAGCCACCCCAGAATCTGCGCCCTCATCTGGAAAAGGTCTCTGCAGATGTGACTCAAGGGTCTTGAGATGAGATTCCCGGGCCTCAGAAAGGGGCTGAGAACTGGGAGCTCCGGGTGTGGCTCAGCTGAGACCCCTGAGGGGTGGGTCTGCACAGAGACATGTGGGCAGGACGCCAGCCCAGGCGAGCGCCGCGGGAGTCAGCGCCTGTCTGTGGGCATCAAGGGGGCCCCAGGGTCGAGGGCCTCACTTTGGCATCAGTGACAGAAGCCCCGCTGGCCCATCACCAAGTGAGGGCCTCTGACAGGCTTCTTTGCTCTTAGGAAGAAGTCAGGCTAACATCTCACGGGTGACGGCATCTTTGCCCTGCCCTCCACCCCACCCAGCCCCCACGTTTCACTGTGCTGCCTGGGCGCCCTCAGGCCCTGCCCAGACCTGCTGGCCCAGGGGAAGGCAGCTGCCCCTTCCTGGGCTGGAAACGGGCTCAGCCCCACCCCCACCCCATGTCTGCTGGCCGGGCCTCTGGGCCAGTCCCCAGGGCACGCAGCACCAGGCCTGGCGAGGGCACGGGAGGGCGGCTCTGGAGCAGAGCGTGCTGTGTGGGTGGGGAGCAGCTGCCCGCAGTGGGGCTTGTGGAACCAGCCCTTCCAAGGGGGGTCCTGGGCACAAGGTGGGGCCTCTGCCTTCCCTGAAAGCCGCCACTTCTGTCCCTTGGGCTGACTTGAGGAGCTGAGGTGGCCATCACGTGCAGGGCGTGGGCACTGCCAGGAGCGGCTCAGGATGGTCAGAGCTGGGTGGCCCTTCTTCACAGGAGGCAGGACTGGCTCCCAGGAAGGAAGCCCATGGCCCCTCTCCCTGAGTATGGCCTCAGGGGTCCAGGTGGACTAGCTTGCCGGGAAGGCCTGTGGGGCCTGTGATCACCTGGCCCTGCCCCCTGGCATGGACAACAGCACCCCCAGGCCCCCCGACCCCATCCTGGGCTCCCGGGGCAGAGGACGCAGGCCAGCCTCGGGGCTGAGGTTCCACCCAAAAGGTCAGTGGACGCGTGCTGGGCCTCAGTGACTGCCCCTCAGCGTGCGGGGCCTTGGGGTCAGGACAGGTGGGCCGTGCTCCAGACCCGGGGTCCCGGCAGGAGGAGTGTCCGGTGCGCAGACCCTGGGGCTGGGATCACCAGGGCATGGTGGGGACTCCAGCCATCACCCTCAGTGGCCCCCGTGGCTCCTGCGAGCAGCCTGGGCATCCTCACAGCCCGGCCGCCACCGCGGGGCAGGGGGGCTCCTTACAGGGCCTTCAGGGCAGGAGCGAGTCCTGGTGAGAGGGTGGCCCACACGGCCTTGGGCCCGGCGGCCACCTCGCTGACTCCACGGCTCACAAAAGAGCCGCAGGTGGGTGTCAGAGACCCTGCTCCACAGAGGTGGGGGACCTGCTCTGAGGCGCCTCACAAGTTTTTCTGAGATCCTGAAACAGGGACCCCACGGGGCTCTTCTCTGGAAGGAAAGCAACTCCATCTTGGCCTGTCTGGGGGTCATCCGATGCCCAGCTTCCTGTCCGCTCTCCAGGGGCTCTTTCCACTCAGCCTGCCCAAGCCTCAGTCCCCAGCTTCCAGCGATACCACATCCCCGGCCTGGGGCCCGATCCCGTGTGTGACCCTGCCCCCACCTGGGGTCCAGAGCCACTCAGAGACCCCGCGTCACCAGAAGGGCAGCACGGGGGAGCCTGGAGGTTGGGCGCACACCTCGCTCTCAGCCCCGAAGCACCTGCTGGACGGCACACACGTGCGTACGTGCGCAGGGCCTGGGCGAGGCCACTCTGGAGCGCAGGTCAGTCACACCGAGAGGAAACGCCTCTGGGGAGACAGAGCCAGGCTCCGGGCAGGCCAGGCCAGGGAGCCCGGTGCTGCTGCTGTCAGATGTCGTCGTCGGAAAGGGGGCGCCTGGGCCGGGCGGGTCAGCCCCCAGCAGGCGGGGCTGAGCACACAGCCTCCCGCCTGGAAGGCTGTTCCTCTTAACTCCACAACTGGCCCCCGGCTTAAACTGCCAACGTGACAAGGCAGTCATCTGCAGCGAGGATGAAGGAGCAGAGGTCATGGAGGTGCTGTCACGTCACCCAGCCCATAGAGGTGCAGTCCCAGGGCCACGGCCAGGCCAGGCACCTCTCTGCCTGCCCTCACTGGCGGCCCAGGGGCACATGGTTCAAACCTGGGCAGGCCTGCTTGCCTGCGCTCGGTCAGACGTGGGCTGCGGCCAGGGCACGCGGCCTGGGCTGTGATGCCCAGAGTCCCTGGGCTAAGCAGGAAGGTGCTGGATTCCAGTTCTCAGCGGGAGAGCTCGGGTGGGAGCGCTGAACACCAGCGCCGTCCCGCCTCCCCCCAGGCGCCAGCACGGAAAGCGTTTTTGCAGCCGCCACACCCAACCCAACCTGGCCCCTAAAGCCAGGAAAGCCTAGGGTGGGCAGGGTGTCCTGGGCACCCCATCACCCTGGAAGATGCCCTTTGAATAGTTTGGAGGTCTGGACAGCTCAGGATCACCTAAGGGGGTCCTGCTTGAAACACAGTTTCTTTGAAGCCTGCAGCCTTCCAGACACCAATGCCAGGCTCACACCCTTCCCCAGCCCAGGCCTGCCCCCTCCATACACCCACAGGGAGCCACAGCAGAAAGGGCAGCCTGTCAGGGGTCCCAGGTGTGGAGGGGAGGCGGAGCACCCAGCACGGGGCAGTGAGGGCACAGGGCCTGGGAGCAGAGGCCACAGCTGGGCCTGAGGAAGCCCACCCTCCATACCCACCCAGCCAGGACTGTAACCCAGCAACAGGCAGACTCCAGGCTACCCTAGCCTTCGGACGACCCCCACGTGCTGCCGGCCAGCTGTCCCATCAGTGTTTCCTGAGTGCCACCAGGGCCAGCTGGTCCTAGAACGGGGACAGCAAACACTGCCCCCCACCTGCGGAGAGTAAGCACCCCCCCCTTCTGCCCCTGCTGCAGTGGCCAGGCCACCTCTCCACGTGCCAGAGGAGAGGCCTGGCATGGTGGGCGAGGACTTTCTCTTTGGAGGGTTGAGACCGGGCTCTGGACTGGCCAGTCCTTCGAGAGCGGGAGCCCTCAGCCTCATTAAAACCCCGGTAGGTGAAAACGTGGCGCTACGGACAGGGCTGGGGAAAGGGCGAGCATGGGGGGCGTGGCCCGACGGGCGTGGTCCAGATGGGTGTGGCCTGGTGGGCGTGTCCCGGGCGTGGTCTTGAGGGGCGTGGCCGAATCCAGGCTCCGGAAGGATCAGCCCCCTGGGAGCCGCATATGCACTCTTCTCCCAAGGAAGAGCAAGCATGCTGGGCTTCCCAAGTCCCCAGATCAGGGTGGGAGTCCTCACTTGCTCAGCGGCACGAACAGTCACAGAGGCAGGCAGCACCAGCCGGGGCCTCCAGAGCCTCGGTACGGGGAGCGATCCCCGCAAGAACACTTTTCAGGGACTCGCCTGTCCAGTGCCCGGTCAGTTCCCTGACTGACCCTCCGAAGAGAAAGTCCTCCTCCAACCCAGAGCCCGAGAGGGGCGGGACCCAGGTCCTGGAGCAGCGGGTGGCCTCTGAGCGGCCCTGTGCCAGGAGGAGGTGCTCACAGGCTGAGCAGGGGAGGTTCTCCTCTGGCCTCCTTGCCCTCTCCACACTCCTCACACCAAGCTCCCAAAGTTGGAAACGACACTGGGTCTCCACGTTGGCCATGTGGCGGTAGTATGGCTGGTGTGAGCTCGAAGCTCTAAGGAACCCTCGCTAAAAACCAACCATGAAGATTCATGGCCTGGAAAAACAGCCTCCACCCGATGTCCTCGATTCCTTCTGACTGTTCCCACGGAGCTGTCAAAGCCGCCTCCACCTGGCAAAGCTGCGCAGCACAGGGATGAACAGAAGGGATTCCTGGGGAAGCCCGTCAGGCAAGCAGGACATTGAAGGTGAAGCCCCTCCCCTCCCCATTCCTGCTTCTTCTCATGCTGGATCCTCCGCACACCTGGCCCTGCCCTAGGGGGTCCAAACCCTGAGCAGCAGCTTGTCCACTGACCGAAGGGGCTTCCTTGCTCTGCGTTGCCTTCCTTGGGTCGCCAGGCATCCTGCAGCTAAGGCTTCACATGGCATCATATACGCCTAGAAACTAACTCAGCTTCAAATTCAGAATTGTTCACGCGGACAGAAACAATCACTAAATCACCTGTAACCAGAATAGAAGGGGTTTTATTTGAGCCACACTGAGGACCATAGCCTGGGAGAGTCAAGAAGCGCTTGAACTGTGTTCCCCAGACTGCAAAATGGGGGCAGCTTGTAAAAGCAAACCCCGCAAATTTACATCAGTTGTTCATCAGAAATTAGGGTCGGAGCTGGCAAGAAGGAAGGGTGCTGGGATGGGTTGTTGTTGCTCAGTCACACCTGACTCTTTGTGACCCCATGGACTGCAGCACACCAGGCCTCCCTGTCTATCACCAACTCCTGGAGTTTACTCAAACTCATGTCCATTGACTTGGTGATGCCATCCGACCATCTCGTTCTCTGTTGTCCCCTTCTCCTCCTGCCCGCAGTCTTTCCCAGCATCAGGGTCTTTTCCAATGAGGGTTGGGGTCCAAAATTCAGTTACCAGCAGAGACTTTGAGACCATAAGGGTGCAGATGGCAGAGGCCAGCAGATACTGTTTTGAGGTCAGCCGGTGATGACCTTGAGTCTGATGCAGTTCAGAAAATTCAAGTTCTGTGAAGCAGGAACTGTCTGAAACCACATCCACAACGGCTCCGGACTCCTTCCTGGAAGCCTGAACCACGGTGACTCCGTGTGATGGTTATACGCATTCTGCTCCTCGATGGTTAAAGCAGGTACACATGTCTGACTCATGTCCACTGGGCCAGTGATGCTCTCTAACCATCTCGTCTGTCACCCCTTTTTCCTGCCCTCAATTTTTTCCAGCATCAGGGTCTTTTCCAGTGCGTCATCTCTTCGCATCAGGTGGCCAAAGTATTGGAGCTTCAGCTTCAGCATCGGTCCTTCCAATGAATAGTCAGAGTTGATTTCCCTCAGCATTGACTGGTTTGATTTCCTTTGTAGTCCCTTCTCTCAAGTCTTCTCCAGCACAATTTGAAAGCATTAGTTCTTTGGCACTCAGCCTTCTTTATGGTCCAACTCTCACATCTGTACATGACTACTGGAAAAACCATAGCTTTGACTTATATGGACCTTTGTTGGAAAGGTGATGTCTCCGCTTTTTAATACACGGTCTAGGTTTGTCATAGCTTTCCTTCCAAGGAGCAAGCGTTTTTTAATTTCATGGCTGTAGTCACTGTCCATAGTGGTTTTGTTATAGAGGGAGCTTAAGTCCAAGGGATGCAAAGCCCTGCTGCCCGCCCTACCATGACTCCCACCCAGCCTGGCTCAGTCTGGTGGTGGGTGGACTTGGCCGCACAGCAGTGAGGCTGCCCGTGGGCAGTGCCCCACCTCCCACACCAGGCGCCATGGACCACAGGCCCCACTGCTGAGGCCTCCCCTTGGGCATCTTTCCCACACTGCCAGGTGCCACTTGAGACCCACGTGGGGCTCACGGGAAGAAAAAGTCCGCCAGGAACCACAGTGAAGGGCGTCAGACTGCAGGGCCACAGGCCGGCTCATCTTGGACGACCCCCCGCAGGTGGGTGCAGTGGGCCTGGGGCAGCCACAGCTCAGGGCCCCCCATGGAGGATACTTCACAGGAACAAGAGCCCAGGTGGGCCATCAGTGCCCAGGAGACACCTAGCTGTCACGGTCCCTGCTGTCCTGACCCGGAACAGCAGCATGGGAATTGTGTCTGAGCAGGGCTGGCTGTCCAGGGGGATCCAAGGGACAGGATCTCTTCAACCAAAGCACACGGGGTGGCGGCTCCGGCAGTGCATCGGGCTCTGATCCCTGCACGCATCTCCTATCAAGGGGTCCCCTTGAACACCTGCCAGGAAAGAAGGCGCCCTGAGGCGTACGAGGCCCACTCGCACCCTCATACGTCCGCACTGTGTGCACCAGGCCAGCCCCCAGACGGCGTGGCTGGTCAGTTTCCCATTTAAAAACACAGAGAGTGTTTACATCCTTAAAAAAGCAACCAGGCACGTGAAGAGCAAATCAACTCTGGTGCTCAATTCCCACCTCAGAGACAGGGACACGCAGTCCCTCAACCCCAAGAAAAACATGAGATCTGGCCAAGGAAGCGTGCAGGTGGCCGCGACGAGCGCCCAGGGGAGGCAGTGAGCGTGCTCTCGGTGGGAACAAGAGCATCGCAGGACGCGTGCCCCTCCTCCCTGGCTGAGACCAGACCGAGACACAGAGTTGGAAAAGGGGAATTTATTTATTAAAGAGAAGTCATCTGTGAATGCTTCTACTCAAGTTAGTACCTTTGACGATAACACTTTGGATTGAAACATGCCTTGTTTCAAATAACAAGTGGACTCTACAAGCAGCCCCTGTGGTTAATTCAAGTAGCGGTTCAAGAGCCCAGGGGACGCTGGACGGAGGCGACCCCTTCCCAGGGTGGCGGCCTTGCCTGTAAACACTGTCAGAGGCTGGAGGCCGACCGAGCACCCTGCCGCCCGAGGTTTTTCACAGGAAGATCCCAGCGGGAGTGCGGCCCTGGCGCCCGACACCCAGGGGAGGGTCCCCTCCAGCCCACCTGCTCCCCGCCCGCAGCCCGGGGCACCCGGGGTCTGCACGCTCTCCCACCCCCCGGGCTGGGAAGAAGAGGCCCTCCGGGCCTGGCGGCTGCAGTGCATGGCCTATGTGCGGTTCAGGGTCTGGAAGATTCTGGAGATCTGCAGCATGACCGGGCCCGTCTCAGGGTCATTCATCCACTGGGTGCTGTTCAGCGGGTTCTCGAGCATGTCTTCAAATGCTGTGGGGACACGCAGAGCTGCTGGGGGACTGCGCCCGCACGCGCAACACGCAGCGGTGGGAGCTCTCCTCCTGGCAGCTTCCAGGTGAGCGGGACCGGGAACCCCCCTCAGCCCCCCGCCCCACGCGTCTCATCTGCTGATACGGAAGCCGGTGTGGTCACTGTGGGTAGGGTGGGGCGACACGCCCGCATTCCCTGGCACAGGGATTCTGGAAAGCAATGTGGCAACAGCTACTAGGAATCTTAAAACAGTGACAGCCCGTGACTCAGTGACTCCACTTTCAGGCCCACCCTGATAGAAAAGACTTATGTAAGGATGATGTTGCCAGCTTAATAGTATCTAACTAGAAAATTCAAACTGCTCAATCTTCAGGAAATAACTTTAAAAAAATAAAAAAAAAAACAGCACATTAAAAATGAGCAGTTCTCTGAGATGAAAACGTTGAATTTTTAAACACTTTTATAAAGTGACCCCTCACCAAACAAAGGTGCCTCTTAGCAAAAAAGCTCTCCAGCCTAGACACATGATGGCCAACTCGGTGGAGAGCAACCACCCGCAGGGCGGACGGTCGCTCTCGGATCTGGGAAGGACGGCTTTACGGCAGAGCTCGTCATGTCAGCCAACGTCAAACCATGTCCTCGTGAAAGTGGCCCCCAGTCTGCGGGCTCTCAGCTGCTCAGGGTCATGAGGGCCCTAGTCCCGGGCTCAATGGGAAAGTCTGACCTCGTTATGTTTACAACCTGATGACCCTCCCAGCCCTGAAGAGAATCACCAAGCCCCCCAACTGAAATTTCAGAAAGAGAACCCGGAAAGATGACTCGGCATCCGGGAGAACAAAACATAAAGTGGGTTTCGTGAGGTGAGAAGCCCAGGCCTCCGTTCCCCCCAGCAAGCGGCACAATCAACTCCAGGAGGAGGACAGAGCTGCACAAAAGGATGGAAAAAGCACTAAATGTGAAAACCACAGAGGTGAAGGTTTGCCCGAGGGAGGACTTCCTGCCGCGCGTCTCGGGCATCATTAGAGATGAGAAGTGCACACGCGACCGAGGGGTCCCTGACGCGCCAAGAGCTGCTGACAGCGCGCTAAGGGCAACTCGGCAGCTGAGGCGGCGGCAGGCGCGCACAGGCGACAAGGAGCGTGCAAGGCAGCTGAGGCGGCGGCAGGCGCGCACAGGCAACACGGAACGTGCAAAGGCCGGGAGGAAAGCGCTCAAAGGCACACACGGAGCTGCTGGGTCCCTGTCTGGGGCAGAGGGTGGGAGTGGGTTTCTCACCCAGAAAGCCCCATCAGGTGCCAAGACGTCCCCAAGCGCCTAACGTCCACATTCTGGGCCTTGCTCATTTGCCTTCCAGCTGCCTGTCCTCAGGCAGTCGGAGCTGCACCCAAAGAAGCGGGTCCGAACACAGGTTATTCCATGTGGAAGTTCAAAAGCAAGAAAATGGAACACTGCTTATTTTTTATGAGGAAAAATGCTTTACTGAACTATAAAAGCAAAGGGGAATGAAATTTACTTTTAGAATTTTTGTCTTCTTTCTTAATTCAGGACGTTTCCATTGTTTTATGGACTATTAGAGCTCAAAGTTCCTGGAGAAGGAAACGGCAACCCGCTCCAATATTCCTGCCTGTGAACTCCCACGGACAGAGGAGCCTGGTGGGCTGCACAGTCCACGGGGTCGCGAGAGTCACACGTGACTCAGAGACTAAAGAACAACAGCAAAGAGCCAGACACACTCAGAGACAACGTCTGAGACGCTTCACTTCAGAAGGCCGCATGCCAAAGGCTGCGAGGCCGGCTGAAAGGCAGGCGGTTTCACGACCACAAGCAGGGGGTGGGTTCAGCTCAGGTGCCGCTTCCTTGTTGTTTAGTTTCTAAGTCATATTATTAACATAAATTAACAGATTTAATGTATTTGTTAAATGATAGGACACATCCATAGAATGAAATACCTGAACTGCTACAATCTCATTTTTAAAAGAGAAAATCTATCAAACATGATGAGAAATGAAGCACCAGAAAGCTGCAGTGCGGTGCGGCTGCTCCAGACCTCACCACACACCAGAAGGAAACGCACCAGCTTGGGGGCGCTGGTGACTTCTGCTTCCTCAAGCTTCCCTGTGTGTCCAAATGTTCTATAGTGCATATTTTCCTTCATCTAAAGAGATAAAGGAGAAGGCAATGGCACCCCACTCCAGTACTCTTGCCTGGAAAATCCCATGGATGGAGGAGCCTGGTGGGCTGCAGTCCATGGGGTCACTAAGAGTCGTACACGACAGAGCGACTTCACTTTCACTTTTCACTTTCCTGCATTGGAGAAGGAAATGGCAACCCACTCCAATGTTCTTGCCTGGAGAATCCCAGGGACAGGGGAGCCTGGTGGGCTCCCGTCTATGGGGTCGCACAGAGTCGGACACGACTGAGGCGACTTAGCAGCAGCAGCAGCAAAGAGATAAAGGCCATTAAAACCCTACCAGAAATGCCTGGAGGGAAGCATGTGGCTGCGGGGGCGCCCTCACCACGGGACGCTCTCTCCTGCAGGACCCTGGGCCTGGGGTCTGGCGGGGAGGACCCTGCGCCAGTGCGCGGCCCGTCCAGGTCACCGACCCAGGGCCTATAGACTGGGCAGCACTCACTGTGGGTGGTTTGTTTTAGAAATGCAAGAAACACCTGATACATCAGATGTAAAACCACACGATAATCTTGATAGATAGTGAAAAGTCACCCAGGAAGCTGACCTCCCACTCACAATTGAAAAATCTTAGCATCTAACTAGAGAGAAAAGGGGAACTTACTTAATCTGACCAACTATGCCTTCAAAAATTAAAAAAAAGCTTAGAGCAAATCAGCAAATCACACACTCGATGGTCGAGCACTGAAAGAAATGCTTTAGGAAAGGCTTTGGACAGACCTGGCGGCACACAGGGCCCTCCTGAGGTCTCTGGGGAGGAGGGCCAGAAGATGCTTCCAATGTGGAGGGGACTGACACAGAAAGTGGAAACCAACTCACAAGACACACCACTGAAGCCCGGGAGTGAGGCAGAAAGAGAAAAACTCCCTGCTTCATGCCACTCACTCTTCCAGGCGGATCACAGACTTTTTAAAACAAGAAAATTGAAAACTACTAAAAAAAGAAACACATGAAGGTCTTCCCAAGCTTGGAATCAGAGGGCTTTCTTTAAAGATGCATGTCATAAATGAAACAGAGATGTTCCGCTGCGTTAAGATACAGGACAGAAGTTCATCAAAGGGATCAACAGAGAAGGCAGAAACAGACAGGGGATCCTGGAGATTTAAATATCTGAGAAAGGATCAGTGTGCAGCAGGCATGAGAAGGTTCTGAGCTATCAGACAGCAATCCAGTAGCAGAAGCAGCCAGAGAAGAGGGGCAGTGGAGGTCCTAAGAGTGGCTGAAACTTCTGGAAGAGGCTGTCCTTCAGAGACTGGGGAGATGGCCAAGTATGCAAAAGCCCTGTGCCTGCCTGGGCGGCCGCTCCTAGCACCTGGCAGCAGGGGCCCTAAGCTGCTGTGGGCGGGGCTCCCTTTCTGGCTCAACACACCCACGCCCAGGGCCCTGCCACTCGGCCCAAGGCACGGAGCCCTGGGGGAACCCTCCCCTGAGAACCAGGCACAGGAGTGCCCAGAGCAGCTTCACCGGCCGGAAGCTGCAGGCGTTGGGCAGCCACGCGGCAGGCTCGGCAGTGGCACTGGCCTGCAATGCCACACCACAGCCTCCAGGAAGCCAGTCCCAGGGGCAGCCCAGAACACAGAGGGGCGACTGAATGGTCTGAGGACACGGACACCCCCACTGACATTGCTGAGGAAGCCCCCATTTGGGGCAGGGAGGGGGTCACTGCAGCGGGGGCTGGGGGGTCACTGCAGCGGGGGCTGGGGGGTCACTGCAGCGGGGGCTGGGGGGTCACTGCAGCGGGGGTTGGGGGGGGTCATTGCAGCGGGGGCTGGGGGGTCACTGCAGCGGGGGCTGGGGGGTCACTGCAGCGGGGGCTGGGGGGATAACTGCAGCGGGGGCTGGGGGGTCACTGCAGCGGGGGTTGGGGGGGGTCATTGCAGCGGGGGCTGGGGGGTCACTGCAGCGGGGGTTGGGGGGGTCATTGCAGCGGGGGCTGGGGGGTCACTGCAGCGGGGGCTGGGGGGATAACTGCAGCGGGGGCTGGGGGGTCACTGCAGCGGGGGTTGGGGGGGGTCATTGCAGCGGGGGCTGGGGGATCACTGCAGTGGGGGCTGGGGGGGCACCCAGGGACTCAAGGGTGCCTGCGTCGCGCTATGATTTTTTTAAAAGACCGCTTTTTTTTTCAAGATGAACAGCAGGAACTTGGTTATTAATTTTACTATCACTCTTTAAAGTGACAGAAATTATACACACTTTTTTATATCATATCGTTTCTCATAGGCAAAACAAGCACCGAGGCAACCCTTACAGAGACTAAGAGCCACCAGCTAACGAAGCCTCTTCTGGGCACGGCCCTGACCTGCTGGGTGCTGTCTACGCTCTCCCAACCGGATCACCTGCTGGAGCTGGTTTCTCAGAGCTGGAATGGAGTCACCGCACAGGAGGCTGTCACACCCGGGTCCCAGCCACCAGAGCCCTGCAGGGGCGGCACGCCCATAGTATCGCCCAGGGACATCTGTGTGGCGGGTGGGCCCAGCCCCGCCGGGCAGCAGCAAGGCACGCACCTAGTAAGGTCTTCGGGTTGGTCAGGCCCAGCTGCACCACGGGGTTGTCCAGGATGGCCTGAAACAGGGGGCTCTCGGGGTCGATGCCCTTGTCCAGCTCCTCAGGAGAGGGCCTGCGGTCGCCCAGCAGCCATTCGCACTGCAAACACCAGAGAAGCAGGGTCAGTGCCTACGGTCCCTGCCAACCTCGACGCTGCGGCGGGGGCTCCAGGGCTGCCCCAGTGGCCAGGGGTCCTGAGAGAAGGGCCAGTCCAGCCCGGCTGTCCCGGCAGATGCGGGCGCCGCAGCTCAGGGCACTCTGGAGCTCTGCAGCCCGAGTGCACACCAGAGCCCTGTCGTGTGACGTGGCCGGCTTGTGACCTCGTAGGCTCGTCCAGGAACAGCTGAAGCCCAGGCCCACCTTGCCTTCCTGGGCCACGTGGGCCAGATTGAGTCTGCTCCCCAAGTGACCCAGCGTCACCCCCAGCCCCTCCCCAGGCTCTCGGGCAGCAGTGGGCACGTGTCCACAGGGTGGCATCGTCTCGGTGTCAGTGAAACACAATATACAAGCTTCACATTCACCCGCAGGACGCGTACCTTTCTCTGAGAGGCAAAGCCCAGGATTTTCTCAGTACTTTAAAGTCTGTACACTGTTTGAACCACCTACCCTGTTGTTGCACCTCAAAAGCAAAGGAGCCGCCTGCGCGGGAAGGTGCCCACATGCCCGGGGTGCCCAGGCCGCACGCGGTACTCACGGCAGCGTTCTGCTGGTTGTTGCTCACTCTGAGGGCGTCAATCACTTCCTTCTCGTCGAAGCCCATCTCCATCAGGGAAATGACAGCCTGCAGGAGAGGCCGCAGGCTCAGAGCCGTGCTCGCGGGCCCGGCAGCAACCGTGGGGTCCAGCCACGGCACCTTGGCAGGGGATGTCTTAACAGTTCAATCCCTGGTCTGGGAAGATCCCATGTGCTCTGGAGCAATGAAGCCCGTGTGCCACCCCCAACTATAGAGCCTGAGGCGTTCTGAAACCCTGGAGCCACAACTGCTAAAGCCCACATGCCCAGAGCCAGCGCTCCACGACGAGATGCCACCGCAGTGAGAGCCCGAGCACCATGGCCAGAGTGGCCCCTGCTCTCTGCAACTAGAGAAAGGCTGTGCAGAGCGACAAAGACCCAGCACGACCAAAGATAAATACATCTTAAAAAATAAATTAAAAAAAAAAAAACAACACCAGGTTTTCTATTTCAAGACTGTTTCTCTATGGCTTCAGGGAGACACTTGATGGCTCTCTGAACGACAGAGGGGCAGAACTGGAGCTCTCTCCTGGAGGCTCACTGTCCCACCCAGGTCCCGCCAGGTGTGTCCCCGAGACTCTCAAGAGTGGGACTGTCCCCACCACCTTGCATAGCCCCCTCAAGAGGGGCTGCCAAGCAGGAGGGGCAGGTCAGAGAAAGGGCACATCGGCTGCACCCATTTAAGTGGAGACAAAAACGTCAGCCATTTCTGAAACCGGGAGAGATTTTCTTCACACTTTATCTTTGGAAAAAAAAAAAAACCTTGAAATTAATTCTAAATGATTGTTAACAAGGTCTAAGCTGTCCTTTCTGCCAAGGACCCCCTTCCTCTGCTACTCTGGGCCATTCCCCACCTCCGGCCCGTCAGCGCAGCACGCTGCGGGCACAGCCCCCCCGCAGTGCTTGATATCCACGTCACATAAGATCGCCTGGAGTCCAGTCCGAAACCCAAGAGTAGGAGGGCCTTTTCCATGAAGTGTCAACATAAACCGCCCCCTCTCCTCACTTCTGTCTCGGCCCCAGGACTGCTGGGGGGGGATTCCAGATGCTCCCCACGCGCTTCTCCCCAGCCCTCCAGGGAGGACCCCGTGTGGCTGCGCTGAGAGGCCCTCGCGCCCGCAGGCTCTGCACGGTCACTGCCCTGTCCGCGGCGGGGCGGGGGAGCAGAGGCAGCTGAAGGTCTGTCTCAGGTCCAAGCCTTTCTCTCCAACCTGCTCTCCCCGGGATCTGAGCTAACGTCTTATCCTTACCAGACCCTCCCCGACTGGTTCAGGATCACAGACCCCGGCCCTTCAAGCCTCGACACCCTTTTGGGGAAAGGAGTGACTTAAGATGGTTAAGAATGACAGCCCAGAGCAGGAAAGACCTTTAAGGTGGTGACCAAGACCGTGAACAACCATCAGCGGGCCTCACGGGGCCCACCCCGGGGAAGGCGTGCAGCCTGACAGCAGAGCATGGGACCCACCCGAGGACAGGCTGCCCTTCCCGAACAGGGTCCAGGGTCCAACCGACTGGACTCCCGAGAGACTAAGACGAAGAGACACACTTCCTCCGGGACTGAGAAATGCTGGACTAAAGTAACCCATGTGCTTCTGCACACGGAGCTCAACTCAAGGGAAAATCCCAAAGGAACAGAGACAAAGACACAACGCCCTGGCTTCCCAGAGGGTGTCCCCTGGGCAGGGGGCAGGGCCCAGTGTCACGCACAGGACGCAGACCTGGGGTCCATGCCGGCGAAGCTGGAGCTGGACTCCAGGGCCCTGAGCAGGGTCTGCGTCCCACAGAGAGGACCCTGGCCCTGCGGGGGACACTCCGCATGGCCCACGAGCCCTGCTGATGAACACGACAGCCAGCTCCTGCCCGAGGTCACGCTCAACCCCGCAGACGCAGGCTCTGAATAAGCTGCAGAGGGCACCCCACGGCCCGGCAACATGGGTTCCCACAGAAACAAGCCCACAGGTGAGCCTGGGACGAGGCATCAGACCCCGAGAAATTAGGGCCACAAGCAAAATCAGGAAGACATGAAGAATTGGAGCCCTAACACCTGGAGCTGACAGAGCTGTGATCTGAAAGTAAATAGGATACGCTTACAATACCAAAGGCATCCAAAGAGATTAAATTAAAATTAACCCTAATGAAAAAAGAGAACAATGAAAAAGAACAGGGAGACAGAAAAGCATCAGATACAAGGTGACGGTGAAGAGACGGCCGCAAGGACGGACACTCAGGTCAGCGGGCTGAGTCCAGCCAGAGGCCGTGGGGCCCGGGCCCTTGAGTCCCCCACATGCTGCACTGACCTGCCTGACCAGCCTCCTGCTCACAAGGCGGGCCATGCGGCCGGTGGGTGGCCCTCCTGTCTCTGGACAGGGCCCCCGCCTGACCCCACGGCTCGAGGACACTTATAAACTTCCAACTGGAAACTCCAGACTCAAGTCTGTCCAGAGCCCTCCCAGCCTCGCTCCCTGCAGGGCCGGTGGCCTGGCCTGGGGGCTGTGGCTTCCCCCGCAGGACTCGCCTTGGGAGGACCAGCCCCTCCACCTGCCAGGCGCCCCCACTACCTGAAAACACACACCCGGGCATCCGCACGAAACTCCCTTTTCCTCCGGATCTTCTTGAAGATCTCCGTCAGCTCATCTCTGGCCTCCTCCTCCTCCTCACTGGTCCCGGCGGCAGGGGCGGCCTCGGCGCCCGCCTCTCCCTGCGAGGATGGGCCTGGGAGTGGAGTGTCGATGGTGGGGTCATCCGCGTGCTCGATGAGCCACTCCATGGCCTGGGGCACCGACATGCTGCAAGGGAAGATGGCCCCTGAGCACCGACGCGCCCCAAGGGAAGACGGCCCCTGAGCACCGACGCGCCCCAAGGGAAGACGGCCCCTGAGCACTGACATGCCGCAAGGTAAGTCAGCCCCTGAGCAGAACCTCAGGCCAGGGAACCGGGCCTTGTCGTCCCGAGAAAAGCCTCTCTGACTTCGTGGCTTGCCTAGCGTGAGCTGCCGAGTCCTGTACAAGGATCTAATGCAGCGCGGCAGAAGCCCCGGCCCCGCCAGAACAGATGCCCAAGTGCAGAAAGCCACGGGAGCCAAACCCACGAGGTGCCCACGAGAGGTTGGTTCAAAAGCGAAAAGAACACAGCCCGCTGACCACCCCTTGGTTACAGACAATTTATTTCAGAACCGAACATACGGAAGGGCACGTAACCGACAAGTAACTAACAGAAAACTGCAGGAGACTCCCAGGACGCCACCGCCCACGTGCCATGGTCCTCCTCGGCCCCGCCAGGAGCAAGCTGTGATCCGAGTTCCCGGAAAACAAGAGCCTGGTGAGGTGCACGACCACCACCACACGCCACGCTCCCAATAAGCGGGTCCACCGCACACTGCCCTCTAAGACCTGGAGGCGGCCAGTGCTGTGACTCCAGAACACGTGTCCAGGTCCTCTACCGACACTCAGGCACGCTGGAGGCGACTCAGTCATGGGGCCCGGGGCAGAAGGGTGCCACCCGCGGCGGGGGGCTCAGACGTACTGGTTCAGCCGCAGGGCCTTGGCCGCCCTGGTCTCCGGGAAGCCCATCTCCGTGAGCTGCCGCAGGGCTGCCTCATCCACGCGCTCGTCCTCATCCTCGTCCAGCATGGCTGCGGGCCAGACACGGCACCGTGAGAGCTTGGGGCGTGCCCGGCCACACAAGGGGTGCTTCCCCAAGCTCCCCACAGGCCCAGCACCCCGCCTGAGCACCAGACGCTTGTGGCTGACCTCTTACACCTCAGAAAACCCGAGACAGACCCGTCAGCTCTCACTGTGCAGACACGGGTGACGGTGTGAGGCATCCACAAGGCCCATCTACTGCCCCTTCTGTGGGGAGTGTGAACAGTGACGGCCGAGGGTGGGCCTCCGCCCGGGCCCGCTCCTACCGTTTGCCTTCCTAAATAACTCCACGGCATCCGGGTTCAGCGCCAGCAACTTCTGAGCCACCTCGATGAGAGACACCAGGATTTTCCGGAGCTCCGTCTGGAACTGCGGTGAAAGCACATGACGCTCAACAAAGCTGCCTGGATCTGAAACAACACCCCTGCCCAAAACTCCGAATCTGTGAGTCAATGGATCTGAAACAACACCCCTGCCCGAAACTCCGAATCTGTGCAGCAAGTCACGCCTGGATCTGAAATAACACCCCCTGCCCGAAACTCCAAATCTGTGCAGCAAATCACGCCCAGATAACCAGGGAGAAGAGCAACAGGGCTCTCAGAAGGGCGGGCGGGAGAGGATCCATCGCTCAGCTCCAGCCCAGAGGAGGCGTCTGCCCCGTTGGCCGCTAAGCGAGCTGAGAGCTTTGGCTTCATTGAACAAAACAGGCAGATTCCATGGGTTCCACTGCTGTGGGCCTCTAGCATTCAGTGCAACCAGTTCATCTTCTCAATGCAGTGGGGGGCTGCTGGGAATGTCATCAGAAACCCACCAACTGCCCGTCTCCCCGACAGTGAGGCTCGGCCATCGTGAAACACACACGCACTGGCCAGCGAGAGACACATGTGCCCAACCTCAGATGCCCTGGCCAACACAGAACTCTCTGGAGGAGACCCTCAGAGGCGTGTTCCTGAACTGACCAGCTCGTGGCAGAGCCCGCAGACTGACCTGCGGTGTTGGGGGTGCTACCCGCAACTCTTGGCCAGCGGGCGCCAAGTCCTGGCCCGGCCCTGGCTCGGGAGCACTGGAAATGCTCCAACTCTGCTTTAACCTTCTGATCCAAAATAAGCACGAGTCAGATTTCTCTCTAAAAGGTTTTGCCAAACTCAGGACAAAACTCACATTTCCCCATAGTATCCTATTGGCCCAACGTCTCTTTAAACCTTTTAACTTGAATTAATTTGCCTACAAAAAAGTTCCAATATAACACACAGAGTTCCTGCACCCCCTACATCCTGCTTCCCAAGCGCTCTCAGGAGGTCTCCTCAGCCCCCTGTGGCCACAAAGCCCCCGCGGGCACTCACGTCCCTCGCGCTGGTCTGCACCACGGCCCGGTCCATGTTGTGGGAGGGCAGGCTGGCGGTGGCTCGGAAGATAGCGTCTCTGTCCGGGGCTTTCTGCTCTTGTTTCTTCTAACACAGAAGAGGAATCAGAAGATCAGACGTGAGTGTAAGAACGGTGAAAGGCAAGACTGGTCTCTGAACACAGCTCTAACCAGGGAGCACGCGAGTCCTGGGAACTGGAGCCACACGCCCCTGATGAGCAGGGAGGCTTCCGGACGGTTCTGTGCGTGGCCTCAGGGACAGAACACTGGACGGTCGCAGCCTGCTGGCCCTGGAGCACGGCGGTACAGGGTGGGGAAGACAGACACTGCCTCCTGGGCGGCAGAATGACCGTCACACGGGAGCGATGGTTGGGCGGGCAAGCAGACCGCAGAGGGACCATGAAGAATCCCTGGATGCAGCCCGAGAAGCCCTGAGCCCAGGAGGAGAGGCACCATGCTGACCCCGGATGGCAGGCCCAGCCCCACACCACTTGGCTCCTGGGGTATTGGGCAGGAGAATGCAGGTGCAGGCCGGGGGCACGACCCGCCAGGCCCAGAGCAGCCAGTGAACTCCCAGGGCCTCTGACAGGGACGTGAACAAAGTCTGCAATTAGTGCGACAGAGAAAGAAGTGGGGAAAGGGGGTGAAGGAGAGAGACATGCAGTGAAGAGAAGGAAAGGCCTGGAAAGCAGAGAGCGAGGCTACACAGTGCTCAGAAAGGCAGGAGAGCAGGGGATGCTGTGCCAGGTCATCGCAGAACAAGCACCTTATTGGAAACCAAACATCTCTCAGATAGTAGGTCCCACATCCACGGGACTGCCAGAGACAGAAAAGAGAAAATGAGGCGGGGAAAGTACCAACAAGTACCCAGAGAACTTCCAGAATCTCCAGGGTCAACGTGCGAGCAGTCTGGGAGGGGCACAGACCGGGCACAGAGGAAGGAGAGCAGGGCTGACCAGCTCCACCGCCAGCCCCGGGGACGCCCTGGGGACGCCTGGGGATGCCCGGGGACCGGGGCGCAGGCCCATCGAGCGTGCGCGCTCCCTTGGCAGCCACTGACGGCTGCGCACAGGCCCTCCAGGCCTCCGCCCTCAGAGATGCTGGCGCGAGTCTGGCCCCACCCAACCCAGGAGAACAAGACGTTTGACTCCAGCAGGCACAAGGGCACATGGCCCCAAGACCCCACTCCTGCACTCACGGCTGCCCGACCGGGGCCCGTGAGCGGGCGGGCTGCAGCTGGGGGCCAGGTCACGGCACAGGGTGCAGTGACTGGAGGACAAGGCCCTCGCGGGGGGTGGGGGAGGCTGACCTAATCGGGCAAGTCCATAAACAGGACGGGCGGGGCTCACCATGGTCATCGAGATTAAAGCAAGAGGGACCCGACGCATGAGCTACCCCACTGGCTGCTCTGAAGACGTGGGGAACTGCAGGCCAGGAAGGAGGTGGCCTCCGGGAGTGGAGGGTGGTCCTGGCTCATGGCCAGCAAGAAAATGGGACCCCAGCTCTTCAAAGTGCCGGAACAGGATTCTGCCAAACACCTGAAAAAGCCGGAAGCAGAGGCTCCCAACAGGAAGGCAGACCTGATTCCAGCTCCCGAGCACAGGGCCAGCTGGGCCTGCCCGGTACGGACCCAGCAACCTGTGTGCTAACAGGGCTGCTCCGAGCCGGCAGGCCTGCGGTCAGGGAGCGCGCAGACACGGGAGCCGCAGGAGGAGCAGGTGGGCAGCCCTGTGCGGCACGCCTGACGCAGATGGACGGGCCGGAGGAGCTGAGGGGTGGCTCCCGGAGCGGGCGCCAGCAGACGGCCTCACACCTGTGACCCTGGTTTCAGACAGGTGTATCAGTTTGGGAGCAGAATCTGAAAAAATGAGTGGTAAGCCTACACACAGAACAAACTAAACCAGGAAGCAATTACTGGCTCCAGGAAAAAAACTGCACTCAAAAAAAGGAGAGCTGACCTTTAGCAAACTGCTCAGGGCAGAGCGACACTGACACAAGGATAACACAGGGATTCCGGGTCTTTGACCAAGATTCAGGGGAGCAGGGCTGACGAGGGAGGAGCTGCCCAGGTCACAAGGAGCAACCCAGAGTCTACGTTGAGACTCCAAGAAACATCAACCCGGGATGTTGTTCAGAACCCAGGAGAAGAATCACTGGAGACAGGGTCAGAAGGATGTGGAGCACTCGCCCCCTGAGCACGTGACTCAGGAGGGAGAAGCACCTGCTGGCTCATTACAACATATTGGAGTATCGTTTGACTCTAAATACACGTACTACTTTGACTTTAAAGACGAGTTATTCACAAAAACAGGCATGTTTGTTTTTACAATATTTCACCTGACAGATACACACAGAGAAAAGGTGAGGGTCACAGCCTGGCAAGTCACCCAGGGCCGTGGGGGTGAAGGGAGCCTGCCATCGACACAGTCACCGCGCTTCAGGGAGTTGCCAGCGACCAAAACGGTAACCTGAGAGCCGGATCCACCCCGGGGTTCTCAGAAGCAGGCCTGACTCTGGGGCCCCATCCATCTCCCGGAGACGGGCAAGCAGCGTGCCCGCGCCCAGGCAGGTGTGGCTGCAGATAAGCAGGGCCTCCTCCCGCGGCTGTCCCACAGGAGGCCCCAAAGAGCTTGGGCCGCCACAGGCCCAGGGCCCAGCCCAGGGAGGCTGGCCTTCCTGCTTTGGGGTGAACACTCTCCCCAGCATTTCAAAGCATTGAACAGGACACTCTACCCCTCAAGCTAAGCAAAGGCTGGCGTTCGCCCCGAGCATGGCAGGCACCTGGCCTAAGCGTTGGGAAGGGCCTGTTGACAGAACACGTCTCCCGCCACACGGGGAGCCTCCTGGACCAGGCTCTCTGAGGAGCGAGCCTCTGGGGCGTCCACCACACACGGAGCGCGGGCACGGCTTTCCGGGGGCACCTGCGTCGGGGGGTCTCAGCCGAGCGCCAACTCCAATGCCGCAGCAGCCTGTCCTGCAAGAGCCAGACGGGATGGGTGGCCCCGGCCTCGCCGGGAACCGACTCCGTGCAGGCTGGCGCCCCGCTCTGCTCCCGCGCTGTGTGTGTTGTGGGTGGTCTTTAGTGACTTCCTGACCTTCTAATGTCAGGAAATGAGAAAAGGAGGAACGGAAGCTAGAGAGTAAACCCGACCCGGGGAATAGGCAGCACGCGCCTCTCCGTGGCCCAAAAGCGGAGCTGGTCACCGGACCAGCCACAAGGCGAGGCGTCGGCCAACAGTCTGCCTGGCCGTGACGAAAGCCCGTGACCACAGGACCTGCGGGACCCACAGCCAGCCAGCCTCAGAAGTCTCTTTTGAGTCTCCCCCGACAGAGATCGCCAGTTCCAAACTCTGAAGCTCACCTGTTCTTCTGCAGAGACTTCGGCCATCTTTGGGAGGGGGGCTGGAGCGCGCTTTCGGATCAACAGTATCACATCTGGGGAAAGCAGCATGGCGAGCTGGTTACCATCGCACACCCAGAAGCGGCACAGAGGGCACCAGGGGGACCCAAGGGCCGAGGAGCAGGGCTTCTCTCTGGGCCCTCCTCCACGAGGATCCGCAGAGGCCCAGCCTTCCCTCAGCCCCCAGGTCTGCTGACTCTGCACCCCTACAGGCTCCAGCCTGGCAAGACCCTGGCTGAGGGGACCAGACGGGACCGGCATGCTTGTTTTAACGGCTCTGTTTTGAAAGTCTGGGAGGTCGGAGCGTCTGGTCTTAACTCTCAATGCTAAGGCACCCGGGGTGTGGTCAGCACCCGGCTAACTGTGCCCATGCCAACCAGACATCCAGCGAGGTCGATAAACAGTATTCTAGTCTTTCCAAAGCAGGCTACGTAAGGGAATCTCACAAATAGAACTGTGCTTTGAATGACACAGAAAGCCCAACTTTTCTCCGCAAGTGCCTCCATGCAGGAGACTCAGAGTCAATCGACAGACGTGCGTGGTAAGAACGTCTTCCTAGACATTTGGAACAACCCACAGCTGTGCTTTCCTGTCCCCTAAGCAGAGCCCGCAGCAGCTCTGGGGACCTTGGCTCTGCATGGAAACAGCCTGCAGAGCAGAGTTCACATCTGGCTTCTCCAGAAGGCTGCGGCTCTTTTATTCCAGGGCACATACTGTGTTTCAACAAAGGAGAATGAAACCCTGTGGCTGCCGCGTCTCCCTGCTCCGCCCGCTTGGGATGGGGACCCCTTGCCCCCTTACCCTCGTCCTGGACGTGCTCCTCCAGGAGGGTCTTGGCGTCACTCAGCACCCTCTCAGACGCAGCGTGTATTAATTTGTGATGGGTCACATTTTTGGGGTCTTCTAAGCTCCCAGGCGCACACTAGGAAACAAACAAAATCATAGAACATATGTCAGGACAGAAAATAAGTTGACCATGATACTGATAATACAGGACCTGACACCCCAAGCCACGCCAAGAACTTACTGGTTTTCTTACTAGCTAAGGGTCAAAGCCACAATGAAACCAGAGAACCCTGGCAATGGTGGACACGCCACAGCCCCTAGTCCCCAAGGGCAGTGACCTGGCCACTGGGCCCCAAGTGCTCCTCAACAGGCTCATGGCTCAGACGCAGAACATCCTGCTACCCACCAGCAGCTACTCGAACCGCTCCTTCATCTGGAAAGATCTGGAGAGCGATTCACAGATGCCAATAGCAGGTCTGCTGTCTCCCAAGAACCTAAAGATCCGAGTGGGATCGGGTGTGGTCAGTGCCCGGCTGACTCTGGCCAGGCCAGCCACATGCTGTGGAGGTTGGCAGACGATATTCCAGCGTTTCCCAACCTGGCTACTTCCTTGTGGAATCTTGCTCCCTGCCTTCCACCGGGGCACTCGATGGAGCCCGGCGACACGGCTGAGAGGAGCTGGTCCCTGGGGAGCAGGCCATAAGGGCCTGACCACGCAAACACCCAAAAAACCCTGAGGAGGCAGGATGGCCTCAGCTCAGTCCCCAGTCCACCAAGCGATGGCCACAGGGGCCCCAAAGTGAGTTACAGATACGGCTGGCAGTGCCCACCTGGCAGCTGGAAGGGGGTCACCTGGCACGTCACTGTGTTACTGATCAGCAGCTCAGAAACCCCAGAACACACAGTGGAGGGGGCAGAGGTGCTGAAGCCAAGGCTGCCCCAACATGGGGGAGGCACCACCCCGGGGTCCTCACCATCCTCAGCTCAGCGGGGCCACCTTTCCACACCCCTCTGCCATCAGATACCCTGGACACATAACTGCTCACCAAGGCAGAAGCTAAGCCTGCACTTCACCTCTCAGCACTCGTGTCTGAAGACCAACCAGAGTTTTCAGCAACCCAACAGGAAAGAGGAGTCATGCGGGCGTCAGGGCTACAGATGCACGCAAGCTGGGGGGTGGGGGTGGGGGGTTGGCGGGGACAAAGGTGGAAACCAGCCAACAGTGAGACACACTCTAACCATGTATGACAGAGACACCCCTCCCTGGACTCTCACGATGGCTCTGCTCCCAGAAATACTGGGTGTGCTTCTTCTAATTCTAAAATCTGCAGGCTAGCTGGTGTGCCAAGTTCAGGATGCAGTCTATGAAACACAATTTTCCAAAACAATCCGCATACTGGCTCCTGAAAAAAAAAACTGTCCTCTGCAGCCTGTCAACAGGCGCCAGGAGCACAACACAAGCCTGAGTCATCCACACAGGGCCTGCTTACTCGCTCTTTCCTTTGTTCTCGGCAGAGGCGCTGGAGCGAGCCGGGCCCTGGCAGTGGGAAAGCCGGCCAGAGCCCACGGCTGGGGCAGGGGCCGGGCCCCAGTGAGCCCGCTTCCTCCCGGAGGACTGGAGATGGCCTTGCTTCCTCCTGACGTCAGCAGGTGAGGACACGCCTGGGTGTGCTGCCGCCAGGCCTGCTAGCAGCCTGCGTGCCGGAAGCTTGTCACCCAGAAGACACCCACCGTGGCGCAGGGGCACCTGCTGAAAATCGTGACCCTCCGATTTACTCTGCCGCGTGATCTAAGCTTGGGCTAGAGACCACCACAGTGGTCCCAATGTATATAAAACCGAGAAAGGAAAGGCCACCGTGGCAATCCATTTCTGTAAAAGTTATCATAATACACCTTCACTAACAAAGCTGCTTTACTCATTTAAAAACGCATAGGCATAACAAAAAACGTACAAAAAACAGTAAGCTCCCAGGGATCCTGTGGTGGGAGGAAACCCACAGTGTCCCCTCCGGGTAGAGGGGCAGGAGGAAGGGATAGAGAACCCTGGCTCAGGCATGCAGGGCGGGGAGCCAGGCAGGAGGAGCCCGAGCGGAGCGGTGACACCATGATCTAAGCTTAGTGCACAGGTTTCCCGGGTGATAGTCAAGCACACACTCAAGAACTCTGTTTCCTAACTGGAAATGCCTCCTGACGGGCTCACAAGGCCGCGAACTCTGCCCCCAGGACGGCATGGGCACAGAGGTGTGAGAACTTCCTGACAGCTCAGCTCTGAGTCCCAAAATGTATGCCGGTATTTTTTGGTTGTGGAAGGCCCCTGCTGCTCGCCCGCCACTCGCCTCGGCCCAAAATAAAATCTACAGAGTGGAGTAAGATATCTGTTCAAAGCAGGATAATGCCAGAAAACATCAAAGCAGGATAATGTCAGAAAACATTCCAAATGATACGCCTCAGTACCAACTGGAAAAAAAATATCAGCAGCATGATGTGAATAGTTAGCCTAATGAAACTGGCTCCCTCATTAACCCCAGGTTAAGAGTTCTTGCTTCGTTTTCCCTCCAGAACATAACGTTTTGATGGTTATGCCAATCCTTCCCGTTGGTGAGTTAAACTGGGTGCCGCACCAATGTGCCTGCTGCCACCAGCCTGACTCAGCAGGTGACCGGCCTCCACCGCCATGCAGCTGTCTCGATTGACAATCTGGCTCCGTCTACAGGCACGCCTTGTTCGGTTGTGCCCTGGCTTTATTTTGCTTCTCGGACACTGGGCTTTTCACAAACTGAAGGTCTGTGGCAACCGTGTGTCCAACAAGTTCACTGGTACCATTTTTCCAGTGGCATTATTTTTTAATTAAGGTATTCCAGCCCTCAAAGGGCTCCTGTGCTGACCGGGTGGCACAGCATCTCAGAGAGGTTTGCACTGGGCAAGCAGCGAGCCTCGCTCTAATAGTCTGGACGCTCAGGGGGCTCCCAGCCTTCCCGCTGAGTGCTGTCATGGTGGTTTTTAGATCGTGAAATCACCCGTCACTGCGTCAGAAATAGAAACGGCCAAAACATAGCTGCCCAAGTGTGTGAGCCCACATCCCCCTCCTCCCTGACTCAAGACCAAGACGCTATTCACATCCAGGGTTTTCCGGAAGGGGACTCTGGCAACCAGAATGCTCTCTGGCATGCTTGCGACCATTACAGAACAACTCCGCAGAACCGTACTCCCAGAAGGACCCGACATCATTTTGCGGGAGTCACTAAAACAACAGCTGGAAGTCTGTCCTTGGAGACCACACTAGAAAGAGCCAGGGCTAGACTCTTGGTGGGCCCAGAACAAACGTGTGAGTCGATGGCATACAGGCACACTTTTTACATGAGGTGTGCAGTGAGAGGCTGTGGCTTCCTTTGTCCTAAATTCTGACATGGAGATACTAGACCGTGCAAAGGATAGAGTTTCCTGAGGCAGCCTGAGTCACACGGACAGATGTCTTGGCCTGCCTTACAGACTCGAGAAGCTTAAAGAGATAGGCAAAGACTAGCCCTCTGAGGAACCTACAAAGGGTGCTTCACCTCAACAAACTTTAAAAAATGGCCCTCTCCCCGACCTGCCCGCGTAATCCACGTAAAGGCCGAGGATAGCAAGGGGTGCATGGACCAGCTGGGCCAAGCCACACTATTTTAAGTGATTCCAACCACGGTGAGGGGGTGCGGGGGCGCACCAGTGGCCAGAGCCAGGCGCCGGCCCCCATGCCAGCCCCAGAAAAGGGCTCCAAGCAGCCGGCTCTGCAAGGTCAGGGGAAGGCGCTTCTCCCGGCGGGTCTCTCTCTACCTTCTTGGGCACTAACTCCCAGCTCCGGGAACCTCGCCGCGACAGCAAGCGCGGATGGATGGATTCTGGAACCGCAGGAGGCCCCGTTCCGGCGGCGACTTGGCCTCTCCCAGCCCGCGTCCCCGACGCGCCCCGGCCTCCCGGGATGTCTTGAGGGGAGTTAGACCAGAAGGTAGAGAATAAAGCGCCCGGTCCGGAGCCCCAGCGTCCAGCGGGAGTCGGGGGCGGCGGGAGAAAGAGGGAGGCCTGGAGCTGTGGCCGGCCTTACGTGCTTGAGGCAGCGCTCCTTGAGCTTCTCCACCGAGGTGTCCTCGGTCGCCTCCTCCAGCCACTCGGCGCCATCGGACGCGCAGACGTGCAGCCGCAGCACCTTGCCCGCAAAGATCTTCTCCTCCTGCACGAACATCTCGCCGCCGCCGCCGCCTTCGCCCGGGCCTGGGGCCTGCGCCCGCCGCCCGGTCCCTGAAGGTCACCAGGGCGGGCGGGCCGGGGGCGGGGCCAGGCCGCCCGCGCACTCCCTCGCTGGCCGCCGCCGCCCCGCCCCCGGCTCTCCCGTCGGCAGGCCGCCCGCCACTCGCCCCACCGCCAGCCCGCCCGAGCGGTCCCCCTCGCCCCGCCGCCGATCCACCGGGGGCGCGCTGTCGCCGCCGCGCCGGAAGTGCGTCACAGGGCATGACCCGGAGCACGCCGGGAGATGTGGTTCTCCTGCGGCTGCCTCGCCGTCGCTGTCGCCGCCGCGCCAAATGTGCGTCACTGGCCGCGACCCGAGCGCGCCGGGAGTTGTAGTTCTCGGGGGCCGCTTCCTTCGTCCCGTACCTGCCTGCGCTGTGGGTCGGGGGCCGCCGGCCACGCGGGAGCCGTGCATTTACGAGTCTGTTTTGAGATGGGTCTCAGTGTAAAATGCACACTGAATCTTAAAGAGTTGGCAGGAAAAGAGCACGAAAAATACCTCAACAATGTTTATATATTGACAGTGAGTCGGTGAAAGTCGCTCAGTCGTGTCCAACTCCTTGCGACCCCATGGACTATAGGGTCCATGGAATTCTCCAGGCCAGAATACTGGAGTGGGCAGCCTTTCCCTTCTCCAGGGGATCTTCCCAACCCAGGAATCTAACCCAGGTCTCCGGCATTGCAGGCGGATTCTTTACCAGCTGAGCCACCAGGGAAGCCCTTATATATTGACTACGTGTTGGAATAATAGAATGGATTATGTAAAATATGTTGGCACTGTTTATTTTTACTTTTTAAAGCTGTGGCTGCTAGATTTTAGGTTGTCTATGTGGCTGCTGTTGTTTCTTTAGGACCTTATTGCACTAAAGCAGAGTCTCTGCTTGTGGTTCCCAGACCAGCAGCACCTGGGAGCTTGTTAGAAGTGCAGTTTCTCCTGCCCTACCCCTATGCCCCTGTCAGGGACTCTGGGGTGGGGCCCAGCACTCAGGCTGCAGAGCCATAGAGGTGCCTTCAGACAGGCATGTGAGCACCACAGGGAAGAAACATGACCAGTGGACTCAGTACACTCATTTCCGTGGGGGTGACAGATATCAGTATGCACTCTGCAGTTCAGGCTAGACCTGGACCATGTGACTGACCTGCACTCTCCCATCTTGTCCATTCAAGGATCTTTGCTGAGCAGAGATGAATCCAATGCCGTCCCTATTCTCGGAGGCTGGTGATCTAAATGGGGAGGTGGTTCCAGCATCTCTCCCGTTTTAGACACATTGTTTCCCTCTGTGATCATTCTGCTTGTGTGTGAATTCCTTTTATTCAGTTTACCATTTACCAATAGCCTCCATGAGCCAGACCCTCCGCTGGGGTCTAGTCGCGGTTAAGGCATGAGACCGAACTATCGCCCCGGGAGTGGGCTCCTCATGCAGGCCGTGCAAGTGCCATCCACGGTGCAGACGCGGTCTCACGAGACAGGAGACAGCGGGGGCCAGCGGGGCCTGCGGGTAGCCCAGGGGAGCTTATGGGACACAGCGGCATCAGAGGGCTGAGGAGGCAAAGTGGAGGACACCAGGATGGGCTTCCCGGGAAGCATGCTGGAAGGGAAGGGATTGGTGGGGAGCGGCTGGGGCGGCACCTGGAACCAGGTCAGAAGAAGCCCCCCTGAAGCATCTGGTCTTTGTCCTGAGGCCCTGGGGAGCCGTGGTGCAGATGCTAGTGATTGAATGGCGGGAGGACAGACGAGGCCTGGAGGCAGGAGAAAGCCCAAAGCTCCCGCGTGTGGCAGAGGAGGGGCTGGGGACTCTGAACTGGGGTGGGAAGACAGGCAGGAGGCCTGGAGGCAGGAGAAAGCCCAAAGCTCCTGCGTGCTGGCAGAGGAGGGGCTGGGGGCTCTGAACCCGGCCGGGAAGACAGAGGCAGGAGGGGGTGAGGTGAGCCTCTGATCGGGGGGTGAGGCGGGGTGGGGTGTCAGCTGTGAGCGAGAACAGAATGAAGAATGACAGGAATCACTTCCAATTGGGTGACAGGGTGCACGGCCAAGGGCTCCCCTGGGGGCTCAGTTGTTAAAGAGCCCACACGCCGACTCAGGGGACGTAAGGGACGTGGGTGTGATCCCTGGTTCGGGAAGATGCCCTGGAGGCGGAACATCGCTATGCATTCCAGTCTTCTTGCCTGGAACATACCATAGACAGAGGAGCCTGGCGGGCTACAGTCCCTGCGGTCACAAAGAGTTGGGCACGACTGAGCGACCGAGCAGCAGCAGCTGCAGGGCCCGGCTGCACCCCCACCTGGAGGGGGCCAAGCAAGGGGCGGAGCTCAGGCCTGCACATGCTGACCCAGAGGTGCGGGGGCCTCCAGGTGCAGGTGGCCGGGGCAGTCGAGTGTGGAACTGGAGTCAGGGACAGCTGTCATTGTGGGGGCAGGGACTGAGACTGTGCTGCCGCCCGCCCCCACCTTGTCCCCACTTTACACAGAGGAGTCCACGGAGAAAACTGGAGGAAAAGGGTCCCACAGAGTTCTGAATGTAGCCCCATGGACTCCAGAGTGGGGATTTCCAGGAGAAAAATGAAAACCCGGAGGGGAACTGGAGCTGCCACTCGTGGGCTCGGAGAGACTGGAGTGGGTATAGCTATGACTCTGGGGGCGATGGGGGTGCCTCGGCAAGAGGGTGTCCCAGCCCTTACCAGAACAGCGGCCTCTGCGGCTCCAGAGTCATCCTTTGGGGTTTTTTGCCACGAGGGGCCGGGGAGCCCTCTCTGTGTCAGTAAAGAATGGTCTGGATCCAAAAGCGGCTCCTGATGCCTATGTCAGCCAAATCAGCCAGGCTTGCGTGCCCAGCCTCCTCCATCCACTGAATCTCCCCAACCCCGCTGCCTGTGCAAACCCAGACCCCTCCCCAGAATTCAGGACCTCCTCCTTCAGGAAGACCTCCCTGGCTGCGCCTCCTCGGATCAGTACTTAGCACACTGTGAGTTGCCCACCCTTCTCACCAGAGCAGACCCGTCAGGCTGGACCTCTTTAATGATGTATTGGCAAAATATTGCCACGGAGCCTGGATGTAAGTCAGTGGTCTCCCATTGGCGCCAGCTCCTCCTTAGAGCAGAGGCCAGTCAAGGATGATCCCCCACCCCGGGGTGCAGCCATGGGCCTGGGGCAAGGCTGCACTCCCCGGCTATGAGCAGTGATGGGTGATGTCCTAGGATTCCTGGAGTGCCCTCGGTGGGTCCTCCTTGTCTCAGCCTCTGTCTCCTCCAGGACATGGGGGCCAGGCTTCCATGCAGAGAGAGGGCCCCCTTCAAGGGAGGACCGGCTGCCCTGCTTTGGGGAGCGGTCAGCAGATGCTGGACCTTCAGCCTCTCCTGCAGCCTCAGCTGCAGGGAGCAACCTTGCGAGGTCCTCCCGGGTGGCTGGGCTAAGTGGGGTATGATGACCAACACGTTTCCAGTGATGGGGAGGACCTGGCCCGGAGCTGGCCAAACCACATGGCCTCCCCACCCCACCCGACAGGTGCTGCTCCCTAAAGCACACTGTGCAGCTGAGCTCAGCCTTGCTTTCCAGGACCCCGCCCAGCCCGCCCACCTGGCTGTCCGTGCCTGCTGTGCACTGGGTGCTCCTTTGAGGCTGGGGATGGTGGGGGGGAGGCTTGCAGCGGGAATAAGGCAGAGACAGAGCCTGCACTGTCACCCCTCCTGGGCGGTTCTCAAGATCACAGTCGCTCTCAGGAACAAGCCAGGCCGGGTGGTCTGAGCGGGTCCGGCCCAGGTGGGAGTCAGCAAGCACCAAGGGTTTCCCTGCAAGGGACAGAGCCAGCCTGGCTGCCAGGCCCGATTTGAGCTGGCAGGGCCCAGCCCGCTGCCCCAACCCAGCCCTGGCTCCCGCCCCAGCACTGACAGTCTCCGGGAGTGGCCCGAGCTGCCCTGGGTCGTGGCAGCCAAGCAGATGACCATCCCTCCCTGGTCTTCCTGCCCCTGCCAACTCCTGCCTGGACTCAGCCCCAGAGTCCCAAGCAGGTGTGGCTGGGCCACAAAGGCTGGGGAGGGTCTCCTGGCAAGCAAGGCTCCTCGTCTGGCCAAGAGGGGAGTCCACCTGGACCTTCCTCTCCCTGGAGGCCTCCCACCCTTCAGTTCAGTTGCTCAGTCGTGTCTGACTCTTTGCGACCCCATGGACTGCAGCACGCCAGGCTTCCCTGTCCATCACCAACTCCCGGAGTTTACTCAAACTCATGTCCATCGAGTCGGTGATGCCATCCAACCATCTCATCCTCTGTCGTCCCCTTCTCCTGCCTTCGATCTTTCCCAGAGTCAGGGCTGATAAAGAATCCACCCACCCTTGCGAGGCTCCAAACCTGCGGACTGGGCTGCCTGGCAGTACCTGCACACAGCCACTAGAGGGCGGGGTGAGCCGTGGTCCTGCAGGCAGGTGGACAGCAGGTTCCTGGCTGGGGGGTGGATCCCCCTCAAGGCCCCTGCAGAGAGCCTGAGGAGGTGAACTCTCCCCCACCCTGGGGTCGCTTATAGGAACAGGCTGTAAAAGATGACTAAGAGCTCTCCAGGCAGCAGGAGGGAGGGGGTGGTGCTGGTGGGGACCCTGAGGCACTCCAACTAGCGGAGGCAGCCCTCTGCACCCCGTGGCTGCAGGGGCCCCAGTCTGAAAAGCACAGCTCTGGCCCACCCCCTGCTGCGGTGAGAGACCCCAGGCCCAGAGAGAGGAGGGCCCCGAGTGGCCTGCTGCAAAGGCCATCACCAGCTCACCGCCTCTGCCCCGGCCCCGAGTGCACGTCTGTTCTTGGGCCATCTTAGCAGGGGAGGCAGGGGAGCCGCACGCAGCAACAGGAGCCCTGGAGCCACACGTGCGAGCCCAGGTGCCAGCCGGGCTCCCTCGGGGCTGTTCCAGGCCTCTCTCCAGCTTCCGGCATCACCAGAAATCCTCAGGCTCCTTTGCCTGGAGACACGCCCCTCTGGTCGCTGCCCCAGCCTGCCCGTGTGCCCTCGTCCCACCCCCACTTCCCTTTGCGCCTCTGTGCCTCTCCTCTGCTTGGAGGACGTGGGGCCTAAACCCGGGACTGAGGGGTCCCCCCTACGTCCTGGGCAATCCTTCGCTGATGATGTTTTTGTAAAGAGCTGATTTCCAGACAAAGTCATTCTGTGCTTCTGGGTAGATATGACTTTGGGGAGGACCCTACTCAACCCCCAACCATGAAGAGTGGGTGATTACTCCTGGGGAGTGAGTCCTGAGCCTGGAGCTGCCCACCTGCCTGCTTCCCCGGCCTTGGCTCGGGGGTGGTGGGAGGTCCATTCTGCGTCTCCGCCAGCTGGGGTAGGATCGGGCCTCGGCAGCCTGGGAAACGCGAGTGCTCCCAAGGTTAATTAATTAGTACATTAAAAATGCGCCTGTTAAGGGCCCCCGCAAACAGGAAAGAATTAATCACCGATTTCCTCAGAGTGACAAGTGCATTTCCCTAAATTCCTCGGCTGCTGACTTAACTGAACCGTCTTCTCCCAGCCCGCTGCCTTTCCCCATGAAGTCACCGCTCATGAATATTCCGGTGTCTCAATTTGCTTTCTAAAAGGACAGACTTATTATTTCATCTTTAAGTTTACTGTCATGAATAGTAATTTTCCAGGCCCTAAAATAATGAAATGGGGATGACAGTTCTGGTCAGCCAGACAGTTCCCGGGAGCTGGTCCTGGCCCCACGGGGGCTGCGGAGGGCAGGGGGGGAATGGGGGGAGGTACCAGGCTTCCCTGCCAGAGGCTCCAGACATGCAGTCGGCCCCATCGCTGAAGGCGTGAGTGTGCGGTGCTTCCACCCCTTCTGCTCAGCACCTTGCAGTTTCCCAGCAGGTCCACGTTTCCGCTCCTGTGTCTCTCAGCTGCTCCATGTGCTGCGGCCACATCACCATCTGAGAGCCAGGTGAGGGGGTGGGAAGCTTAGCTGTGGAGTCAGGCACGTGCCAGTGCAGACGCTGATGCTGTGTGCTCTCAGGCGAGTTACCTAACCTCTCTGGGCCTCAACTGCCTCATCTGTGAAATGAGAGTCTTGAGCTGGGATTTGGTCCCAGGCTAAGGCCGGAGCCGGACTTCCCTGGTGGCTCAGACGGTAAAGCGTCTGTCTACAATGCGGGAGACCTGGGTTCAATCCCTGGGTCGGGAAGATCCCCTGGAGAAGGAAATGGCAATCTACTCCAGTACTATTGCCTGGAAAATCCCATGGACAGAGGAGCCTGGTAGGCTACAGTCCATGGGGTCGCAAAGAGTCGGACACGACTGAGCGACTTCACTTTCACTTAAGGCCGGAGCCAGCATTCTCCCGTCCCCTCTCTACAGCCTCCAGTCTGGAGGGAGTGGGCCTGAAGCCTGGAGCTTCTGTCTGCCTGGAGCAGAGACGGGCCACAGTGCCGCTGGCAGCTTCCCCCGGAGCGTCCTCCCAGGGCGATCTCCATCGCTTGATGCAATTATAGGCCATTCCAAGTGCCCAATAAACCGTAGCAATTCACTAAGTACATGGTTAAGTGGAAAATCAGATGTCCTGACTGCCTTCAGTGATTGCGCGTGTGGAAGGAGCGCCTCTTCAGAGAAGGGGCGACAGCGGACGGGTGTGCTCTCCTCGGACCCAGCCTCCTCTGGTCACTTGTCACTGCTCCCTCACCAGCCCCCCTGCCCCCGGCCTGTCACCAGACAGACCCCAAAGGCCCCCATCACAGCCACCCCTGCAGATTGAGAGCCACCTCCTCCAGGCTGGCCACCTTGGCTGCTCCCCTGTCAGGCTGGGGTTTGGCCCTGGTTGCACACCCTCAACTCAGGTCCTCTGGGGTCAGAGCTCTGGTCTCTGGTGTCCCCATATTTTGCTTCCGCCCCTGCCCCCAGAGGACTGGTCGTCCCATTTCCTGTACCCCAGCCCCCAAAGCAGTGCTCCTATGAGAGCAGATAGTTGCCAATTTTCTGTTTGCTTTGAATGAATGAACGTGAATGTGTTTGTCACTCAGTCGTGTCCAACTCTCTGCAACCCCGTGGACTGCAGCCCGCCAGGCTCCTCTGTCCATGGGATTCTCCAGGCAAGAATCCTGGAGTGGGTAGCCATTCCCTTCTCCAGGGGATCTTTCTGACCCAGGAATTGAACCTGGGTCGGAAAGTACGGACTGGTTCAGAAAGTAACCTGGGTCTCCTGTATTGAAAGCAGATTCTTTACTGTCTGAGCCACCAGGGAAGCTGAATGAATGAAGTCACATTGGAGGGTTCACCCTGACAGAGGTAAACACTGTGGTTGCTGTGGCCGACTAAGAGAACGCCTGTCTCACAGAGAACTATCACGGTCGCCGCTCAGAACAGTGACACAGATGACGAGTAATGAAGTGGGGTTTGGGACTTCCCTGGTGGTCCGGTGGCTAAGACTCCACGCTCCCAAGGAGGGGACCTGGATTCAATCCCTGGTCAGGGAACCAGATCCCACACGCTTACATGCCTCACCTAAAACCTGATGCAGCCAAATGAATTAAAAAAAATTTTTTTAAGTGGGATTTGACCTCCAGAGGGACCCATGGTGCCCTCTGCTGGGGGTGGGGCCCCCAAGGGGCTCAGACAGTGGTCCTCACATAGGAAGCTCACCCCGCTCTGGGCCAGCACCAGCAGGTTGGTGGGCAGCTGTGCACACACACGGCATCAGTGACCCGCCATGAATACTACTGCATCTGAGCCGGAGGAGCTGTGCTGCAACCGGCTGTCTTTAACTATCCCCAGGAGTCTTGTCATAGAGAATCCGAGTGGCGAGTCCCCCCGACCCCCACCCCCACCCCAGGCTCAGTTTCTGGAAAGCTGTGTGCTCTATGCTGAAATGGCATTTGGAGGACTTGCAGCTGATTTTTCACATGGATACCATTGGCCCTGCAGGGAGGGATTGTCCTCAGCTGGCCGAGCTGGCTCACACATGTAGCCCTCGGGCACTAAGTCCCAATCGCACACTCCTTTGCCCCCTTGTGACAAGAGGAAAGAGCTCCCAGGGGCCCGGGGACCACTGCCTGCCTCCCCCCCCCCAAACTGAGAATGTTGGTGTAAGGACGTCTCAGGCCAGGCACAAACACAAAAGAAGCTAGCGCTTCCCTCCTCCCTGCCCTGCCCTCGGCATGGATGGGCACCCTGACTCCAGGAAGACCCGCTGGCTGTGGGTGGAATCAGGAGGCGTAGAGGTGGACGGGAGCCTCCCCAAGGTCACTGGGGTCAGGGCTGGGCAGGTGGAAGCCTGCCCCTGGGGGCCCTCTTCCAACACCGCTTTCCCCACAAGGAGTTGGAGCAGCCTTCCCCGGGGAGCTCTGTGGGGCCAGAGTTGCGAGGTCCTGGGGCGCCTCATCAAGCACCTGCCCATTCCCAGAGCGAGGAGCGGGCTGTCTTCAGAAAGGGCCCGGCCTCCTCCAGACGGTGCTTCCTGCGGGCCAGGTGCGGTGCCTCTCTCCAAGGTGCTGAAACACCCCCATGGCCCCAGACCACCCTCCTGGGGCCGCTGTTGCCCTTGGACCGCAAGCTGCATCTCGCCATCACTCCCAGGACACACCGGCCCCTTCATCCACACTCTCCACCCTCCTCATCTTCTTTTCATTTGTTTTTTAAATTGCAGCAAAAACCACGTAACATAAAATTTACCGCTTTAACCAGTTTTTAAGAGCACAGTTAAGTGGCATTGAGTACATTCACCATGCACCTCCAGGACTTTCTCAGCTTCCCAAACAGAAACTCTGTCCTCATTAAAGCCTCCCCAGCCCCTGGGCTCCCCATCTACTCCCTGTCTCTGTGGATCTGATTCCCTCAGGGCCCCCGCACGAGTGGAATCACACAGTGTGCATCCTCCTGTGTGGGGCTCATTTCACTGAGCATAATGTCCTCAAGGTTCACCCACATCACCGCCTGTGTCGGGAGTTCCTTCTTCTTAAGGCTGGATAACTTCCTTTGTATGCATGGACCACATTTCGCTTAACCATTCCTCCATCAGCGGAGGCTTGGGGTGTTTCCACTTTTGGCTACTGTGAGTAACAGTGCTCCGGACGTCAGTGTGCAAATCTCTCTCCAGTCCTAGCTTTGGAGTCTCTTGGTACACACCCGGAAGTGGGATTTCTGTGTGGTGAGGCTTCGTGCAATTGTTCGAGGACGTCCCGTGCTGCTTGCTTCTGCGCCATTTTCCATCCCCACTGAAAGTGCACAAGGACTCCAGCCTCTCTACATCCTCACCAGCCTTGCTGTCTTCTGTTTGTTTGACAGAAGCCATGCCGACGGGCACACCCTCGCCGTCTTCCCCGCCTGGTGTTTTCTGTGTGGCTTCATCTTGTGTTTTTGTAGCGGGAGCTGCTCAGAGACAGGCTGGATGATGGTGAAGTGAAAGTCGCTCAGATGTGTCCGACTCTTTGTGCCCCCATGGACGATACAGTCCATGGAATTCTCCAGGCCAGGATACTGCAGTGGGGAACCATTCCCTTCTCCGGGGGATCTTCCCAGCCCAGGGATTGAACCCAGGTCTCCCACATTGCAGGTGGATTCTTTACCAGCTGAGCCACAAGCGAAGCAAGAGCACCATTTTGGAGCCAAACAGAGCTGGATCCAAGTCCTCTCATCGACGCCCACCAGCTCAAGGTCTGAGACAGCGGTCAGGGTGGAATGAGAGACGGCCTGTACGGGGCCCAGCGAGTGTGCCAGTGTGGGGGCTCCTCTGTTGTCGGCATCGCTCGGGGCAAGACTGTGTGTCCTGGGAAGATGTCTAATATGGGGTGCTCACACAGGTGGCCGGGAGCCAGGAGGCCGTGGCCAGGGGTGCTCACGGCTCCACCAGCTGCCCGCCTCCTCTGATCACAGACTCGGGGGCCCAGGGGCCAGTCCCTCCATGTGAGCCAGGCCCCGGGGTGGCAGGCGGGAGCCCGGGAGTCGGAGCGCACATGGATGTGGCCGCTGCCCCGGGAGCAGCCTCCCTTCCCTCACCTGGCGTCCACCCCCAACGAGGCGATGATCTAACACTTCCCAGCCCTGAGCTAATGGCCTCTGAAGAGCTGACACTCAGGCGTCCCCGCTGCAGGAAGCATTCAGCACCGTTTCTGGGAACACGAGACGTTTCAGCGACTTCCTTGCTGAATATTTCATGATTTACATTAATGGCTTTCTGGTGTTTTTCATAACAAAACTGTCCACATGATGATGGGTTAAAATGTGGTTTTTCCGGCCACTCTGTCTCTGGATTCCCTCCTGAGCGCCGAACCCACTCCGACCCCCGTCTGCTTGACTCTTCTCCCTGAGGGTCCCCGAGCGCCATGCGTCCTAAACCCAGGCTCCCCTCACCCAGGACAGATATCACCCACCTGTTCATGGTCCTGAGGGCCTCAGACACGGAAACAGAAGCGTGCAAGGTGACTCTGGGGGGCATGGGGGGCATGGGGGGCAGGGGCAGCCCCATCTGCCAATTGCACAATGGCCTGGGGCCTGGGACCTGGGGTCTGCAGCTGGAGGGCCGTGTACAGGCCCTGGTCCAGGCGTTGTCTTTGAGGCCACGACTCCGACAAGGTCACATCTTACCTGAGGGCTGCCTGGCTGTCCCCAGGAAGACACTTTTAAAAAATTAACTGAACCCCATACTTTATCAGATCTCCTTAGTTTTTCCCTAAGGCCCTTTCCCGTCCCAGGACCCACTCAGCAGTCGGTGTGCACGTCTGCTGGGGCTCCGCTGGGTTGCGGTAGCTTCTCAGGCTCCCTGGCTTCTGATGACCTTGCCTCTTGGCAGGAGGACTAGCCAGGGATCTCACAGATGACCACTCTGCTGGGGTGGGTGGTGGGCTTGGGGGTGACCTCAGAGGCGAGGCGCCCTTCTCATACCATCAAACCAGGGGGGCAGGCCGTCACCCTGAGCTGTCCACTGCCGATGGCGACCCTGGTCCCTGGCTGAGGTTCGGTCCATTTCCCCTCTGCCATCAGTCCTTCCCTCCCTCTGCCTGTTTAATCCTCTGGAAGGAAGTCTGTGCATGGCCCACTCCTGGGGGGCTGTCCTGCCCCTGGGGTGTCTGCATGGGAGGGCTGCCCCTGCGCCCCCCTTGCTGCTGTTCAGCCATCTCTCCACGGCCGCGCGCTCACGTGAATGCTGGTTTCGTACTTTGGGACACACGCTGCCTCACCTTCAGGACTTTCTTCTGCTTTACTGCCCCAGCTTTGCCCCCTCCCCGCCCAGATGGGCCTTTCAGGGCTGAGGTGTCCCTTTAACACAGTCCACCAGTGTGGGTGCTTTTCTGTCCCCCCAGGAATTTAAAAAATATATTTGTAAAGATTTTTCAATGGTGGTAAAATACACCTAATAAAGGGCTTCCCAAGTGGTGCAAGTGGTAAAGAACCCACCTGCCAGTGCAGGGGATGTAAGAGACGTGGGTTTGCTCCCTGGGTGGGGAAGATCGCCTGGAGGAGGGCATGGCAACCCACTCCAGTATTCTTGCCTGAAGAATCCCCAGGGACAGAGGAGCCTGGTGGGCTACAGTCCATGGGGTCCCAAAGAGTCGGACACGCCTGAGCACACACGGATGCACACACAGGATTTACCATATCCACCACGTCTTAGTGTCCGGTTCTCTGGCATCAAGCACACTCACCGTTGTGCAACCATCACCACGTCCGTCCCCAGGATGTCGTCACCTCCCCAGACCAACCGCCCGTCCCCGCCAGTCACTGCTCCCCTCCCCTCCTCCAGCGCCGGGCCCCCACCTTCTACTTTCTGTCTCTGTGCGTTTGGCTCCTCAAGGGGCCTCGTTCAGGTGGAGCTGCAGGGTTTGCCCTGCTGTGCTGGGCTCATTTCACCGAGCACGACATCCCCCGGGTTCATCCGTGCTGTCTGGCGTCAGGACTCCCTTCCTTTTACGCAGGTGATCTTGCCCGCACTTTCACTGGCCAATACTGAAGCTGTCACCTCCTAGGATGGCCCCCTACCCTTGAGGGAGGTGGGCGAGTCCCAGATGCAGGCAGAAGGGGCTGTCTGGACCCTCTGACCCCTCAGGTGAAACTTGACTGACCTGCTTCCACACACAGCTGTCCTCAGCTCAGCACAGGTCTCAGTGAGGGGGACTAGGCATTGGGATGGGGGGCCCCGAGGAGAGTCCTGAATCCTCACTGAGGGCTGGGGGCGGAGTGGCAGGTACAGGTGGGCAGGGTCTCCTGGCCAGGCTCCAGGCCTCAGGCTCCAGGGGCCCCCACTTCAGCCTGGGCACCGTCCTCCACAGGTGCAGCCCGCAGCCCCCCGCCACCGTGCTGCCTTCAAGCCTCAGAATCTCCAAACCCCTTCTGTCAAGTCCCACCAACCAGAGCTGCCGAGTGCCCCCCCAGAGGGCCCCTGCAGATACACCTCCGGCAGGATTTGAACAAAGCAGAATCCATTTCATTTCAGGAATGAATGGCCTCTACCCAAGGGGTCTACCTGCAGGGGCTCACCCTCCCAGAGCTGCCCTGGGTCTCCCACAGCCTCCAGACTGAGTCCTCAGAGACCCCACCCCGGCCATGGACTCCTGGGGAGAAACAGAGGCTCGGAGGTCTAGCCCGAGGGCAGCTGAGAAGGGTCAGCATGCTGTGGTCATAGGGGCTTGACTCCCCTGCATATTCGAGGGCAACCCTACAGAAGTGCCCCCTCCGCACAGGGCTCACTGGTCACTGAGGCACCCGGACAGGAGGTGGCACGGCCAAGCCCCCCCAGGTGATGCCTGTCTCTACCCGCACCCATCCACCCAGCCGCCTGTCCTGGGGGTGGGGGCAGGGGCAGGGTCCCACAAGAAGAAGGACGCCCTTTGCACCTTGTCAAGGGCAGAACATCTCATGAGGGAAAATCAAAATCGAGAGCAGGCCCAGGGCACGAGCCCTGGCTCTCCTGCAGCAGAGCATTTGGGGTGACCCGGCACCCTGGCTGGGTGGGGCTTGATGTGAGGCCTGTCCTCCACCTTGCGCCCACGTGGCCTCCATGGTCTCTAGGGCCCTATGCTTGCTGGCAACCTCCCCGCATGTGGGGGCCCCTCTGGGAATGTGGGGTGTGAGAAAGGGGCAACTCTGTTCAGGACTAGGGCCCCCCACGTCCAGGTGGGGGGAGTGGGCTGGAAGCTCAGGGGTGGGGGGCAGAGTGTCGTGACCTGGGTCCCATCGGTCCTACCACGCACGTGGTCACAGTCCTGCCCCCCGAGGGGCCAGGCCCACTGAGAGGCAGGGTGCAGAGAGTGGCAGCTCCTTACAATGAATTGGCTCCCCTCTTACCCTACTTGCCACCCCCTTCCCCCAGCAAGACCAGAACTTCCAGGGAGCAGGCAGGATTCTGACCGGCCCCCCCTCCATCGGGCGACTCTGCTGTGGGGGCTGCCCCGCCCATTGGGACTGTCACGGAGGAGCCCGTGGCCTCCCCGTCTTCTCTCCCTTGCCCGAGCCTGGCATCACTGGCCTCCGGCCGGCCGCGGAGAGCACACGGGCTGCATTCAGAGCGGCCCATGAGGAGGAGGTGGTGGGAACGCGGCGTTCCCTTGGTGCCCCGCCAGGCCGCCCAGCCGCTCTCCCTCCCCTCCCCTAGGACGGCACTTCCAGCAGCAGCTGCCCGGCATTCGGGCACCGCCCACCTCCAGGCACATGCACCGCTTGCAGTCCAGGCCCTGAGCACCCCGGTCGGCCAGTAAGCCCAAGAGGTGATGGAGGTGCGTGCCCCCTGCCCTAGATGGTGGGGCGCCAAGAGCCCGCTGAGCCACCCGGGCTGGACTGGGCAGTGTTCAGGTCCCCTCTCCTTCCTCGGGGTCTGGCCAGTCTCGGGGCTCAGGCCTGACCCGGGTTTGGCACTGATTCTCTCTTCTGCGCGTCACAGGTTCTCGTGGGGACCCTGGACATTCGACTGTCCAGCGCTGGGCCCCCGCATGTAGCCATCCCCAGGCTGTGCTGGGTAAGCCTCTCGGGGCTGTTCCGGGCGGCGTGGGGGCCCCCTGGCAGCTGCAGGTGGCACAGCCCGCGTTCTGGGGTCTCCCTTCTACCCCTCATGGCGCAGCCCCCCATCTTCTTGCTACCACCCTCCCCCCACCCCCTGCATCCTCCTGCAGGCTTGCTCCTTCCCCGGCCCTGGCTCCTGCTGGACACAGGGCCTTTTCCATAGCACCTCCTCTGTGAAGCCTCCTTGGACTGCTCCTCCAGGATCACCTGGCCAGGGTGGACCTGGGTGGGGGGGGTCCTTCCAGGGCCTGGAGGACAGGGCTCCCTCCCAGAGGCTTGGCCCCACCTCCACTCACCAGGATCCCCTGCCGGGACCTAAGGTAAGCATGGGGTATGTTTGCCTGGGGCCACCAGACCCCGGTTGGCAGCATGAGTACTCGACCCAAGCCTTCCTAGGGCCCTGACTGTGGAGTCACGCCCCGACCTACACAGGGAGGACTCAGGGGCCAGAAACCGGAGAGCCCCTGGCTGGAGCCAGCCCAGGGGCCCAGAGAGGTGAGGGGCCACCAGGCCTTGGTCATTCCTGGATGCACTGGCAGGCTGGCAGGCTGGGGGGGGTGTGTTGGCGCGGAAGGGCCAGGTGTTGCGGAGAGTGGCCGTGTCTGCATCAGCCCGGGAGCTCTGGGCATGGTCACGAAGTCAGGGTTATGGTTGGGGTTAAGGCTCTCATCACTGTCTCCCCATGAGCCCACGTGCCCGTTCCTACGCTGGCCATTGGTGGGCCACCTGTCAATGTCCCTAGAGTCGCTTGAACACTCTCTTTAAGACTGGGAGATCCCTGGACTCCCCTCCAAGGCCCCAGCCTAGGTGCCACCCCTCACAGACACCCCCTGAGCTGGGACAGGCTAGATCTGTACCCCCCCAAGAGCAGACACCCCTAGGGATCCCCAGGAAGCATCCCTGCCATTGTGCGGTCATCAGAGCCTCACAAGTGACCATCCCCTGGGGAGCAAATGGGTCTGGGGGTGAAGGGTGGACATGCAGGGTGGGGGGCGGGGTGGGCGGGGTGGGGCACATAGCTGGGGGCCAAGGGACCACCACCTCCTACAGCTTTCCAGGGAGATGGCCCTCCCAGCTCTGGGTGGGTCCACCGCAGAGGCTGGAGAAACAAACTTGCCAGCAAGAAAGCGCCCCCACCGGTGACTGCAGCCTGTCCCCTCTCACCCATACCCCCACCATGGCAGGAGGACACGCCTCCCAAGAAGGAGGGGCCCCCCTGGAGCTGGCCCCACTGCTCCCGAGAGGACCCCACGCTGGCTGTCCCTACCTTAGGGACCAGGGTGCCCATTGCAGCCGACCCTCTTGCCTCCCCTCCACCTCGTGCCCACGTGGCCTCCGTGGTCTCTAGGGCTCCAAATGCTTGCTGGCAACTGCCCAGGGCCAAGGCCTCTCCCAGAGCCCCCGAGACCCCCCAGCCCCTGTCAGCCCCCAGGAGCCCCCAGCATGGGCCAAAAGGGCTCTCCTGTCCCGGTGGGCAGGTGACACCAGAGTAGCGGTTCCTAATTAAAAAGGCACAAAACGGAGGACTGTGGAGCGATTACCCAAACCGATCGGATTTTGAGGAACAAATACCCTCTTAGCACCACTTCTGCTGAGTACACATGGCCGCAACGCAGGAATGGAAGGCAGCCGGACCGTGAACACGGAACCCACAGCAGAGGCGGACAACGGCTCGCCGCCTGATTTACCGGCGACGGCGCTCTGCAGTCCTTCAGATTAGTAAGAATATTTAATAAAGAATCGAGACAGTTTATCTGTAATGCAAAGAGAATCACATTGCCTATATTTTTATTACTGAAAAATTGGGAGCAGGAAGAAATCATGATCTAAGCTACTGTATAAATGACAAAAACACCCATTCTGGTTATGCGCCTCGCTCCTCGGTCTCCCACTGCCCTATAAACATAATCTATTCGCTCGCCTCTTTCGCCTGATTCCGGAGTCTGCTCCGTGTTGGAGAGTTTAATATCACCCCGCTCTCAACAGCACAGGGAAGTGATTAAATAAGAAATAAATTTGGCTGTCGTTGCATTTAAAATCAAATCAAGGATCATTTGTTACCCCAAATGAACCAGTTCTCCTTTCGTGCCCATAAGTAGGCTGCTGTTTGCCGAACCATTTAGAAATGTATATATAGTCGACTCGGCACATAATGGCTTGTACTATAATATAATCTTTATGGGGCTGCCTCGCTGCACTGCCGGGAGAACCCATAACAGCACATGGCTTTTTTAATTTAAAGTTATAGGTATGAGACTGTGCGGGCTGCTCTCAGATCCATCTGAGTCTCGTTGGCGGAGGCCCACGGCGAGATGCGGGGGCCGCAGCCCCGGGACCGCCCCCCTGCCCTCACTACCTGCCCTGGGAGGGACGAGGGGTTAAAGCAGGTCCTGAGTATGCACAGCCCAACCGAACCCACCCTGGTGGGCAGGAGGGGCCCGGATCCTCAGGGAAGCGGGGCCTGGATGGCCCACACCCGGGAGGCTTTCTCAGTCTGAGAGGCCTCTGGCTCCAGCGCCCACCCTGGCTGAGAAGCAGGGGGTGCTGGGGGCGGCAGGACGCAGATGGAGGGGCAAGGAGCGGGAACTCACGCCCCACAGTGACCGTCCTGAGCAGGCAGGGCACCGGGGCAGCTTTAGAAGCGCTTCCAACAACAACAACAAAATGGTTCAACGGGGTCTACTATTTAAAGGGGCCACATTTCAGGAAATGCTGGAACCCCCGACGCTGCCCGCTCCAACCTGATGCTGGCAGGTGAGAACCACTTGAGGGCCACTGCGATGCTCCCCTGGGGAGGTGGGCACCGCCCCCCCAGGCCCTGTGTCCAAAGGCCCGGCCAGAGCAGGCCTGTCCCCTGGCCCAGACCACCAGCCCCGGGTTGCCCTCTTGGTCAGCCCATGGCCAACTGCGAACTCGAGGCCGCCTCCTGCATGGGTGTGAGGGTCTGAGATGCCACCACGTCTGTGGTGTCTTCTGTGTTCATGCTGCCCCGAGAGGCTCATTCATGCCCCTTCTCCTGCCACCCCAGCCCCCTCCGAGGGAAAGCGGGGCACAGACGCACGGAGCCTGCAGAGGGAACACCGGGCACCATCAAGGGGATGGGCTGGGGAAAGTTCCACGTGGCCCCCACCTTGGCCCCCGGGGCCCTGGAGCTGGGTTGGGAGCAGCATCCCTGCCCTGGAAGATGAGCGCAGCAGGCAAAGGTGGGCGAGGGGACCCCCTGGCGGGGGACTGAGGCCCCGAGACAGGCAAGAGAGCTGGCTTCGGGGTCAGACCAGACTGGAGCAGCGGCTGGTCTTGCCTGCTGTGACCCTGACCCCCACATGGCACCTTGACCTGACTCCCGAGTCCTGCCCTGGAAAGTAGGGACCTGGGAGGGAGAATTCCAAGGGCTCCCCCTGGGCACCAGGGCGTCAGCTGGGGAGGTCCCAGGGCCAGAAGCTGGGCAGGGGTCTCTGGGGTCCCAGAGGCCAGGGCTCTCAGACTCCGGGCCAGCAGGTTGGCCACAGGACCTCAGCAGGGGCCCCAGCCCTCCTCTGACCTCCGACCCAGCTCCAAACAGCCCTGACTTCTGACCCCTCCCCAGACTGAGTCCCGCGTCTCCCTGGACCCTCCCCTGTGTCTGCCAGCTGCCAGTCACGAGGTGGCAGGAGAGTCTGGCCGCTGCCCAACCCCCATCCCTCTTGGGGTGCCGGGCGGAGCCCTGCGCTGGGTCAGTCCGGCGAGCGTCCACGGCCATCTGCCAAGTGCAGGGAGGTTAATTCCGCCACCTTGTTAATGGCTCATGTGCTATAATGTTCAGCATAAACTTAAAAATTAATTGCCTCACCTTGTGAAGCAGCTTTAACTGCTCCTGAAAGGAAATATGGTTAATAACCATCGTTTTAAAGTCAATTCTTGTTAAAAGATGTTGTTGGACCAAATTTCTTTTGTTAGCTCATTATTTCACATCTTCTCCTCCCTCGCAAAAAAAAAAAATCTCTTTATGTGTGTTTTGGCCTAATTTTTTAAATGCTCAGAGGAAAACGGCCACGCACTGGGCCTGGGGCTGGACCAGCAGGTGTGGCGTGGGCCGTGGGCTCAGACTCCTGCTGACCTCGGCTCAGGTGAGCACGTGGCTGGGTCGGGGGGGACTGGTGTCAGCCCCCAGGGACCCCCCATTCCAGGGCCCCTAGGAGTCTGGAGTGATGTTGGGGCATGACCTCCTAGGTCACGGGGCTAGCTACCCCAACCTCTGTCTTGGTGCCCAAGTGGGGTCACCTGACTCCCCAGGATCTGAAAGCCATGTTCAGCTCCTCACCGCCCCCTACACAAATGAATGGGCATGCCCTCTCCTGGTTGGCAGTAGGGGGACTGTCCTGTGTTGGACACACAGGAGGCGTGGGCCTCAGTGGACCCTGTGGGGCAGCTCCCCAGTGATCTGGCTCACAAACCCAGGGCCCCGGGAGACAGGTGCCCAGACACACTCACGGAGGAACTGAGGGGCAGGAGAGGTGGCCCTGGCCCCCCGGTGCCCGGCCAGTGACCGGAAATGCCACAGGGTCCACTGGGGGTCACACCACTGGCTCCTCCCACCACCGGGCAGAAGTCCCTCTGTCCCTCCCCCAGGAGGTGGGAGGGGGTGAAGATCGTCACCCCTCTTCTGATGGTGGAGAAACTGAGACCCAAGCGGGGCTCCTAACGGAAGAGCCAAGACTAACAAGCCCAAGGCCCCCCGTCTGCACCCCCTGCAGCCCCTCGCCCAGCCCCAAGAGCCGCCCTTCCGTCACTCTGACCCATTCCCACGGCCGGGGCACACCCAGAGATGTGCACAGTCTCTCGTTGATCCCTGAGCCCCTGAAGTACCCCCCAACCCCTCGCTCTGCCCATCAGCCCCCCAAGGCCACCTCAGAACCAAGGTTGAGGGTCCCTCCTCAGGTGCAGGTTGGGGGGTGCAAGCTGCCCCAGGCCCCTGCCTGAAGCAGGTGATTTTTGTTACCCAGAGAACAACAAATCACTCTCAGACATAATCGGGATGAACAGGCACTTTATCGTGAGGCCGTGGGACGGTGTGATGATTAATTTTAAATCGTGCGATTCGGTCCTGAAGTCTGAGCCCGAGAGCTGCTGAGGGGCCCCTGGGGGCCTAGGAGCCGCTCAGAAACTGGGGGCTCCCTCTTGCCAGCCAAGGGCCTGGGAAGACCAGTTGGCAAGGCTGGGTGGAGTCTGGGCCGCAGCGGGGTGAGTGAGGCCCATTTTCTGAGCCCCGAGAGCCCAGCGTCTGACTAGGACTGAGGCCCAGCCAGCCCCTCTGGCCCATGGGGGCTGCACCCTCACCAAAAGGATGTGGAAAGGCCTTTGCCCGGGGGGCTCAGCCCAGGCTCCAGATGGGAAGGGTCCTGGGGCGGGGGTCCCTCCTCTGGCAGAGTGGGCGCTGGCATCAGCATCTGCCTGGGGACAGGGACACCCCAGAGAACCCCAGGAGCTCGTGACCCTGGCTGACCACCAGAGGCCAGTGGAGGGGACCCGAGGGCTGGCCAGGGCTGGGGGTGGGACTGGGGCCCTGGCACAGGGCGGACCTCAAGAGGCTGCTTGTCCCCAAGCCTCGGGGACACCTGCTTCCTGCTAGGGCTCCTCAACTCTCCCCAAACTCGCCTTGTCCCCCCAGCGTTCCGGAATTCCTCCTGAGGTGTCTCCCAGCGGTGGGCAGGGTGGGGGTGTCCTGGACTGCTCCTGGGACTGCAGCAGAGGCCACAGGGTGGGGGGCCCAGGATAGGAGACATGGGGGAGCTGGAGCCCTATTGTGAGACTGCCCGGCCCGGAGTTCAGCAGGAGACCACCCTCCCCTGCCAGCCTCCCTGGGAGCCCGGTGGGCGGGAGCCTGGTGCCAGGCTGGGCAGCTTGCGTGAGCCGACTGCGAGCCAAGCTGGCGGCTGGCAGCGCTTGGCAGGCGGCGCGACGGAGCGGGAAGGGATGTTTGCAGACTGCGGGCGACAGTTTCCCAGCTGAAACCTTGCTGGTTAAACACAAGAAGGGAGCAGTGCCCACGGCAGCTCCCCACAGGCAGAGCCGAGGGCGGGGCCCCTCCCAGCCGTCTTGGGCATCCACGTGGGCACCCGGGGGAGACCTGGGGGTCTGAGTCTCCATGTTGGGGTACCCCTGGGTGGGCTGCCAGACAGGGGACGGTGGAATCAGAGCAGACCCTTCAGCTCCCAGGACGTGCCGTCAGCACTCTCCACCGAGGATCCCATCACACCGCACGGTGGGTGGGTGAGTGTCCGCGGTGCCCCGCAGGGAGAGGGCCTCGGGGCTTCAGCCTCCCCAAGTGTTCGAGTCCGTGTGTGTGTGTCTGTGTGTGTCCAGCCGTGGAGTGGCCGCAGATTCTAGGAGCTGCCTGGGATTCTAGGAGCCTGTCTGAGCACCAATCTCATCGGTGTAGGAGGGACGGGGCACTCCATGAATCTTCCTGGGCAGCCCCGAGTGGGGGACGCTCTGGTCTGGGGTGCGGGGGGCGTGGAGCAGAGGAGGAGGGGGAGAAAGACAGAAAGCAGGGACTGGCCGCCCCTTCCGCCTCAGCTTCCCAATCTGCAGCTGGGTCAGCACCGGCCCCCGGCGGCCAGGCTTCCCGCTATCCCCATTCTCGAAGGACAGTCTACAGAGTCGCAGACCCTTTAAGCACTGTGTGCCCCCCACCTCCCGCCTCCTTTCCCACCCCCTGCCCCAGATCCCCTTAGACCCACAGGAACCCGGAACCCACACAGCTCAGGGACCCGGGGACGTGTTAGCTCAGGAGAGAGTGTGGGGTCCCTGGGGGGTTGTGTGGGGACCCTGGAGGATGAGAGAGCCCTGGGGTGGGGCTCCAGGAGTGTGTGAGAGCCCCCACAAGCAAAGCAGGTGCTTGCCCGTCCCTGGCGCAGCGAGGGCTCAAGGAACAACTCGTGTCATCATTAGCTGTCACTGTCTTTCATTAAAGAAAATAGAAATCAGACACCAGGACTTGCTTTGCAGGTAAGTGATGCTGCCACATACACGTCGGCCCTGGCCTGGCGGGGGGCGGGGGGTTCAGAGTGGAGTCCAAGGAGTCCAGCCCCGGGGCCTCCTCTGAGGTAGACGGGCTGCGCTCCCTCCTCCTGAAGGTCAGGCCGTCAGGGCGGCCACACGCTGACCCCTGCCCCTCTCCTCTGTCTTTCCAGTTTGGGGTGCCTGCTGTGTGCTGGGGACGTCTCTGGGGTGTGCATCTCTAGCTGGATGCAGGGCCCTTCCCTTTGCGCTCTCCCGGGGGCAGGGGACTGGCTCCCTGCAGCGTCTCCTCGGCCCCTCCCCGCCCCTTCCTCGTGGCTCCGCAGGTCCCGTGCTCCCCAGAAAAGCAGGCAGGTGACTTGTGCTACTGCTGCAGGAACCAGACGTCCCACCTTCACAAACGAGGAGAGGGGGCTGCGAAGGGCTAGGCCGTGGCCACGGTGGGCAGGGCACCCCTGGAACAGTGTGGGACCCCATCCGGGGCTGGACGCTCAAGGATGGTGGGAAGACAGGGACCCAAAGCACAAGTCCACATACACCATGCGAGAGCCGTCAGGAAGAAGAGACGCTAAGGAGGCCCTGGGGCAGAGGTGGAGGAGAGGCAGGGAGGCCAGAGCACAGACAGAGCCCCAGAGCCGTACAGAGCCCAGGTTCCAGGGAAGGAGGAGCCTGCAAGGGCAGGGGCTTGCCAGATAAAATACAGAAGACCCAGCTGAATCTGAATTTCAAACAATGATATGTCCCCAGACTGCATGGGAAGTCCTTGAACTAAAAAGTTATTCCTTACGAATGTGAAATTTGGTCTGAAGAAGGATGGGTGTCCCTGGTGGTCAGATGGTAAGGAATCCACCTGCAATGCGGGAGACCTGGGTCTGATCCCTGGGTCGGGAAGATCCCCTGGAGGAGGAAATAGGGACCCACGCCAGTATTCCTGGAGTGGAGAATGCCATGGACAGAGGAGTCTAGTGAGCTACAGTCCATGGGGTCGCAAAGAGTCGGACACGAGTGAGTGACTATCTTCACTTTCACTGTGTATCTTCAGTTGATGAATCTGGCCGCCTGGCCAGCGGTGCCCGCCTGGCTGAGGGCAGGCCCCCAGCCCACATCCCGCCCCCGATCAGGGGTCCTGGACCTAACTCTGGGGACAGAGGCTGGGTTCCAGGTGTCTCTCAGCAGACCTGGTGGGCCGGCTGTGACTCCAGGTAGGTCCCCACGCCCCCAGCCTCCTGCCAGGCTCCGGGCCACGTGCAGACCCCCTCCCTGCCAGGCCCCCACAGAGGCCTCTCTGCTCCCCCTGAAGCTTTTAGGGCCAACGGATTGATTATTAATAGCACGGCTGCCGGTTACAGGAACTGCCGCCATGGGCGGGCGTTCACCTGCTTGAGGTCGGGGAGCCAGTTTCCTCCGCCTGGAGGACGGGGGCCTCTCCGGAGGGACGAAGTGACCAGATTTACTGTGGCCACAAGAACTCATCAGGCACTTAGCAGCTTCCAGCCCCTGGTCTGAGGAGGCCTGGGGGGGCAGTGCTCCCGGAATCGCCCCTTCCCAGGGGCCCTCCCTCTCGCACTGGGGGGATAGGATGGTGGGGGAGGAGGAGGGCAGGGCTTGGGGAGGATGGTACTGAGGGTGAGCTGTTCCCCCCACCGTCCTTGCTCAGCAAAGCTTGGCTCATCAGGCTCCGTGTCCACCTGGCCACCTCCGGCAGGATCCCTCCCAGACCCCTGTGTGCCCCTCCCGCCCTGCCCCTCCCCCCACCTCCCCCCCGCCCCCGCAGAGAGTCCTGGAACAAGTCCCTTCCCCTCTCTGAGCCTCCAGCTTCTGGAGGATTCCATGAGAGCCCTCCACGCCAGCCTGAGGGTGGCACCCAGCCCTCGTTGGCCTCCAGCAAGGGAACTGCGGTCAGCTCCGGAGCAAGGCCAGGGGGACAGGGGTTCAGAAACTGAGGTCCGTGCGAGGCGGGGGTCCCTGGGGGGCTGATATGGGAAAGCCCTTCCCTGCTGCCCAGGCACACTCATGAGCCACCCTCGCAATCAAGGCGGGAAGAGATTGGACGAGGAGCTGCTGGACCTCGATACTCAGAGAAGAACCAATGGGCCTTCAATTTCCATACAATAACTGTCTTATTCAATCTAGATTTAATGTGCTTTTGGAATACTTAATTTAAAGTGTTACTGCACCACCATCTGCTCCACTCTGCGGACGAACACAGGGAGCATATGACTCAGAGCCGCGTCAGGAACCAACGTGCGGGATTGATGTACAGCTGTCTCTCCTGGGGCGGCCTCTCCTTCCACCCAGGGCTGTAGGTGGCCCAGGCCCAGAGCCGCAGAGAGGCCTGGTGGGGGCGAGGGACGGAGGGACGGAGGGATGTCACAGGCTGGGCCCTCGAGGCCGCAGGAGTATCCGCGCCCCATTGGGGCTGAGGCTCTGGGCCCGTCTTTGGCTCAGACTCTGCCTCTGCTCTCGCAGCTGCTCTGGGACACCTCAGCAGGAAGCCTTTCCCGACCCCTGACCACTGCCCAAAGTGCCCACTGACCCTGCCTCCCTTCCTTCTTTCCCCTCCCTCCCTCCCTCCCTCCCTCCCACATGCCCAGGTGTCCCTGGTCCTCGTCATGGTGCCTGTAAGCCCTGGACTCGGAGCCCTGGGTCGGGTCTTTGCTTCTCCTTGGTGGCTTAGACCACTCTGTAAGGGGACAAGAGACTCACCTCCCCGGTGGTTGAGGGGCTTGAGAGGATGGGGGCCCCTTCCTCTTACAATCTGGGGGGCTAAGCTTCATAGGGACACATGAGCTGGGGGTGAGGCTCTTCCCTCCCCTGCTGCCTTGCCTGCCTCCCAGGTTTCCAGAAGCTTCCCTTGGTCTGGAAGGGAGTCAGGCAGACCCTTCAGGGACCAGAGCACGCCCCGGGCCCAATCCAGGCTGCAGCACACGCCTCCTTCAGCCCTTTCTTTTGACCTTGAAGCTCTGGCAGGGGCAGACCACCCATCAGACAAGAGCTCAATTAGTGCAGAAACGCATCTCGCCCCCACCGGGGTACCCACTTGGGAGGCAAAGTAACCTGCTGCACCGCCTGCTCACAGCGCACAGCCTCCGGGGTGGTGGGACCCCAGCCACACACAGGAGGTGTCCTGCCTGAGAACTGGGCCCCTCTGCATCAAGCCGCTGTTCTGGGGTGCACTGGGTGGAGGGTGATGGCCCGGGCCGGCCTGACTCGGCTTCCCACTCAGCTCCAACACTCACTGGACATGAGGGTTTTGGGTTGTTTTTTTTTCACTGTGGTAAAATACATATAACATAAAATGTGCCATTCTGATCATTGTAAATTGAACAATTCAGTGGCATTAAGTACATTCCTCATGACATTGTGCAATTAACACCACTGTCTAGTTTCAAAACTAGTCTCCCCAGACTGAGACCCTCTACCCATCACTCTCATCCCTCCTTCCCTCCCCTGGCCCCTAGCAAACACCGACCTGCTTTGGACTGTTCTGGAATTTCATATAAATGGAATTGACCAATATGGTGTCTGGCTTCCTTTGCTCAGCATCGTGTTTTCAAGGTTCGTCCATGAGGCAGCCTGAGCCAGCCCTTCATTCTTCTTTAGGGTTGAATAGCACTTCCTCGTGTGGGTGGACCGCATCTTGGTGTCCTTCATCTGTTGATGGGCACAGGGTTGTTTCTGCTTTTGGTCACTGCGCACCTGCTGCAGAGAACATGGGTGTGCAATGTTGTTTAAACATCTGTCTTCAAGTCTTTGGGGTGCAAGCCTCTGAGTGGATGGCGATTCCGCATTCAGGTTTTTGAGAAACTGCCAGGCTGTTTTTCAACGAGGCTGCACCACTTCAGTGACATGGCCACGAGATTTGAGCCAGGCCCTGGCAGCCTTCGGAGAAGGCAATGGCACCCCACTCCAGTACTCTTGCCTGGAAAATCCCATGGACGGAGGAGCCTGGCAGGCTGCAGTCCATGGGGTCGCGAAGAGTCGGACACAACTGAGCGACTTCACTTTCACTTTTCACTTTCATGCATTGGAGAAGGAAATGGCAACCCGCTCCAGTGTTCTTGCCTGGAGAATCCCAGGGACGGGGGAGCCTGGTGGGCTGCTGTCTATGGGTTCGCACAGAGTCGGACACGACTGAAGCGACTTAGCAGCAGCAGCAGCAGCTGGCAGCCTTCGACTTTCTCGTGCATTACATGGGAACCATCGCCTCTCTCTCTAGGGTGTGTGAGGAAGGGAGAGGAAGGGAGGTGTGTTCACCGCCTGGAAGGCCCTCCGCACGTGGCCCTGATGCGGGGGCCACAGACCCTGTGCACCAGCAGCGTGCAAGCCTCTCCTTGAACCTGCCAGCCTGGTGCCCCCAGTGGATGCTGTGCCCCCCTTGGCCAATGAAACCATGAACATCAGAGCTCCTTTTGGGGGTGATGGCAATGCCTCAGTCACTGCATTTGGTGTATAGAGTAGATGCTCTAGAAACACTGACTTGAGGGGTGATCTCTGATTTCCATGACACCCCAGCAAGGTAGAAACTATTATCTGTATTTTACAAAATCTCACCCAGGTGACTTCAAAAGTCCCCCAGCCAGAGGACGGAGCTGGGACTCTGTCACAGGCCCACCTGACTCTTGAGTGCAGGGCTGAAGTGTTCCAGTCTGCAGGTGGCTCACTGCATGAGGGTGTCCAGCCAGGAGGGTGGAAGGGGTAAATCTCCAGTCCCCATTCTGTCCCCTCGACGGGCACCTTGAGTTCAGCACAGAGGTGCTGCGAGTTCTAGTGGAGGACTGGACAGGTCCTGGGGGCACCACCCCGCTCCAGTCCTACTCGAGGGGCTCCCACATTGGTGACATGACACAGCTTGTTTCTGATGCAGGAGTAGGTGGCGACCAGACTCAGGCCTGCCTCCCTGGTCAGGGCCCCCAGAGCGGTCCAGACACATGGTGGTCCAGCCTCTGCAGGAGGAATCTCGGGGAAAAGGCGGCAGAGAGGAGCCTCTCAGAGGGAGGGAAGCAAGGGTGCAGGCCTGCTCCACCCACCTCGCCCCTTCCGGTCCGTCCGCCCCGCCCACCATGGTTTGCCCCGCCCCGTCCCCGCCCACACCAGGCCTTCCCGTCCCGCCCACACCGGGTCTGCCCCGCCCCCGCCCGCGCGGAGCAAGCTGGCATTTCCTCGGAAAGTGGCCTGTGTTTTGCGGAGGTGGACGGCAGCCTGGTCCTCACGGTAATTGACTGCTCTCTAATCAAATTGATTTCCATTCCAAGGCAGCCTGCGGCCCCTCCGTTCCAGGAACAGTATTTTGAGCACAGATGTATAATCAAACGGCAGAAGCAGAGGGCACCCCGGGCCTCGCTGCCAATCGAATAAAAGCTAAATGGCCCGAGCTTTTAGGCCTAATCACTTCTGTGTTCCCGCTTGGGGTGGGTCTGCCGCAAAGCCGGCTGGATCACGCGCCCGGCTTATCTGAATTTCAGCACCACCGGTCGGGCGGGTTGGAGTGATCCGCTTTTTCTCGCAGGCGGGTCGCCTTGCAGAGGCCCCGTCCTCCCTCTGCGCTGCCAGCTGCCGGGCACTCGCTTCCACACCGCTGGCCAGCTTCCCCGCCGCTTCTGCGTCTCAGAGGCGCCTCTCTAGGCCCTACACCAGGGTAGATGTGGAGCAATCTGGGGAAGGAGGCCAGGGGGGTGAGAGCTCCCTGCAGGAGCCCTGGATGGGGCAGGTGGGGGTCCTGACGCCCAGTGACTGCCCAGGCCCTGACATGGACCCCCAGCACAGAGCTCTGCTCACCTCTGCAGTCCCGGGACCCCTGCAGCCAGTCTTTGAGCTCAGAGGGAGCCTTATCAGCAATGCCCCAGGGTGTGTGTGTTGGGGGGGGTCTGGCTTCACCTTCCTGCCTCCCACCCGTCCTCTTCCTCACCTTGTGCCTTCAAGGGTCTGATTTCACCCCCACTTGGGTGGCAAGCCCGTCCAAGGCCCAGAACCCCTCCCCCACACAAGATTAGAGTCTGCTTTGGCCTGGGGGCGCCCCTCCTGCCCAGCTCCTCACCCCATGCTCCTCAGCAGGGATGGGTGCTCTTGAGTTAGGCACCTCCTGGAACTGATGGGGCCCTGGGGGCAGGATGCCGGGGGTCTTGGGCTCCTGTCCTTCCCTGCCCCGCCAGAGGGAGCCTCAGGGTCCACTGTTCTGTAACGGAGGCTGTGTTGCCTCCAAACACCCCTGCCCACCACACTTCCTCCATCCTGACCCTTGGCCGAGGGAGGCCCCAGGTGCCTTCCCCGGGGCTTCAGCTCCAATTCCAGATGGCTGAGGACCCCCTTTGTGGTGGGGGTGAGGTTCGGGCCATGCATGCCTCTGACTGATTGGAGAGGTGGATGGATGGATAGGGGGCACCTGGTGGTGGGAAGAGCCGGACCACCCTTTGTGAGTCCTGGCTGAGCCCATGCAAACTTTGAGCCCAGGGACACTCCCTCTACTCCGCCAGGGGAGCTGCCCCAGTGGCAGGGGCAGGGAGGCCAGCGCCAGGCAGGTGCCTGGTTCATATCCTGCCAGCTGTGCCCAGGTGACTTCCTAAACTTCTCTGCGCCTCGGTTTCCCCATCTGAAAAATGGGGCTGTAGTTGGATCGCCTCCCAAGACCATGGTGGGATTCCTGTGAGGCCCTGGGTGGACACTGGCTGGCAGAGGTCAGCTGGGGTCAGTGAGGCATTCTGGACAGACAGCTCAGGAAGGCGACCCAGACCGCAGGTCCCTGGGGGTCAAGAGCCCCACCCCTGCACTGTCCCCAGGGAGGCTGCCCAGGAACTCCTGCCCAGAGGCCGACTTGAGCACCTGCCACTGAGGTGACCTCCTCCCCCCACCCCAAGAGCAGCCTCCCAGCTGGGCACATGACCTTTGCCCCTGCCCCTCCTCCGGAGAAGGGCTGCCAGGGGTCTGAGTGGGGTGAGGGCCACAGAGCCAGATGCCCCTAGTTGAGGGGTGGGCGGGGCTTCCAGCAGGCGTGGCCTGTTTGGGGCACTGGTGCGGGGCACCCCAGAACTTCCTGGGTCAGGAGAGCTGCCTCCTGGCGCCCCAGCTGCCCTTCTTGTGGGGCCCAGTGTAGTCTGGACACTGCCCGCCCTCAGGAAGCCAGAGGGGCAGACGTGGCTCCTCCCCAGGGCCGCCCTCTCCTTACCCGATGGAACCAGGACAGAGCTACACACCTGGGGGCTCCCCTCATGGAGCAGGGGGATGAGGCCCAGGGCAGGCAGGCTCTGCCCCGGGCCCTCGTCAAGGCCTCCCTCTCAACCTCCCCACTCCTGACACCGCCCTCCCCTCCCCCAGAATCAGCCCGCTTTTCCTGGAAATCGGGGCCTCTCCGCCCTCCCTGAGAGGCAATGTGCCATCCGCCTCCCAGCTCCCAGTCTGTCTGGGGCTGTTAGTCAGTTAGGGTCCCGGGAGGCCGGGCAGCTCCTCTGCTGGGCGAGGCCTGCGTCCTGAGGGCGGGGTGGGCGTCCCGAGCCAGTGCCCATGGCCACTCCCCCGCCCTGCCCTCAATCCCCTCGGTGCGCCCCAATCTCAAACTTGCAGGGGGGCCCCGCCTTTGCAAGGGGCCCTGGGGCTGGCGGGGCGGGGACCTCCGATCAAGAAGAGCCTACCCACCCTGGGCCACCCAGAACAGCCTCCTTCAGCCTCCGCTATCACTGAGCCCCTCCCCCAGGCCGAGCCCGGAGGGACGGACAGACCAGGGCGGAGGTCCGTCCAGCTCTGGCCTTGTGGGGCCACCTGGAGTGAAGGTCATCCCCACCTCGACCCCAGACTCCTCAGGCCCCCTCCCAGCCCCAGCTCTGAGGCTGGCTACAGACACCCCAGGGAAGCCCCAGGGGAGATGGTCCTGTGGTCTGAACGCCCACCCCCCGCCACAGCAGGAGTACTGTCTGCACCGTGTCCCCAGACCCGCCTTCCGCTTGTCCCCCAGCCCCGTGTGCCCGACCTGTGTGGCACAAAAGATCTCGGAGCTGGGTGCCCCCCTGGGCAGCCCGGGAGGGGGGCAGTGTCCCCCCTGCCCTGCCCGACCTCCCTTCCAGGCCTGGGCCCTAACCCTCTACCATCTGCCCGCCCCGTTCTCCTTCCCTTGACAGGCAAATACCCCCAGCGGCCCCTTGACAGCCATCTGCGTCCACTTCCCAGTGGACCCTCCTGGCCAGATGGAATGGACCCAACACAGAACCACAACTGACCACCCAGGCCTCCTCTGCCGCAGCAGACAGGCCTGGACACCCTCCCGCACCACTGGGATGCCTTGAGGGAGCGGTGATGCTCTTTCAGGGCCAGGAAGGACACACCCACAGTGTCCACCCGGATCCAGAGCGGGCTGGTCACCCCTGCGCAGCAGCATGGACCACGGCGCCCCTCCCCCATGGCTTAGCACCCCCCCACCCCCAACCCCAGGCTCCGACCCTTTGTTCCGGAGGACAAAGGACTCCTGGCCGAGCTCTGGGTCCTGCTGACACCGCACCCCCTTCCAGGACAGGACAAAGGGGTGGGATGCAAAGGTTCTGATGCCTCAGCCAGTTTCTGTGGAGGCTGCAAGGGCAGGGAGGCCGGTTGAAGGACGGAGGCTGGGGAGGACAGAGCCCGGCCGGTAGATGCTGGATCCCATCCTGCAGGGAACCCAGAGGCTCACCCGGGGCGGGGGCTGGGCTGGGCAGCTCAAACCAGAACGTGGCAGGACTCCTGGGTTCAGAGCAGAGCCCTTCCTCACAGTACCGCCCCCAGCCCTGGCCTCAGCAGTCCCTGCCACCGGGGGCATGGGGCTGCCTGAGTGGGGGCCTTCGAGGGGTGCAGTCTGTGGCCCAGAGATCAGGTGTCTCCGTCAGCCCAGGTGGGTGACCTGGAATTTGCCGATCCCGCAGTTTTGAGGTCCCGGGCAGGAGGGGCAAGGGCTTGTGGCCGCCAAGCTGATGGGTGAGCAGAGCTGAAAACCAGATCCCACGGAAGTGCTCACCCACCAGGGCTGGGTGCAGGGTGGGGCAGGCACGCTGGGCTCCTCCTGGGCCTGTCTCTGACCAGGCTCACAGGCATTGATGAGGACTGCGGGGTAGCCCCTCCGAGAGGCCCATCTGGAAACCACGTCCACCCACGTTAGACCTTGTGCCTGCTCCACCCTGGCCATGGCTCCAGGGGACCCCGCCCCCTTTGGGGAATGTCACTCCAAGCAGACTTACAGACCCCTGCCTTCTCCAGACCCCTCCTCTCTGTACCTCCCCACCCCGTGTTGGGGGGCAGTTTCAAGATAAACAGATGAGTAAATAAATCCATCCATGGCAGGGTTTCCCAGGTGGCTCAGTGGTAAAGAATCTGCCTGCAATGCAAGAGAAGCAGGTTTAATCAGTGGAGAAGATCCCCTGGAGAAGGAAATGGCAACTCACTCCAGTATTCTTGCCTAGGGAAATCCTGTGGGCAGAGGAGCCTGGGGGGCTACAGTCCATGGGGTTGAAAAGAGTTGGACACGACTGAGTGGCTAAACAAGAGCAGCTTGGGCAGAACAATTGCTACAAAGCCTGAGAAAGGGGAGAGACCAGGGGTGCCTTTAGAAAGTCAGCCGTGGCCCCTCTGGACAAGACCCTCCAAGGACAGAGGAAGTGAGGAGCCCACCACCTAGATGTCTGAGCATGAGTCGCACGTGAGAACCTGAGAACTGACTGAAGTCCGTGGGACAAACCCGCTGGAGCCCAAAAAAGTCCTTGTGGGTATAGCAGTGGAGTGAAGGACAGACAGAGCTGCCACGCCTGAATCTGCGAACCAGCCCTGGGGAACCTGGAGGGATGGCTCCAGAGATGCTCAGGGAATGGAGCCTGGGGCTCTCAGACCAGCGACCCGCTCCGCCCACTTGTAATTCCCGCTTCGTCCACCTGGGGGCAGACCTGGCCCAGGAGCAGAGGAGGGGAAGGGCCGGGTGGGAGGCAGCTGCACGCCTGGAGGGGCAGGCAGGTGAGCCAGGTGCCCCAGTTTGCAGACAATGAAAGGGAGAGCCCCCTCAATTCACCGGGAGCTCAGGCGCACCCCCCCTCCCCGCCCCAGGCACGGGACCGCCCCCCACCGACATCCTGCCCACCAGTCCCCTTCCCTTCTAAGACACTGGGGGCAGGGAGAAGGGGACCAGGTGTGGACAATGGGCAGCGAGCCTGGGGATGGGCCCTTCTCCCACCCAGGGCTCCCGGGTCCTGAGGGTGCCCCTCCTGGGATGGCTGACCGCCCTGCCTCCAACAAACCCATGCCCTCCCTGGCTTCTCCCAACCCCACAGAGGAGCCAAGTGCAGGCAACCTGGGTTTGAACTGACTTTATTATTCTGTAAATGTGAATTTTACAAAGCGCTTTACAATGAACGATCACATCCTTTTGTTTGTAACGGATTTCCACTTCCTGGATCGGCTCTGAGCACACTGCAAGCCCTCTGGGTCCTGGTCGCTGGCGGACATCGTGTCCTCTGAGTTATGATAGGGTGTCAGCCGTGGCGAAAAAGCAACAGTCTGAATTCTGCCAAGTAGCAGCACGAAAAAGAGGGAGGCGCAGGAGGAACAAACAGAGGTTTCCTCCTTCTTTAAAAAAAAAAAAAGAAGAAAAAAAAAAAAAAGCCAGTCTCTTCTGAGGCTGAAATGGAACTCAGTGTTACTGTGAAACAGGCCTCCTATACAGCACAGGACAATTTATTTATTGATTTTTAACAGTCGTGAGTTACAGTACTACTTAACCCCCCCACGGACTCTTTAACAACAACCGTCTCCTTTTCAAAAGTCTCTTTCTTTTCCCCAAACAGTCCGTCCAAAGGATGAATGGTCTATTTGCACCCAATGCCATTCAAATGTTCAAGTCAAAAATATTTATACGGTTTATATTTAGTTTTTATTATTTTTTGTCTGCTAAAAATAGTATTGCAAGTTTTGGCTTCTTTTGACATAAAAATGACAACCATGTGCAAAACGCTAACGAAGAAGCACTGATCAGAATCCAAGCGGGGTGTCCAATCTGAATGCTTTAGACAGATGCTGCATCAGATTCCTTCTCGTTTTTCTCAAAGAAACAGAACAAAACAAACGAACAAAAACCAAAAACCCTTGCCAGGTTAGAAACACCTTGTACCGAGCCCCCCCCCCACCCCCGCCCCCACCACGGTCTCTGGCCGCTGGCGGGTGACGCGCCCGGAGCTGGCTGGCTGACAAAATGACAGACGTATGCAGCAGCAACATTCAGAAACAGTAGTTAAAGCTCAAGACAGCTCTGAGCTCTCAGTTCTGTGTTTAGGATTTACTGCTGGCAGAGAGGCAGGCAGAGGTTTTCTCTGAGTTTTCAGGTGGTTAATGGGCCATAGGCCTTTTTTGACTTGCAGCAGAGTGTTTCCATAAAGATAACCCGGTGGAGGGGAATCTAAGCCGTCCACGGCTGGAGGTGGCACGCACCCAACCCACGCTGGGAGGTTCCGGCCATCACATGGGGACAGAGTCAGGGCCAGAATCGAGCAGGCCGCTCCCAGGCTGAGCCCCTGCTTTCCTCCTTCCTCCCAGCAGAAAGGCCGCCGAGGAATGAGTTTTCATGGAGGAGAAACACGCCCGGTTCCTGGGGCCCCAGCACCCGGACAGCGGTTTTGGGGCCGCAGGCCGCACGCCCAGAGGCCTCTCCCCTTGCCTCTGGTCCACATTCAAGGGCAGGGTAAGACGATCGCATCAAGTGCAAGGCTAAGCAACCACAGAGAACTCTGGGTGAGACCAGACAGTGCAGAAAGCAAGACAGGTTTCAAGTACCGAGGCCGCCGGCCGGCCGGGCGGGCAGGCAGGCAGCCCCACCGAGCTCACAGTATCTGTCACATCACGGTCCCTTCTCCTGGACCTTTGCACTCGTCCCAGCTGCCTCCCAGGGCCCAGCCCGGCCACCGGGGAGGGCAGGGGTGGGGGGCGGTCGCGGAGCCCAGGCGGGCTGCCCACCACGGCCGCTGGGACTGGCCCAGTCCTTCTCTCTCCGAAAGGCGCTGATAGACTTAGCTCTATGTAGACTCTATGTAGTATATGCGTATTGCTAATAGTCAAGCTTAGGGATAAAGGTGCGGTTATCTCATAAATACTGAGTGGCTTGTCTCTCGGTCTACAGGGGTCGGGTGTGGAGGGTCACACTCACGGGACAGGAATTAGTCGTCTTGTAAACAGAGGAGGGAAGGGTCCGGTTCTCCTAATTGGTTTTCCTTGGGAAAAATGATCAAAAGATGCTAAGGCACTCTGGAAGGCCCCCCCGAGCCCAGGCCCGCCGCCGCCACCCGCCCCGCGGAACATTCCGGACGCAGCGGGGGGAGCACCCCGGCAGATACAATCATCAGCCACGTCCGTCTGCAAACGCTCCGCCCCACGTCCACCGCGGGACACATTAGTGCAAAACGCTCGGCCTGGCCCGTCCGGAGCGCAGGAAGAGTTCAGCAGCCATTCACATTAGATTCTTATTACAGTTTCACCTGCAGCTCTAGCCTTCCTTACCCAGAACAACGAAACAGACGGCGACTCTAACAATTAAAGAACAGAGGTCACGGGACATTGTGCTGGCCTGAGCAGCGCCGTCAGGCCTTCTCTGGGAGGCTGGCGCCCCTCCCTGTCCTGACCTCGGGGCCGGGGGGCGGGGGATGGCCGCCGGGCGCACGTTGGAGTGGGGGTCAAGAGGAGAGAGCAAAGCCCTTCTGTCCACAGCCAGGGCAGCCGGCCCCCGAGGGTCCCCAGGGGCTAGTTGGATAAAAGTGCAAACATGGGGTGTTGGCCGACGAGGGGGGCTCCGGTGGGGTGCTGGAGTCCGCCTCACCCGCCCCACCCCACCCCCACCTAGGGGCTGTGGCCTCCTCCCAACTCCAGGAGGACTTGGTCCTGGGTCCCTGGTGGGCTGTGGGCTGTGCCAGCTCGCCATCCCCCCTCCCCGGGCCTCAGACGGAAGAGGCCCACCTCTGGGCCACGTGGTCAGCCTGAAGCCCCAGCAGGAAGGAGCCGCAGCCCCTGGGGCAGAGACAGGCAGGCGAAGGGGCTGAGGTCAGCGCCCATGTGCCCACCCCGGGTCCTCCTAGCCCAGCCCATGGCCATCAGACCTCTGCAGAGGGCACGCCACATGTCTGGCCTGGCTGGAAGAAGCACCCCTCGCTCCCCCCACACCAAGGTCTCCTCCAAGGGCCCTCCACGAGGGAGCGCGGCAGTCAGCAGGACGAGGAGCCTGGGGTTGGGGCAGGGGGCAGTGCCGAAGCCCCCCTCCCATGATGCCCCCCTCCCAGCTGGGACATGCAAGAGGCTGGGGGTGGCTCAGCTTTGTGGGCTGGCGGGGGTGGGGGGGGTGGGTCACACCTGCCTGGCAGGGGTGGGGGGAAAGGGAAGGCAGAGTGCAGGGAGTAGGGCTGGGGTGGGGGGCCTCTGGCCATGCCTGGGGGCCACCTGGGACTAGGTGGGGGGCGGCCCCTTGGTGTCTGGATGGGAGCACTTGGGACAGCCTGTGCCCCTTCCCTCAGACAGCAACGAAACTTCACAGTGAGCTTTCCAGCCTCAAACCAACAAAGCCCTTGCCCCCCAACCCCCGTCAACACCCCCTGCCCTGAAGCATTCCAGAACCTCTGCGCCTGCAAACCGCCTCCGCTCAGGCCTGTGCCCAGTGCCCACCTACCCACAGCCTCGGAGGTCCGCGCATCCTGGGGCTCCGAGCACATGTGGGGAGCCCAGCGCCCGCCTGGCCCCCAGTTCCCTTCCTGCTCACCCTGGCTGCCCTTCCACAGGGGTGAGTGGGGCCCAGCCTGGGGTCTGGGACACGGACCCCCCAGAGCTGAGGTGGGTCGGGGCAGGGACACCCCAGCCTCTCTTAATTTTTTTTTGTTCTTTTGGGTCTGAAAGTTTCCAAACCAAATATGAAATAGATCTGAATTAAGACAAAAACGAACAAACAAGCAAACATAAACCCAACGTGGCTGAGGGCTGCGAGGGCTGTACCAGGGGCGGTGGCCCCACCCCACGGGGCAGCGGGCGGCCAGGCGGGAGCCAGGGGGTGCTGGGCGGCCCGGGCCCTGGGTCCCAGGTGGACTGAGGGTCCGTGGAGCCGCGGGGGTCGGGCGCTGGGGCGCGGGGCAGGAGAGCAGGCACAGCCAAGATCACTTCCTCTCACACACACGGACTAGCACGGCCCACCGCCGAGCCGTCACCACCGCCCTTGCACACACACACACACACACGCACGCACGCACGCTCTGCACACACACACCCATACCCCACACGCACAGCGGACCTGGCAGGCCTGCTCCCCCAGTCTCAGGAAGAAGGTAAAACGGGGATTTGGCCCCTGGGGGCCTAGCCCTGGCCCGTGGCCCCAGAGGGGTGGGGGGGTCCCCGTCCCCAGGCGTGAGGACCGAGGACCCCAAAGCGCGTGTTCCCGCCCCACTGGCCCCTGGCCTCATCCCGGGCAGGGGGAGTGAGGAGGGGGTGGGAGGCCGGCAGAGCCAGGCACCAGGGCCTGGGGGCCTCTCGCCCCCTCCCCACGCGGGGAAGGAGGAGCTACAACTTGGAGACTAACCTCTCGAATATCAAAAAGGAGCCCCTGGGACCTTTCTCGCAACTAGGTCGCCAGTGGCCTAATCGGTTTACAGTATAACGAATGCATTTGTTTCCTTCATAAATTTTAAATACAAGCAGAATAAAAATCACATTTTTTTCAGGCAACAGTAGCAGTTCAGTAGGTAAGTGGCTTGATCACATTTGTCTGTATTAGTAACGCATGCAAGCAGCTTCCGTACCCGCCTGGGCGCCGGTCCGCCTGGGGCTCCTCCCTACAAGGGCCCCGCGTACGGGCCTTCCGGTCTCCTCCCCGGGGCCGGCGTGGCGGGCCGGCTGCTGCTGGCGCTGCCCTGCTCGAAGGGCTGCGGGGGGCTCTGGCCGTCGGCGGGCAGCGGCTCGGGCGCGGCCACCTCCTGGATGACCGAGCCGGCCCCGTCGGCCTCCTCGCCGGCCTCGAAGGCGGGGTTGGCGGAGGCGGCCAGGTCGACGTTCACGGCGTCAGTTCTCAGGGCCACGATGGCGGCGGCCTCGCCCCGCCGCTCGGCGTAGATGCGCTGCTCGAACGCCTGCGCGGCGGCGGGCGGGAACTCGGGGTCCAGGGCCGCGCCGGCCGCCGAGGAGCCCATGACCGTGCGGTACATCTCCACGCCCTCGGGCAGCATGGACTTGATCTTGGGCAGCCAGCGCTTGCGCACGCGGCGGGCGTTGGTACACATGTCCGCGGCGATGACGTTCATCTCGCTCTCCTTGAAGCTGGGGGCGAAGTTCTGACAGTACACTGCAAGGACAGGGCGGGCAGCGTGAGCGGCCACCGCCGCAGGAGCCCCAGGGCCCCGCTCCCCACCCACCGCAGGAGCCCCAGGGCCCCGCCCTCCGCCTCCCCAGGGGGTGGGCCGAGACCCGCCTTGGGGCGGGGCGTGCTCTGGGCTGGAGCAGCCACTCTGGGGCCAGTGGAGGGGGGGGATCCTTCTCCACCCTGCGTGCCTCTGGCAAAGGAGGCCACGTGGCCACTCAGGCCTCTCCTGGGGCAGTTTGAAGACCAGCGGTCGGTCACCCTTCTCCCTGCTGGAGGCCCCGTCCCACTCCTCTGGGGGTGGGTCTCTCTGGGCCCGAGATGGACTGAAGGGCCAGCAAGGAGTGATGAGGGTGCTGGCTCATGTCTGCCTTCAGCCCAGCCCGCGGCAGCGGCATTGTGTTTGACAATAATGACCCACCCTCTCCTTTCTGTTCCAGAAGCCAGGAGACCCAGCTCTCCACAAACAGCAGGGAACTCGGAGGCGGGTCCCCCAGAGTGAGCCCCCCGCCACTGTGAGCCCTGCTTCGGGGCGGGCCAGCCCCACCCCGCCTGCCTCCTCTCAGAGCCCTGCCAGCGCCGCACACTCTGGGATGCAATTACCTGCTGCAAAGGCCCCTCTTTGCTCTAAACAGAACTAGCCTCATGGGAGAGATTCTTTTAAGCAAGAAAACTAAGACAGTGTTTCAGGAAGACGAGATCAGCTGGTCTGGCTCGGGCCGGGCACGGGTGGCTTCTTCCTTGTCCCAGGGCAGGGGTGACTGGGTGGGTGGGGGGTTTCGGGGATGGGGGGGCAGCGGTCTGCCACCAAGATGGACCCGGTTCCGCCCCCACGCACCCAGGAGCGGGAGGCAGAAGCAGGCCGAGCAGATGGCAAAGGCTCAAAATAACCCCCAAATGTAAATAAGGGGTTTTGTTCAAAAAGGAAAATTAGATCTATTTCACATATTAAAATAGTTTCGCAGCTGAATTCATCACGCTTGGAAACCTACCAAGAACGTTCACACCTCGAGCCTGGGCTCCCGCGAGCTGTTCTTTTCTCCCCGTCGACCCCAAGACCGGCTCCCTCTGGGAGAAGCCGCCTTTCCCAGGCTGAGATCCAGGGGTCTGGTGCCTCCTGGAAATGTCCCCCACCCCCTCCAGTGGCCCCCCAGCCCTCCTCTTACGTTTCACAGCGTTCAGGACGCGGCTGTCCAGCGGCTTGCGGCTCGGGTCGCTGGTGGACGAACGGATGCCTGTGCCACAGCTGTTGGCCAGCGTGTTCCTGGCGGAGGGGCGGGCAGGGGAGGCAGCGTGAGGCGGCGGCGGGAGGGGATGCCCGCCCACCTGCGTGCGCGCCCCACCCACAGCTTGCTGCTTATCTGCCCGGGGGGTCGGGGTGAGGGGCAGGCCCCCCACTCCCCGTGACGTGCAGCCAGCATGCTTCTTCACTTGGGGGGTGAAGCCCTCCCCGGGCCCCGGGCTGACACAGGCGTGGAGCTGGGAAGGTGCAGGCCCTAAACGCACAGCCTCGCCTAGAGGGGACGAGGCTTCTGCGCCCGCCTGCCCGCGGGGACCTACCTGTCGAAGAAGGTGGCGAGGAGGCGGCGCAGGAGCACCTTGTGCTTCACGCCCGCACACAGGTGGCAGTTCATCAGCTGCCCACGCGTGATGTAGACGCCAGAGCCTGCGGCCGTCGGACACAGAGAGACAGAGAGGCCCTCAGGCCCAGACCCAGGGCTGCTGGGCCCAGGACGGGCAGACCGCAGGCGAGGGGGAGGCAGGGGGCAGGCGGGGCCTTCCCGACTCTGACAGCACCCCTACTCCAGGCCCGGGGACCCCAGGGTGCCCCAGGCCGTCCTTGCTCCCTCGGGGTCCTGTCTCCAGGAGGAGGCTACCTTGGTCACTCGCTTCCATGGGGCAGTCCCCAAACTGCCTTCCGGCCCTTGGGGGAACTGCCCTGGGTGTGGGTTTGGGTAAACCCCTGTCTCGCCTCTCAGCTGCTCCCTGATCAAAGAGCTGCGGGCAGGGGTGGGAGGTGGAGTCATGGAGCTCAGGGAGGGGCTCCCCGGCCCAGCACTGACCCTCCCTCCAGCCCAGCGCAGAGGCAGGACCGCGCACCCTGCAGTGCTGTTCGCCCCAGGGAGACCGGTCAGACTGGGCCCGCCCAGGGCTCAGCCAACGAAGGGCAGGGATGACCACAGGCTCGGGCTGCTGGAGCCCTGGTTCACCCCAGATGCTGCCCATGGAGAAAGGAGCTTAGGCCAGAGGCAGTGTCCCCAGCTGGTAGCCGCGGGTGTGAAGAACGCAGAAGGGCAGGGAAGCGCTGGGCGCGGGTGCAGGGAGCCTCCAGGGCCTCTTTGGGCCTTTGTCTACGATCTGACTTTGTTACAGAGTACGTACTGAAGCATCTTAGTGAAAAGCAGGAACGAAGCAGCGCTCCCTTCTGCAGAGGCAGAGCAGAAGGCGGGAGGACACCCTGGGAAGACCTGACTTGCCAGCTCGGGGGTGGGGGGGCCTTCCCTGGCTTCACGCTTTGTCCCTCCCATGAGCCAGGTCTCCAGGGACACCCGTAGCCACGGGGCCAAGAAGCATGTGGCTGATGCTGGATGCAGACCTCCATCGGATGCCCTGGCCAAGACACACCGAGTGTCGCCAAGGGCCTCACCCCGCAAGGTCTGCAGAGCCTCAAACCCAACAGAGAGACAGGTCACCCTGAGCCACATGGGCCGGACAGCCGCCTCGCAGTGGGGAGATCTGCAAAGGGGGACCAGCAGGAGGCTTGGGGCTGGGGCGGGACCCAGCCAAGGAAGGTGGCTGGCCCACACCCCTCCCCAGCCCAAACAGGCCTCCCCGGGGACCATGCCCACCCACCCCCAGGGCTCCAAGGAACCTGCCCACTCTCAGAATCCATCCCAGTCCAATGCTGACAGTCCTGGAACTCAGGAGCTGGGCCCTTGCTGGAACGGTAACAGCTGGCATGGAGGCAGGGCGCGTGGGGTATGGCCGGGGGCACCCTCACCCCACCCAGGCCCGTCCAGACCAGCTAACACCGCCTGGCGACTCTCCTGTCGGCTAAAAAGGCCAGGTGGCCCGCTGAGGCGTGGTTCGAGCAGCAAGGACGTCTCGGGCAGAAAAACCCCACGAAGCTGCGCAGGAGCGGCAGGCGGGGTGCTGGACAGGAGTGGGGGCCCAGTGGCCCATGAATTCTCATCTCACTGCTGGACAGCCTTAAACATCTGCAAGGAGGGACGTCCCTGGCCGTCCACTGGTTAGGACTCTGCGCTCTCACTGCCAGGCCATGGTCAGGAAACTAAGATCCCACAAGACTTGTGGCTTGGCCGAGGGGGTGGGGGGGTTGGAATCCACAAGGAGCCGTGAGGCCCAATGAATTCCAACACTGAGAAGATAAATGTTTCCAACAGGCACCAGCCCTAATGGGCTTTGGATCCCACTGCGTTGTCTGTTTTTATAGAAGAAGCGGGTCCATCTAGGAGCCGCTGTGTGGAAGCTGGCGACACTGGCCCTTGAATGTGGCCTCTGGACACTCGGGGGAGCTGGGGGGGGGCGGGGGCGGGGGGGTGGGGGCAGCAAACTGTACAGGACTTGGTTTTAGCCACGACCTAAATTAAAACACAATCGTGATTGCGGCCCCTGCCAATCAGAAGCTCGACCAGCCCAGGGGATTCAATTAAAATGCTAAATTAATTCAATTGAATAACTCCTCTTCGTGACACATTCTTCTAAAAGGAAATTAAGAGGAAATTTAAGATGTTCTTTTTTTTCGTTTGTTTGACTGATTGGTGATGAGTAACGCTGTTCACAGCCCCAAAGGAAAAACAAAAGGGGAGGGCTTCTGCAGACAGCAGACACGGTGGGGCGGGGCCTCACCTGCCACCAGCTCCAGCTTCTCGCCAGGGTCCCCCTCGGAGTAGAGCTTGGGGTGGCAGCGGTACCCGATCTGGCTGATGAGGCTGGCGGGCAGGGCCACCAGGTCGCGGCGGATCAGGACGCAGGAGCGGCTCTCCAGCGGCACCGGCTCCGGCTTCTCTTGCACTGTGGACACAGGGCGGCCCGGTCAGGGGCATCCCAGCCAAGCCCCGGGGCCACAGACGGGGAGATCGGCCCTCCTCCACCCAGGCCAGAGTGAGGGCTGCTCTGCGCCCGCCCTCCCTGCCCACCAGCTGCTGCCCCTGCAGAACCCGAGAGAGTAGATAGGACAGGTGGGGGGATGTCCAGTCCGGTCCAGGAGGCTCCCGGGGCGGGGCGGTGTCCACCAGGCCTCGGAGGACAGCCCGGTAGAGGCGGAGCAGCCACCTCTGCTGGGGGAGCGAAGGCTCGGGGAGGGGACAGACCTCGTCTTGTCAGCCCCCCACCCAGCTGCTCCTCACAGCAGCCCCTTGCCACACAGCCCCTCTGCCAGTGGGCGCTGCGCCCTCTGCTCCTGGCCAAAAGTGGCTCCATCAATACCATCCAGCAGTGAAGCCGGGGGGGTGGCAGAGCCAGGCAGGGCAGATACCGTGTCTCCAGGGCCAGCTCCAAGCCTCTGAGCCTTCAGGGAATGTTCCTGACAGATCACCACTTGGGGAGCACTCAGGGACCCCCAAGCGTGCCAGAACTGCAGCTGTGATGGGGAGGCAGGCGTGGGGGAGGCCCCCTGACGCTCCCCTGACCGAACCCCACCCTGAGCTCAAGCACACCCCGCCCCCATGCCAGGCCAGCCTCCCAACCACCCCCTTCTCTCCCACCCCCTGCAGGGTCTCTTGAGGCCTGGTTGGGGTTTCCTCTAGTGCTCGGGATGGAGGGGTGGGTCCTTTGGGCACTTGGTGGGCACCCAGCACACCCCTGTGCCTCACCAGGTGTTGGGAGGCTGAAGGGGAAGCCGAGGGCCTGCCCCCTGCCCACAGGAGTGCCCAGCCAGCAGCCAAGGCAGGGTGAGGGCAGAGGCCGCATGGAGGACTCCACCATGGACAGGACCCCCACTCGCCAGGCTCTATCCCCCAGCACCCTTCAAGCAGGCCCCCGGTTCTTGCCCCTGCCTGTCCCCCTCTCCCCCATCTCCCCAATGCCCCTGCCCTGTTTTCCTGCCTGGCACCAATTCCCCCCAGTGCTGTGTGCCCAGGCCTCTCAGCAGGATCAGCAAGAGGCCCGCACCCAGCAAGCCTCCACGCAGACCTGCAGGCTGGCACCTTCACCCTGGTTCATGCTCACACTCGGCCATCAGCATACCCTCTTCACCCTGCTGCCGCGGCCAGAAGGCAGGGCCAGTGCCTGCCTCGTCTGTGTCCCCAGCACACGGGCACACCTGGTCATTCCTGGGAGGGCCGCTGCCCCGGAAACTGTGTGGGTGAGAACCCCAGCTGCTCTGGGCGGGCCGCCGCACATCTGGCAGAGCAGCACGGCCTGCAGGGGAGCCCAGGGCCCGACCCCTCCCTTACCCACCCGGCACCCAGGCAATGTCTACAGCTTGGATAGGGCCCCAGGCTGCTCCGATGGACACCAGGTGGGCCTTCCCTGCTGAGAGCAGTGGCTCTTGTCAGCAGCCTTGATGAGCCCTGGGCAGGGCAGGAGGGCACAGCTGTCGGACCCACCAGGACTTGGACAGCTGGGGGGTGGGGGTCAAGGACACTAGGGGGCGAGGCCTGGCTGGACGGTCTCCTCCGGGCAGGGGCTCAGGGGCGGAGTCTGTTGGGGAGGTGCCATGACCACTCCCAGAGGGTCAGAGGCAGCCCCTTGGGCTGGCCAGTGCCCCCTGCCCTCTGTACTGTGACACCCTGTTGGGCTCACAGGGCAATTCAGCAGGGACACCTGAGCCTGGGGAGGGGGGAGACCAGGTGGGGCTGGGAGAAGGACCTGGAAGCCACACGGGGGCTGCTGTAAAGGGGCTTTGGGAGGGGTGGTGGCAAGGAAGGGTTGCAGCCCCAGAGCGGAAGCAGGTGAGCATGCATTAGCCCCAGGTTATCTCTGCACCAATCTCTCGTGGGGGAAGGGTCAAGGCGACCCAGGCCCTGGGGAACCAGCATTTTGTAAACCACAGGGCGAGTCCCACGGGGTAAGGTAGGGTGGTCAGTCCCATCCCTGAGGATGGGTTGGGGACCCACCTGCTGCTCTTGCTGCCTCACCCAGGGTCTGGGATCACTCACGCTGGAGTCACCCTCAATTCCCAGCAGGGTCCCCCAGGGCCCCCTCTACCCTGTCCCCACAGAGCTCAGCCCTTCCTGGGGAGGCGCCTGCCAACATGCATAGGGTGAGCATGGTACCCGGTGCCTTTGGCCCGGAAGGGGTCAACTCCAGGGCGAAGGAGGGAGCCTCCCGGGAGCTCAGATCAGGGCAGAAGCCGGAAGGGTGGCCGCTCTGGGGGTCGGGCAGCATCTCCCACCTGGCATGTTTGGGGAATGCTGGGCGGGGCGGGTTGGGGGGTGTGTGGGGCAGAATGGCAGAGAGCCGGCAGAATCTTCCAAACCCGGAATTACCCAGGGGCTCGGGGAGCACAGGAAAAACAACCCGGATGATATTTTAAAACATAATTACCGAGCCCGCCACCCCCCCACCCCAGCCCGCTGTGATTACGCTCACAGACTCGGAGCAGAGCGCCAACGCTGGCGCCGTGGCATTTACATAAAGAGCGCTCGCCAGCAGAAATAATCCCATGCACAACCCTCGGCCTCGATGTTTCTCCAAACAGCAGAAGTTGTTTGTGCTCCGCACGCTCCCCCCACCCACCCCAGCCCGGCTCCCCGAGAGCCAGAGGCTGTCAGATCCAGAACAACCAAAAGAGCCTCTTCTATTTCTGCTCCGGCACGTGCCGGATACTGCGCCAGCTAAAAATACCCCCCTGAGCGGCAGCGCATCTGGAAAGGTGCTCCGATTGCTCCGCACACCCCCAGCCCTAAACTACCCTCTGCCAGGTCGGAGCTGAGCCTCTAGCAGCCTCCGTTCTGGGAGGGGTTGTCGAGTCACAGACAGGCTCCAGAAACCCAGGAAAGCCTGTGCACTGGAGCTCAGTGACGGGGACCCTCAAGCACCCCTGGTGGCCTTTGGCAGGTCATCAGGCCTTTGACAGTGCCTGATGGCAAGGGCAGTGGGAGATGCCTCATTGGGCTGTGTGCAGGGGTCACACCCAGGCCCCCCCTGCACTGGGGTGGGGGAACCTGCTGGCCTCCTGCTGCCCCAAGACCCGGGCAGCCGCCTGCAGCGTCAGTGGCCCCGTTTCCACCCCTTTATGATGCTGGTTTCTAGGGTCATGGGCTCCAAATATTTAGCCCTGTGAAATCTGGTGGGAAGCATGTGAAAGCCATTAGCCACTTGCATGGGGAGGTGAGCATCCGCCCTGCATGAGGGTGGGTGAGTCATGGTCATAAAGGTCCCAATGGAAGGTTCTGGAACAGAAGCTCAGCTGGACAAATGGGCAGCAGAATCGAGGCCTTGGGGCTGGAGAGAACACCAGTGCGTCCACGGGGCAGGCGGTGGACCCTGCAGGGGGAAGAGGGGTCCCTGCGGTGCCTTCAAGACTCTGCTGCCCACCTGCCCAGGACACTGCCTGAACCCAGAGGGGAGAGATGCCACGCGAGCGAGGTGACACGGATGCCACAGCCTGCATGACGCACTCACGTGAGGGCCTGGGGCTGAGGGAGGGGAAGGGGTGAGTGTCCAATGGGGACAGAGCTTCGGCCTGCGAAGAAGACGGTGGTGATGGTTCCACGCGTGAACCCACTTGGTTCTGTGCTCTTAAAAGTGGTTCTAACAGTAGATCTTCTACCAGGCACCCTCTGCCACCATAAAGACACTTTTTCAAAGGAACGAATGGAAGGAGGGAAACTGGGAGCATCACGCTGCCCGCAGCCCAAAACGTCCTCAACCTCCTGAGGGTCACGGGCAGGGAATCTGAAGAACGTGCTGGACCTTCTGCACGGGCAGCGCACACCACGACGCCCAGCCCCAGCCAGGGTGCCATCACGTCCAGGAGGCTCAGCGGGGCCTGTTCTTGTCCCCAAGTGCAGGTGCGTCTGGGCATTGCCATCGGAGCCCTGCCAACGCCGTGACCACCCGCAGGTGCCCAGGCTGCCCTGGTCCAGCCACTGGGGGGCCCTGTTGAGGTGGGGCAGGGCGGGGAAGGGGCAGAGAGGTGATGTCCGCTCCACAAAAGTGTACGCCATTTGTTCAGATGGCAGAATAAGAAACCGAGCCCCTAGTCCTTCATGATACAGAAAAACACAACTGAAAAGCAAACGGAAAGAAGAACACGGCTGCACGCGACCCGATGCTGGCGGTGACCAAGCCTGCCAGACACAGCGCACGGCCCAGAGCCAGACCCACGCGAGTGAGCTCGGCCAATCCGTGACAAAGGTGCACAGGGGCCCGGCGGGGGAGGTGACAGGCTCCCAACAAGGATCACACACGAGTCACACGCAGGCGAAGCCAAGCCGAACACCCGCAAGCCCAGCCAGCACCTTGTGTGAAGACGAACCCAAGTGGGCTGCAGAGCTGAATGTAAACACAAACCCAGAGAACTTTCGGCAGCAAATCTGCAACCTTGGGTTTAGCTAAAAACCTAGACAGAACCCCAAAAGCACAATCACTAAGTTAAATAAGAAACTAAACATCATCACAATGAAAAAAAACTCGTTGTCTACAAAAGATGACCAAGGCAAGATCTACAAAGCATGTGCCTAACAGAGGAAAACCCTAGGGAAGACAAGGGAAACTCAACCGGAGCAGAACGAACAATCCAACTTTAAAAACGGGCAGAAGAGCTGACCAGATACATTAGCAGAGAACACACAGACAGCGAATCAGCACAAGATGCTCATCACAAGCCCTTGCTGCTAAGTCACTTCAGTCATGTCCGACTCTGTGCGACCCCGTAGACAGCAGCCCACCAGGCTCCCCCGTCCCTGGGATTCTCCAGGCAAGAACACTGGAGTGGGTTACCATTTTCTTCTCCAATGCATGAAAGTGAAAAGTGAAAAGTGAAGTCGCTCAGTCGTGTCCGACTCTTAGCGACCCCATGGACTGCAGCCCACCAGGCTCCTCCATCCATGGGATTTTCCAGGCAAGAGTACTGGAGTGGGGTGCCATTGCCTTCTCCATACAAGCCCTTAGAAAAATGGAAATTAAAGCCACACTGAGACAACACTCCTCGAGGTTAGGACAGCTCGGTGGGACCCAAGCACAGCGAGGACCCGGGGCCCCTGGAACAGTCACCCACCCGCCTGCCCGGCCACGAGAACGAGATGGCACAGGCTGCTGGGAACCACGAGGCCATTTGTTACGAAGTTAGATGTGTGCTGTGCTGAGCCAGCACTCGGCTTCCAGGTGTTTACCCAGGAGAAGAGAGAGAGATGAGCGCTGGACGCCCGGAAGCCTGTGCAGAAATGCCCGCACGGCTCTGTTCACAGACGCCAGCTGGAAACACCCAACATCCCGCATCAGGGGAAGGGACAGCCAGGGAGCCGTCCACACGACGGTCACCACGGGGCCACGAGGCACAAATGGTTGGTGACAGTTTGGATGGACCCCAGGCTCACGCGGCCAGTGGATGAGCGGTGTCCAGGGTCACCTCCAGGGCGGGTCCACATGGAGGGCACGGCCAAAGACACAGCCAGCACCCGGGGGACAGAGGAGAGGGGCTGCCAGGGCGGGGGGTGGGGGTGGCCATCAGAGCAGCGTGGGCGAGTCCCGGGGCCCTGGAGGCTGGTTGACGGAGCTCTTCTGGGTGGTGGATGCTCAGGTCACACCACCTGGTGCCCGGGAGGCTGCCCAGCCCCTTTCTGCTCAGCTCCAGGTGGCTTCCACTCACGACAAACACACCACAGGTGGGCAATCTGGCTCGTCCCTGCAGCTGCCAGCTCGGTGCCAACTAGACCCGCAGTTTTTAAAGGGCCACACCTGTGATGGACATCCGTGTGCTGGACACCCCCGTCAGCCTCCCAGGAACAGGGCAGGTGGGTTTCCTGCAGGTGCACGCAGGCCCAGGTGGGAGGGACGGGGTGAGCATCCACAGCCATCGTCCCGCCTTTCCGTGCCTCCTACGTAACCGTGATGCACCACAGACAGTAAGATGCATCTCGTTTCTTGGATTTAAAACGTTGGGGGGAGGATGCATCCAAGAACCAGTGCAATTTGGCACATGGGGTAAAACAAGTAGCAAAAGTCTGGAAAGGAAGAAAAATAAAGGTGGAAACAGAAATTCAAGGCCAAGGCTGCGGAGGACCTATGTGCAAACCCTGGCCAGCAGACCCCCAGAAGCGGGGTCACGAAGGGACCCATGTGGGTCTCGGGGGCCCCACACTCGGGAAGTTCCGAGCTCAGCTGCTAGAGAGACGTGGGGGTTGCAGAGGCCTGTCCCTGGACGGTGCCCCAGCCAGACCTGGTGACTGGCCCCTCTGGGACAGCTTGGAATCCTGACACTCCCCCTGGGCAGCTCCACACCCTACTTGGCCCGCCCCACTCAGACCTGGGTTCTATTTGTTGTTTTTTGCCTCCTGTGTCCTAGTCTGGCCCTGGGAGACCCCACCAGTCCCGTCTGGCCTCCCACCCCCCAGAGAGAGCCCAGCAGCTTCTCCCGTCGCCACTCTGACTATGTGCCTCTTCTGTTCCCCATCCTTCCGTCCTTAGAGACGCTCGCAGGCCTGCTGCCCACCCGTGGACGCCAGGCCGACCGGGGACGCTGCTGGAGACCAGAGTGAGAGGCGAGGGGCCATGAGGGTGGGTGGCTTTCCATGCATAATCGTTCTGTACTCTAATAGAGCGAGCACAAGGACTTCCCCAGTGGTCCAGCGGCTCCCTATGCTGGGGGCCCGGGTTCGATCCCTGATTGGGAACTAAGATTCTGCATGCTGCACAGCATGGCCAAAAAAAAGGACACAGGGGAAGCTGCCTGGTAGAGATGGTCATACTAAGTAAGTCAGACAAAGACAGATATCAGATGACATCATTTATATGCAGAATCTTAAAAAAAACACACAAATGGACTTATGGACACACATTAACAGACTCACAGACACAGAAAACAAGCTTATGGTTACAAAGGGGAAGGGAAGGGAGGGATAAATTAGGCATTTGGGATCAACATATATACGGTTCTATATATAAAACATAAACCACAAGGACCTACTACACAGGAGAGGGAACTCTACTCAGAATTCTGTAATGAGCTAAAGTGGGAAAAGCATTTGAAAAAGAACAGACACCCGCATGTTGTGTAACGAACCACTCAGCTGCGCACGCCTGAAACTAACACAACATTACAAATCGGACGGAGACCAGTGGCTGCCCCATGGGGTGGGGTGGGGGGTGACCGCTGGGAGCAGCAAGCCCAAGGAGAGGGGCCAGCAGCTGGGGGCCGGGCAGACAGACAGAGGGGTCGAGAGCCCGCAGAGACTCTGGGGGTCCCTGCCGGGAGCCGGCACCTGGACACAGCTTCCCAAGTTCTCTTCAGTGTATCTGCCGACCGCTAAGTAGCATGCGTGCAGGACCAGAGGCAGAAAAGCCATTGCCAAGAAATGGAAAAACAACTTAAGTCAGGAATGTGGTGTCCCACGTGTGAGCTAAACAAGAATCAGATTTGAGGGCCTGCAGAGGAGGCGGTGCTCAGGGGAACACCAAGGACTTCATCAAGACCCGGGAACAGCCAGGGCCCACGAGCAGGGCGGCCAGGAGCGCCCCACCTGACTTACTCCAGCAGGTCACATCGCTTTCTGACAAACCCGAGGGTCTCTCGCGAAGGACTCTAAAGACAGGTCCCAGACCCTGTGAGAAGCAGCTCTGCTTAGAGCTTCCAAAATGTATTCACACGTCGTGAAGCGTTCAATAAAAAAATCACCAGGGGGACTTCACGGTGGTCCACTGGTTAAGATCCCGCCTGCCAACACAGGGAACACAGGTTCAATCCCTGATCCGAGAAGATCCCACGCGCTGCAGGGCCACAACTACTGAAGCCCCGAGAAGCCACCACTGCGGCTAGAGGGAGCCCACAAGCGGCGACAAAGACCCAGCGCACTCAGAAATGAGTGATGAAGAAAGAAGCTCACAATCCACAAAAAGACATTCGATCGGACCCACAGGCGATCTGGAACAGAATATAGGCAGAGTCTGTCTTTCAAATAACCTCTCTTCATGTGTGCAAGGAATGTACAAGATGGAGAATTTCACCAGAAAACCAGAATCAGTAAAAAATCAAACGCTAGGAAGATGATTGGTTCAGGAGTAAATTAAACAGAGCAGATGAGAAGATTGGTGAACCGGAAAATAACTCAGTCCAAAACGTCCAGACGGAAGCTGCAGAAGAAAAAAGAAAAGTCGTGAAACAGAACAGAGCTTACGGGGAATTCGCAGGACGTGGTGAACGCACAACACTCGTGCCCCGGGAGCCCCGGCAGGAGCGTGGGTGCACGTGGGGAGCTGTCGTGACCGAGAATTCCGAGCTGATCAAAGACATGAAGTCACGAGAAGACAGTGACCCCAGGGACTTCCCCAGGGGTCCCGTGGTTGACTTCACCCTCCAGGGCAGGCAGCGGGGGTTCAAGCCCTGGCAGGGGAGCTGGGATCTCACGTGCCTCACAGTTGGAAAACCAAAACACAGAACTGAAGCACTGTTGTAACAGATTCAACAAAGACTTGAAAAACGGTCCACGTTAAACAACAACAAAAAACTGATCCCAGACAGAGGGTAACACAGGAAGACACGGAAAAAATAAATGTGCAGGTAAGTATAAACACAGGTGTTTAAAACAACGATGAGAAAGGCTGCAGCTGAAAACACGCCAACGCCCTCACCCCTACCCAGGATGGCAGGGGGCAGAAAGGGGCTCAAGTCGTGGCGGTCTTGGCAAGCAGCAGAGGGGGAAGGTCCCTGAAGGAAGGCTGGGAGTCAAGATGACCTCCAACCCTTAAGAGACCAGCTGTTGTTTATGTGCTAAGTTGCGCCTCACTCTTTGTGACCCCATGGGCTGCAGTTTGTCTGCTGATCTCTAAGGACTTCCCAGATGTTCAGTTCAGTTCAGTCGCTCAGTTGTGTCTGACCATGGACTGCAGCACACCAGGCTTCCGCGTCCATCACCAACTCCCAGAGCTTACTCAAACTCAGATCCATCGAGTCAGTGATGCCATCCAACCATCTCATGCTCTGTCGTCTCCTTCTCCTTCTGCCCTCAATCTTTCCCAGCATCAGGGTCTTTTCCAGTGAGTTAGTTCTTTACATCAGGTGGCCAAAGTATTGGAGCTTCAGCTTCAGCATCAGTCCTTCCAATGAATATTCAGGACTGATTTCCTCTAGGATTGACTGGTTCGATCTCCTTGTAGTCCAAGGGACTCTCAAGAGTTTTCTCCAACACCACAGTTCAAAAGCATCAATTCTTCAGCGCTCAGATTTCTTCATGGTCCAACTCTCATATCCATACATGACCACTGGAAAAACCATAGCTTTGATCAGACATACCTTTGTCAACAAAGTAATGTCTCTGCCTTTTAATATGCTGTCTAGGTTGGTCACAGCTTTTCTTCCAAGGAGCAAATATCTTTTAATTTCATGGCTGCAGTCACCATCTGCAGTGATTCTGGAGCCCAAGAAAAGAAAGCCTGTCACTGTTTCCATTGTTCCCCCATCTATTTACCATGAAGAGATGGCACTTCCCAGGTGGCTCAGTGGTAAAGAACCGCCTGCCAATGCAGGACATGTGGCAGGAGCTATTGGTTGAATCCCAGAGTTGGGAAAGTGCCTTGAAAGAGGAAATGGCAACCCACTCCAGTATTCTTGCCTGGAGAATCCCATGGACAGAGGAGCCTGGCAGGCTACAGTTCACAGGATTGCAAAGAGTCGGACACGGCTGAGCACGCATGAGAGGACTGCAGCCCACCAGACGCCTGTGTCCACAGGCATTCTCCAGGCAGAATACTGGAGTGGGTAGTCATTTCCTTCTCCAGGGGATCTTTCCGACCCAGGGATCATACCTCTGTTTCCTGCATTGGCAGGAAGATTCTTTACACTGAGCCACCAGGGAAGCCCTAAAGAGACCAGTAGGCAAATTTAAAACAGGCATAGAAAAGCAAATAAACAGATTAAAGTACCTGATTAGCCTGAAAGAAAGAGGAAAAATGGAGAAGCCACAGTAGATCAGGGGAAAAAAAGTAGATGAAACCCCCAAATACCAGCAGTTCATGAAATGTAGGTGGACTAAACACTCCAATGAAGAATTGTTCAAGACTGTGTAAACAAACAAACAAACAAAAACAGGAGACACTCTTACACAAAAGGACAAGGAAAGTCTGAAAGCAAAAGGTTGGGGACAAGATGCAGCAGGTGAACATCAAAGAGAAGGGCGCGGGGCAGCTCCGCTGACGTAAGACCATGCAGACTTCAAAGCAAGGGCCCTTCCTGGTGCCGTGGGATATTTCCAAGAAGACCAGCTCGCCAAGAAGATAAAGCAAGCCAGTGACAAGATAGAGCAGGGGCCCAGATCACAACTTCACCACAACTGGCAGAGCTGCAAGGAGAAATGGCGCATCTACCGTACACCCGGAGACGCGAACATCCCCTCTGGGGAGCCAACCAGTATAAGAAGAAAACAACACGTCAGAAAGCCTACGCAAGACTCCATGTCATTACCGGTGCAGTTTATCAGGCTGAACAATGCAGTTTTCTCCAGTGCACGCAGAACATGTCCCGGGGTACAGAGTGAGTCTCAGCAGATGCCAGCGCAATGGAGCGCGTGGAGGCAGCTCTGAGACCGCGGGAAACAACAAATCAGAGATCACGACAAAAGGATGACCAGAAATCCAAAACAGGTTTGAAATTTTAAACCCATATAACACCCTTAGATAACCCAAGGGTCAAGGGAAAACAACCACAAAAGCACTGGGAATTATTTTTAACTGAATAATAATGGAAATAACAACATATCAAAATGTGTTGGGTAGAATGAAGCCATGATGAGCAGGAAATGGATAGTCCTTGAGTGAGTATCTTTGAAAAGGCTGAGAAATCAACTGACCACAAAAACTCGGGAAAGAATAGCAGGTTAACTCAGAGAAAGTAGAAATAAACTGAAATTAAATATATATATATTTAATTTAAAATAATTGAATATATAAAAACATATAATTTTTTCATATATAATAAATTAAAATTTCATATACAATTATATATTTTATATATAATTATATATGTTTTTATATATATATATATATAAGGCACAGTTGACCCTTATACAATGTGAGGGTTGGGGCAACCACCTCCCTGAGCAGCTGAAAATCTATGTAAAACTTTTGTCTCCCCGAAACCTAACTACTAATAATTTCCTGTTGACCAGAGCCTTACATATGTAGTCAGTTCACACAGATTTTGCATGTTATATATATTTATACTGTATTCTTAAAGTCAGCTAAAGAAAAGAAAATGTTATGAACAAAACCGTAAGGAAGAGAGTATATTTACAGTACTGGACTGTATTTACTGACGTCCTTGTTTCCGCTGCCTGTTTTCAAGGTGAATCACCCATCCGTCAGCACCTACATTAATACTGTCCTACATGACACGAAGCACTGCAGGTATTAACATGTCAGTGGTCCAACACATCAAAAAAGGAAAGACAGTGTGGAAAAGAAATGCATATTATTTACAAGTACTGCATTTATTGCAAAGAACCTGTATATAAGTGGACCCATGCAGTTAGCAGGTCAACCGTATACATAAGAGAGAAAAAGCCAAAAGTTGGTTCTTCGAAAAGACTAGTACGTCGGAACTTTCCTGGAGATCCAGGGGTTAAGACCTCACCGTCCAGGGCAAGGGGTACAGGTTTGATTCCTGCTTGAGGAACAAGATCCCACATGCCCTGGGGCCAAAAACCCAAAGCATAGAACGGCAGCAGTACTGCAACGCATTCAATAAAGACTTAAAAAATGATTCACATAGATTTTTTTCATGACTAATATGTTGGAAAATCCCCAGCAAGCCTAAATGAAGGCTAATGAGGTGAAAAGACCCTCATTAACAATATGAAATGCCACTGCTGTATGAACATGACACAGCAGATTCTATAGAACGGAGGTTGGCAGACTTACTGTAAAGGGTCAGAGGGTGTCTTTGGGCTGCGTTCTGTTGCACACCCTTCTTTGTTTCCCGCTTTTTTCCTTCTAAACTTCTCTTTGAAACTATAAGCAGCATCCTTCGTGTGCGGCGCTGCCCACACCAGCCAGGGGGGCGGAACTGTCTGTGTCAGTTTTCCACTTTCTTCCACAAACATTAGGAAGCTTTTAAGAGGATATTAGTAGTAGATTCATGCCAATAAATGTGAAAATTAGATGAGGCCCATAAGCTTCTACAGAAATGTAACTTAACCAACATCGACGCAAGAAGAGACAGAAATCTGAACCGGGACCTAGCAAACATAAATCTGAAAAACATCATCCGGCAAAAAACTCTTGGCCTGCATGGCTTCACCTGTGTATTACTTCAAATATTTAAGAAGGAAGTCAGCTAATCTTATACAGACTCGGCCAGGTCATTTTATAAAAGGGGCGGCGGTGATTCTCAATTCATTTTATGAGGCCAGATGATTCCGCCAGCAAAAAGGGAAACGTGACCTTAAAGGAAAATTAGAGGGCCCCCTCTCTTGTCCATATGTTACAAAACTCCTAAAGGAAATATGAGCCCATGTGAAAAGCATGGACTTGTCCACATGGCTGGCGATCAGGCACTGGGTCCACCCTCTCGCCTCCTCTGAGGTGGCTTTGAGGAACCTGTGCTGGCACCAGGGCTTCCCAGGTGGCTCAGATGGTAAAAAAATCCGCCTCCAATGCAAGAGACAGGGGTTCAATCCCTGGGTCAGGAAGAGCCCCTGGAGGAGGGCATGGCAACCTACTCCAGTATTCTTGCCTGGAGGATCCCATGGACAGAGGAGACTGGAGGGCTACGGTTCATGGGGTCACACAGAGTCTGAAGCAACTGAGCACACGTGCGCACTCACGCACACACACACACACACACACAGACACACACACACACCCCAGCACCCACAGTGCTTGTGCTGTGTGTGGGTGGGGGGGGGTATGCGTTTAATAGGATTCCCAATGCTCCAGGCTGGAGCTCTGGACAACTGTAGGGGGCAGGGGGCACTCTCTACAGAGCCAGGGGCTCCACGCGCAGAGTCTGGCTGGAGAGGGGTGGCTCCCTTGATTTAGCAACTGCTAGACACCTGTCGGAAAAGGCAATGGCACCCCACTCCAGTACTCTTGCCTGGAAAATCCCATGTATGGAGGAGCCTGGTGGGCTGCAGTCCATGGGGTCACGAAGAGTCAGACACGACTGAGCAACTTCACTTTCACGCACTGGAGAAGAAAATGGCAACCCACTCCAGTGTTCTTGCCTGGAGAATCCCAGGGATGGGGGAGCCTGGTAGGCTGCCGTCTATGGGGTCGCACAGAGTTGGAAACGACTGAAGTGACTTAGCAGCAGCAGCAGCAGACACCTGACATCTCACCTGTCTCTCCCACCTGCGGCCTCCTTCTAGGAAATGAACACTGAGGAGGGTGTCTCAGCTCTGGAAAACCTCTCTCAAAAGGGCAAAAATATCAGGCACTTGAATCCAGGGGTAATAAAAAAGGATCCTATGTCACAAGGTTGAACTTATTCCAGGAACACAAGGTCTTTTAATATTCAAAAGCAAGTTATAACATTAACAAAGCAGAAGAGGAAAACTATATGACCATTTCAATATTTAAACAAAAGGCTTTTTAAATCTTTTTTTTTTTTTTTTGGCCATGCAGCACAGCATGTGGGATCTTAGTTCCCGGACCAGGAATCGAACGTGCATCCCCTGCAGCAGAAGCACAGAGTCTCAATAACTGGGCCACCAGGGAAGTCTGAAAAAGCTTTTGTTCAAATATAACACTTATTTATGGGAAAAAAATACTCAATCTAAGAAAGAAAACTTCCTTCATCTGATAAACTGTATCATACACACACAAAAGCCTTGAGCAAATATCCTACTTAAAGATGAAATATTGATAGCTTCTCCAGAGTTTGGAAAGGAGACAAGTATGAATGAGAAACCCTGGCCAGTACAGTCAGGCAAGAAAGAAAATTAAAAGGGGAAGAACAGGAATAAATAAATAAAGTGGTCATTTTTAGCAGATGACATGACTGTACACAGAGAAAATCCAAAAGAATCTGCAAGCAAACTGTTAGAATAAATAAGTGAATTTAGCTAGGTGGCCAGATTTTTTTTTAAAAAAACAATTTGTTTCTAGATACTAGTAACAAATAATGAAAAAGAGAGAGAGAGAGAGACTTAAATACCATGTGGATTAAGACCAAGAAAATGAATTTCTAGGAATAAATCTAATGAAGGATGGACTGTAAAACTACAAAATATTCCCAAGAAAAATGGAAAAAGATGTAGATAAATGGAGGGACACATCCAATCTTATAGACAGCGGTTCACCTTAGACTAATCTGGAAGGTCAATGAAATCCACCAGCTTCCAAGTGGAATTGTGTGACATTTGACAAACTGGTCCTGAAAGGATACACAAATGCAAAAAAGAGCCAAAGCAAGGGAGCAGTAAGGAGCAAAAACCTGGAAGATTTACACTATATAGACATCAGGAGACTGGGGGCTGGCAGAGACAGATGGAACAGACCCAAGCTCAGAGAGAATTCGTACATTTTACAGACATCTGGGGTCAATACAGGGGAACTGTCTCATTGGTGCAGAAAAGGTGGTCTTCTCAATAGAAAGTGGTAGACTGGCTGGTCATATGAGAAAAAAGTAAATCTTCAGCCCCATGTCACCCACATTAAAAACAACCACACAATTCCAGATATACTACAATGTTGAGACAACTGACTTAGCATGGACAGGTGAGCACATAGCAGCGCTACGTCAAAATTGAATTTCCTGAGTTTTGAACACTGTGTTGTGTTTATGCAAGAGAATATCCCCTGGATAAACAACGCTCAGTATTTTGGAGTAAAAGAGCATAGGATCTTCAACTGTTCTGAAATAGTTCAGGAAAAAAAAAAAAAAGAAAAACAACTACACACGAAAAGTGAAACATGAACAGGATGAAAAGGCAAAAACGACACTGAAAGATGAACCCCCGGGTCAGCAGGTGCCCAACAGGCTACTGGAGAAGAGAGGAGAAATCACTCCAGGAAGAAGAGATGGGGCCAATGCAAAAACAACGCCCAGCTGCAGATGTGACCGGTGATGGGAGTCAAGTCCAACGCTGCAAAGAACAATACTGCACAGGAACCTGGAATGTCAGGTCCGTGAATCAAGGCAAACTGGAAGTGGTCAAACAGGAGATGGCAAGAGTGAACAGACATTTTAGGAATCAGTGAGCTAAAATGGACCAGAACGGGAGAATTTAATTCAGATGACCATCATATCTACTACTGTAGGCAAGATTCCCTTAGAAGAAATGGAGTAGCCATAATAGTCAACAAAAGAGTCCAAAATGCAGTACTTTGGTGCAATCTCAAAAATGACAGAATGAGCTCTGTTCATTTCCACGGCAAACCACTCAATTATCACAGTAATCCAAGTCTATGCCCAGACCACTAATACCAAAGAAGCTCAAGCTGAATGGTTCTATGATGACCTACAAGATCTTCTAGAACTAACACCAAAAAAGATGTCCTTTTCATTATAGGGGACTGGAATGCAAAAGCAGGAAGTCAAGAAACACCTGGAGTAACAGGCAAGTTTGGCCTTGGAGTACAGAATGAAGCAGGGCAAAGGCTAACAGTTGTGCCAAGAGAACGCACTGGTCATAGTAAACACCCTCTTCCAACAACACAAGAGAAGACTCTATACATGGACATCACCAGATGGTCGACACTGAAATCAGATTGATTATATTCTTTGCAGCCAAAGATGGAGAAGCTCTATACAGTCAGCAAAAACAAGATCAGGAGCTGACTGTGGCTCAGACCATGAACTCCTTATTGCCAAATTCAGACTGAAATTGAAGAAAGTAGGGAAAACCACTAGACCATTCAGGTATGACCTAAATCAAATCCCTTACGATTATACAGTGGAAGTGACAAATAGATTCAAGGGACTAGATCTGATAGACAGAGCGCCTGAAGAACTATGGATGGAAGTTCTTGACACTGTACAGGAGGCAGTGATCAAGACCATCCCCAAGAAAAAGAAATGCAAAAAGGCAAAATGATTGTCTGACGAGGCCTTACAAATAGCTGAGAAAAGAAGAGAAGCTAAAGGCAAAGGCGAAAAGGAAAGATATAACCATCTGAATGCAGAGTTCCAAAAAATAGCAAGGAGAGATAAGAAAGTCTTCCTCAGTGATCAATGCAAAGAAATAGAGGAAAACAAGAATGGGAAAGACTAGAGATCTCATCAAGAAAATTAGAGATACCAAGGGAACTTTTCATGCAAGATGGGCTCAATAAAGGACAGAAATGGTATGTATCTAACAGAAGCAGAAGCTATTAAGAAGAGGTGACAAGAATACACAGAAGAACTGTACAAAAAAGATCTTCACGACCCAGATAATCACGATGGTGTGATAACTCACCCAGAGCCAGACATCCTGGAATGTGAAGTCAAGTGGGCCTTAGGAAGCATCACTATGAACAAAGCTAGTGGAGGTGATGGAATTCTAGTTGAGCTATTTCAAATCCTGAAAGATGATGCTGTGAAAGTGCTTCACTCAATATGCCAGCAAGTTTGGAAAAATCAGCAGTGGCCATAGGACTGGAAAAGGTCAGTTTTGATTCCAATCCCAAAGAAAGGCAATGCCAAAGAATGTTCAAACTACTGTACAATTGCACTCATCTCAGTTCAGTTCAGTTCAGTCCAGTTCAGTTGCTCAGTCATGTCTGACTCTTTGTGATCCCATGGACCACATCACGCCAGGCCTCCCTGTCCATTACCAACTCCTGGAGTATCTCACACGCTTGCAAAGTCATGCTGAAAATTCTCCAAGCAAGGCTTCAACAGTACGTGAACCAAGAATTTCCAGATGTTCAAGCTGGATTTAGAAAAGGCAGAAGAACCAGAGATCAAATTGCCAACATCCACTGGATCATCGAAAAAGCAAGAGAGTTCCAGAAAAACATCTACTTCTGCTTTAATGACTACACCAAAGCCTTTGACTGTGTGGATCACAACAAACTGTGGAACATTCTGAAAGAGATGGGAATACCAGACCACCTTACCTGCCTCATGAGAAATCTGTATGCAGGTCAAGAAACAATAGTTAGAACCAGACATGGAACAATGGACTGGTTCCAAATTGGGAAGGGAGTACTGTCAAGGCTATATATCGTCACCCTGCTTATTTAACTTATATGTAGAATACATCATGAGAAATGCCGGGCTGGATGAAGCACAAGCTGGAATCAAGATTGATGGGAGAAATATCAATACTCAGATATGCAGATGACACCACCCTTATGGCAGAAAATGTAGAAGAACTAAAGAGCTTGATGAAAGTGAAAGAGGAGAGTGAAAAAGTTGACTTAAAACTCAACATTCAGAAAACTAAGATCATGGCATCCGGTCCCATCACTTCATGACAAATAGATGGGGAAATAAGGGAAACAGTGACAGACTTTCTTTTCTTGGGCTCCAAAATCACTGCAGATGGTGACTGCAGCCATGAAATTAAAAGCTGTTTGCTCCTTGGAAGAAAAGCTATGACAAATATAGATAGCATATTAAAAAGTAGAGACATTGCTTTGCCAACAAAGGTCTGTCTAGTCAGTTATGGTTTTTCCAGTGGTCATGAATGGATGTGAGAGTTGGACCATAAATAAAGCTGAGTGCTGAAGAACTGATGCTTTTGAACTGCTGTGTTGGAGAAGACTCTTGAGAGTCCCTTGGACTGCAAGGAGATCCAACCAGTCCATCCTAAAGGAAATCAGTCCTGAATATTCATTGGAAGGACTGATGCTGAAGCTAAAGCTCCAATACTTTGGCCACCTGATGTGAAAAACTGACTCAGTGGAAAAGACCCTCATGCTGGGAAAGACTGAAGGCAGGAGGAGAAGGGGGTGACAGAGGATGAGATGGTTGGATGGCATCACCAACTCAATGAATGTGAGTTTGAGCAAGCTCTGGGAGTTGGTGATGGATAAGGAAGCCTGGCGTTCTGCAGTCCATGGGGTTGCAAAGAGTCGGACAGGACTGAGTGACTGAACTGAACTGAAAAAGTCAGAAAGAATGATAAAGCAAATATGGCAAATTCTTAACAGCTAATGAGTCTGAGGAAAATGTATACAGGAGTTCTTTGTACTTTTCTTGAAATATCTCTGTTAAATTTAAAATGATTTCAAATCAGAAAAAAAAAAATTTAAGGGTACATAGAGAATATCACAATGACCATGAGGTAAAGGAAGACTTCTTTAAACATGATATCAAAATTGCCATTGAAAAATAAAAAAAAATAATAAACTTACTACATCAAAATTATATTAAGAAGATGACAAGTTGTAGAGCAGGAGGGAGAAGCTATTTAAAACTTTTAAACTGACAAAAGAGGCCTATCCAAAGTAGACAGAGCTCCCGAGAAGCTGTGAGAAAAGAACAGACAACTCGCTCTACAAATGTGTGGGAAAGGTTTAAATGGGCACTTCACAAAGGAAGGACTTCCCTGGTGGCTCAGATGGTATAGCGTCTGCCTACAGTGTGGGAGACCTGGGTTCGATCCCTGGGTCAGGAAGATCCACTGGAGAAGGAAATGGCAACCCACTCCAGTACTCTTGCCTGGAAAATCTCATGGACGGAAGAGCGTAGTAGGCCACAGTCCATGGGGTCGCAAAGAGTCGGACACCACTGAGCGACTTCACTTCACTTCACATCACAAAGGAAGACGGCCAAACTGCCCAAAGTATGAAAAAGTGCTCAAAGTCATCATTCATTATGGAAATTCCACTTCACTATAAGAGATTCGGGACAACAGATTGCCTGCCAGTGCTCAACATTCATGATGTCCAGCATCTGTTACAAAATTAACAGATACATCAAGAATCACAAAAAAGGGACTTGCCTGGTGGTGCAGAGGCTAAGACTCCACACTCCCAATGCAGGGTGACCAGGTTTGATCTCTTCAGGGAACTAGATTCCACATGCTGCAACTAAGACCCAGCACAGCCAAATTAAAAAAGAGAGAAAGAAAAACAAACCACAGAAAGGAGATCCTAAGGAGGAGAAAAATCAGTAGGCAGAAACAGACTAAGAAATGACAAAGAGGAGGGCATTAACAGGCAAAGACTTTAAACCAGCTAGAAACAATCAGAAAATATTTTTAAAATGTCAAAGCCCAAACTCATGAGGGGAGAAATGTAACATACAAATAAGAACAAAATGGAACCATGAAAAAGATCAGTGACCATGAGGAAATAGCAATGGAAACCCCTCCATCTAAAGCCTAAAGAGAAAAAAGGCTCTACACTAATAAATAAACAAAGCCTAGGGATCTCAGGGGCAAAAGCATGTATAATTGGAGTTATGCGGGGAGAGGCACAAGATAATTGAAGAAATTATGGTATAAGTGCACGTGCCCAAAAAGCTCAACAAACTGTAAGCAGAGATAAAAGCAGCCTAAAAAGAAAAGACACAACTTGTAAAGAGACACACAGAGAAAAATGACTTTGATTTCCTGAGGGGGGAAAAAATGCATTTCAGAAAACAAGAGAATGTCTACTGAAAGCAGAAAGTAATAGTCAACCTAGAATTCTACATCCAGCAAAAATGCCCTTTAAAAATGAAGGTGGCAAGTGTACAGTGAAAGCTAATTTCACTGCATATAAATTATACTCAATAAGGCAGATTTTTAAAAAGGTGATATAAAAACCTCTTTGTAATTTTTTGGGATTCATCACTAGTCCATCACTAGGACTGGAAGAAATGTTAAAGGAAATTCTTTAAGCAGAAGGAAAATGACACCAGATAGAAAGCAATCTATATGAAGTGTAAAGAACTGGATAAGGTAAATATGTGGGCAAATATAATAGTTTTTTTCGTATTTTAAATTTCTTCAAAAGTAAATGAGACATCCACATGAAAAAAATATTCAGAACCTTGACCATATCTCTCACTTTATACAAAAATTAACTCAAAATTGGCCACAGACTAAATGTAAAACCCAAAGCCATAAAACATCTAGAAGAAACTATAGCGGGAACATTTTTTATAATTTTGTTAGGTAAAGACTCAAATACAACACCAAAAGCATGATCTGTAAGATAAATGATTAACCACTTGAACGTCATCAAAAATTTTAAATGTCTATGAAAGACATTATTAAGAGGAAGAAAAGACAAACTACGGTCTGGTGGAAAATGTTTAGAAATCACATATCCAACACAGGATTTTCCTCTGGCAGGTATAAAGAATACACAATATCAACGATACTCAATATTCAAACCACCCAATAAAAAGAGGACAAAGACTCAAAAAGGCACTTGAGCAGAATGGGTATACAGATGGCAAACAAATACACAAACGATGATCCACATCATTAGACATTAGAGAAATACAAATTAAACCTGCAGGGAGACACCATTACAGACCTTGAGGACGGCTTTAAAAAAAAAAGACAAGACAAAACCAAGTGCCGATGAGAACATGGAGCAACAGGAACTCTTGCTCTGCTGGGTGTGATGCAAAGTGACAGAACGATTTCAGACACGTGTTTGGGCAGTTTCTTACAAAGGTAAATGCGTCTTACCATACCACCTATGACCTCACTGCTAGGCTAATTTACCAAATAGAACTGAAAACTGAAGTGTGTGCACAAACCTTTTTCTTTTTGCACGTTTGCAGCAGCTCAATTCATAACCACTAAAAAACAGAAAAAAACCACAGGTCCTTCGACTGGCAAATATTGGGTTGGCAAAAAGTTCATTTGCCAAAAAGTTCATTCCTTCTGTAAGATGTTAAACCCACTGTGGGAGACCTACTCAGCAGTCAAAAAACAAATCAACCAAGAACGCACACAAAAGGAATGAATCTCAAGTGCGTTCTGACTCAGAACACCATACACTGTGTGATTCTACTCATGGGACAAAACCAGACCAGTGGCTGCAGGAGGTGGGGGAGAGGAAGAACAGGCTACAATGGGGGCCTCACAGGGATGAGGATATGTGTGAGGGACACTGCTCTGGGTCTTGATTATGGAGGTGATCACATGACTATATGCATTTGTTTAAACTCAGAGAATAATGTGCCCAAGAGAAGAAATTCTACTCTAAATTGTAAAAGTGACTAAAAGTAGAAAAAAACACAACTGGTCGTTTCAAGTAAAAACAGTAACATTAATAAAGCTTCCCTGATGGCTCAGCAGGTAAAGAATTCCCCTGCAGTACAGGAGACACAGGAGACTAGGGTTCGATTCTTGGGTCAGGAAGATCCCCTGGAGGAGGGCATGGCAACCCACTTCAGTACCCTTACCTGAAAAATCCCATGGACAGAGAAGCCTGGCAGGCTACAGTCCAAAAGGGCGCAAAGAGTCAGACACGACTGAGCACAAGATTCAAAACCGCCTATGAAGAAGTAAAATATTTTACAATTTCTCAAAGAACTAGAGCAGGTAAAAACACACTGACAGGCTGAGCTCCATGGGAGGGGGCAATATACCTGAGAAGGTTGACGGGATAAGTCAAAGATTTGTGCATCGGCTCTAGACAACAAAAGCGTGGTGGGAGTGGAAGGTGACGGCACCTAACGGTAGAGCTAAAGAGGAACTCCAGGAAAATTCCATCAGGAAGTGGTGAAAAGAGGAAAAAAGAAAATATGACTAATAAAAAACTAATGAGATAACAGATCTGACCTTAACCCCCTTGAAAATTACATTAAATGTAAATGGTCTAAAGACGCCCAATAAAAGATGCTAAGACTGGATAAAAAAGCAGATCTCAACCGTGTGCTCGTATATCATGTGAAATAACTGGGCTGGGTGAATCACAAGCTGGAATCAAGATTGCCAGGAGAAATATCAACAACCTCAGATGTGTAGTCGATACCACTCTAAGGGCAGAAAGTGAAGAGGAACTAAAGAGCCTCTTGATGAGGAGGAAAGAGAAGAGTGAAAAAGCTGGCTTGAAAGTCAACATTAGAAAAACTAAAATAATGCCATCCAGTCCCATCACTTCATATCAAATAGAAGGGGAAAAAGAGGAAGCAGTGCCAGATTTTATTTTCGTGGCTCCAAAATCACTGCAGATGATGACTGCAGCCATGAAATTAAAAGACACTTGCTCCTTGGAAGAAAAGCTATCACAAATCTAGACAGCATATTAAAAAGCAGAGACATTACTTTGCTGATAAAGGTCCATCTAGTCAAAGCTATGGTTTTTCTAGTAATCATGTGTAGATGTGAAAGCTGGACTATAAAGAAAGCTGAGCGCCAAAGAATTGATGCTTTTGAACTGTGGTGTTGGAGAAGACTCTTGAGAGTCCCTTGGACTGTACGATCAAACCAGTCAATCCTAAAGGAGATCAACCTTGAATATTTATTGGAAGGACTGATGCCGAAGCTGAAGTTTCTCAATACTTTGGCCACCTGATATGAAGAACCAACTCACTTGAAAAGATCCTGATTCTGGGAAAGATTGAAGGCAAGAGGAAAAGGAGGTGGCAGAGGATGAGACGGTTAAATGGCGTCACTGACCAACAGACATGAGTGAGCAAACTCTGGGAGAAAATGAAGGACAGGAAGGGCTGGTGTGCATGGGGTCACACCCAGACACGACTCAGTGACTGAACAACCACCACCACAGCCATGTGCTGCCCACATGAAATGAGTAAGACACAGGGAGATTAACAGTGTCCTGTCTTGTTGCCTTTTCATCCTGTTCATGGGGCTCTCAAGGCAAGAATACAGAAGTGGTTTACCATTCTCTTCTCCAGTGGACCACGCTCCCTCAGAACTCTCCACCATGACCCGTCCGCCTTGGGTGGTCCTGCACGGCATGGTTCATAGTCTCACTTGAGTTACTGAGATAGTGATGGAAAGGGAAGCCTGGCGTGCTGCAGTCCATGGGGTCTTAAAGAGTCGGATATGACTTAGCAACTGAATAACAACAACAGATTAACAGGAAAAAGATGAAAAGAGCCAACAGCAGGACTAAACATAAGAGGTCTGGCGTGGCTATTTTAACATTTACATAGATCAGAAATGGATAAGTTCCATGAAAGATACAAATTACCGTGGCTTGAAGGGGAGGAAAGAGAAATCTGGATGGTTCTATACCTCAACTAACAGAAGTGAAGTGAAAGTAAAAGTTGCTCAGTGGTGTTCGACTCTTTGCAACCCCATGGACTATACAGTCCATGGAATTCTCCAGGCCAGGATACTGGAGTGGGTGGCCTTTCCCTTCTCCAGGGGATCTTCCCAACCCAGCAATCGAAGCAGGGTCTCCTGCATTGCGGGCAGATTCTTTACCAACTGAGTAGGAAAACTGCAGGCCCAAGTGGGTTCACTGGGGAAAGAGCGCTTAGGACAGAAATAACGTCAAACTTGAACTCTTACAGAAAATAAATGAGAAAGAACCTTAGTGTATCATCCTACAAAACCAGCAAAGACACTACAGGCAGACTATGGATAATTAGCCTTCATAAATGCAAAATTCCTTAAGAAAATACTAGCAAATTAAATACAGCAATATACAAAATGATAACACATAAAATATCAATAACCTCAGATATGCAGATGATACCACCCTTATGGCAGAAAGTGAAGAGGAACTAAAAAGCCTCTTGATGAAAGTGAAAGAGGAGAGTGAAAAAGTTGGCTTAAAACTCAACATTCAGAAAACGAAGATCATGGCATCCGGTCCCATCACATCATGGGAAATAGATGGGGAAACAGTGGAAACAGTGTCAGACTTCATTTTTGGGGGCTCCAAAATCACTGCAGGTGGTGACTGCAGCCATGAAATTAAAAGACGCTTACTCCTTGGAAAGAAAGTTATGACCAACCTAGATAGCATATTCAAAAGCAGAGACATTACTTTGCCACAAAGGTCTGTCTAGTCAAGGCTATGGTTTTTCCAGTGGTCATGTATGGATGTGAGAGTTGGACTGTGAAGAAGGCTGAGCGCCGAAGAATTGATGCTTTTGAAGTGTGGTGTTGGAGAAGACTCTTGAGAGTCCCTTGGACTGCAAGGAGATCCAACCAGTCCATTCTGAAGGAGATCAGCCCTGGGATTTCTTTGGAAGGAATGATGCTAAAGCTGAAACTCCAGTACTTGGGCCACCTCATGCAAAGAGTTGACTCATTGGAAAAGACTCTGATGCTGGGAGGGATTGGGGGAAGGAGAAGAAGCGGACGACAGAGGATGAGATGGCTGGATGGCATCACTGACTCGATGGATGTGAGTGTGAGTGAAGTCCAGGAGTTGGTGATGGACAGGGAGGCCTGGCGTGCTGTGATTCATGGGGTCGCAAAGAGTCAGACACGACTGAGCGACTGAACTGACTGAATGAATGACCAAGTGGGGTTTATCCCAGGAATACAGGGGTGGTTCAACATTTAAAAACTAACTGATGCAATACACCACATCAATAAATTAACGAGAAAACCCAACCATTTCAACAGACGGACAAAAACGTAGTCCCACTTATACAAGGATGTCCACGGCAGCCTGATGAGAAAAGCCGCACACAACCGCCCTTGGTGGCAGGTCCATGGCGTGGGAGAACGACCCAGCAGCTACGAGGCCCAGGCACCCACACTCGGAACCACAGGGATGAATGGATCTCAACATACAGTAAGTGAAAGAAGTCAAGAGTAAGAGATTCCGTTCTGTGCGATCCCCCTTGCGCAGCGGCGACAGTGAGGGGAGCTGCTGTGTGGTGGCCGGGCTGGGGTAGGGGCGACCTGGGTCCACTTTGAGGGGAGCAAACTGTTGCATAGACTTGACTGCGCTGCTTGTCGAATCACAGTGACCAGCCTCATCATCTGTACGCTGGAAACTGGCACATTTTATCTCGTGTAAACACTGACATAAACAGAAGGTGGGAAGGGCAAGGCAGTCTCAGAGTCTTTCTGCTGATGCTACATCTAGACTGGAGTGCGGACAGCCTGACGGTTTAGGTGACGGACAAACGTCCCCAGAGGACAGAAAACAGATCCCAGGCTGCCTGCAGCTGGCGGGGGGTGGGGTGCAGTACCCGCAAAGAGGTGTGAGCGTCCCCAGAGTGACGGACACGTCCTCTCTGATTGTGGTAACGGCCCCACAGCAGGTCTCAAATGGGTACATTTCATACCTGTGTCACTGGGGTACGTAAGTCACATCTCAATAAAACTGGTTTAAGAAGAAATCTCAGGGCATTGGGTGGTGAGGGTTAAACGGGACACCGCAGGGGGCCAGGGAGGCCACCCCTGGAAGCCCTCAGGGGCCAGTCCCAGATGACACTGGGATGGTGGCCGGCCCTCGGGGCAGCCTTTGGGGGCCAGTCCCAGATGACACCGGGGTGCTGGCTGGCCCTCGGGGCAGCCTTTGGGGCGCACAATGGGACAGCCATCTGGTGCTAGCCTCTCTCTCACCTGAGCTGCCAGGATGTTACCTCCAAAGAGAGAGGACCCCAGACCCGGGCAGGGCCCCCCACCCTAGACAGGCTGGGGCGTTTGCTGCACTCTCACGGGGTGATACCCCGCCCCCAGGCCAGGAGGCAGTGTGGGGGCTTGGCAGGGGGCCTGCAGAACCAACCCCGTCTCTCCCTTCTCAGTGGGACCCCCAAGCGAGCGCCTGTGGGTTCTGAGCTGCAGGTGGGAGCAGTGATCACCAGGCAGCCGGGGGTCCTGCTGCAGGGAGGCCCCTCTGTGTAGAGAGGTGGATATCGCAGGCTTGGCCCCCTCAGCCGTAAGATGGGTCAGCGGTCACACTGACCTCCGGAACCTGGGAACAGACATGGAGCCGCGTGCCAGCACCCGCTCCTGAGCGCCGCCGTGTCCACCCTGTGTCCAGGTATGGGGACGGCGGGCAGACCCGGAGGAGGAGCAGAGCCACGCTGGCCCACCAGCAGCGTCCACACGCATCCGCAGGCGGTTCCTGCCCGGAAAAGGGTTAATGTGGAAGCACGTGGCCAGTGCATAAATACCCAGGTGCCCGGGTCTCAATGCCCACAGGGAGCACCCCTGCCTGCTGACTCAACACCTGCGCAGTGAGGGTGGGGTGGGCCTGCAGGCCAGAAGGTGGTCAGACCGCAGAGAACAGGGGAGGGGCCCAGGGTGGCCTGGGTCCCCATCTGTGGCTCATCCCCCACCTCTCTGTGTCCCCCGACGGGGATGTGGATGAACCAACCAGGGCATCTCCCTGACAGACAGCGGTGCAGGACCTGCCCGGGATGGAGGAGACACACGGGCTGGGAACAGGAACCTAGAGGGGGCTGCTGGAGAACTGAGATGCTTTTGCTCATCTGTAACGCTCCATTCCTCGACTTCTACAAGCAGGGGGCCCAGCGAGCAGGGGCTGCCAGTGGCTCTTCATGGGGATGAGGCTGGGGCTTCAGTCTCTGGCTCCTTCACGGCCCTGCATGCAGGGTGCTGGTCAGAAGACCCCTGAAGGTCACTCAGACCACCCTCTCCCTTGGCCAGGAGGGAGAAGGGACTCCAGAGAGCCCGAAAGCTCCAAGAGTTCACCTTTGAACACTCCAGATTCCACCAGCTCGGAGCCCTGCCTGCCTTTGTCCGGGTGCCAGGAGAGGGGCATCTGGCTATCGAGCAGCCCATAGTGGGTGTGAGGACATCGCCCGCCCAGACTCGGCCAGTGCACAACGGGAGCCTGGGGTCCAGGAAGCCAGCACCCAAGGAGCAGCCTGCCACTGGGGATGGGCCCTCTCCGCCTGCCCGGCCCCCGTGGACCCTCCCCCACAACCCTCTTCCCAGTGTGCCTGGCACCCAGCGATGCCAGCCACGTCACTGCCGATAACCTAGATTTTAACCAAGAAATCACACCCCCACCCTCCCTGCCCCACTTATGGGCTCATCGAGGAGAACACCCAGACCGGAGCCTCGCAGGTCAGCTGGAGGCAGGGCCGCTCCCAGGCCCACTGTCCCTCCAGTCTCCCAGCTTGCCATCACCACCCTGTCCACCTTCAACACCCCCAGGGGCGTGGGGTAAGGGGCTCCAGGGGCTGCGGAACACAGGCACACAGGACTTGCTGAGCCGTGCCCACCCCGGAGGACTTGGCATGTGGTCTTGGTGGGAGAGGGGCTGGGGAGAGGGCCCTGGCACAGTCAAGGCCGTGGGGCAGCTCGGTCTCCCAAGCCCTCCCCGGGCTGTCCACAGCCACTGTCCCTTGCCCTCTTGGAAAATCCCAGATCACAGGAGACGGCCAGGCTTGTGCACCCAGAGCAGCAGGTGCCCCCAGACGAGCTACCGCCCTGCCCGCACACCAGCACCACCCTCAGCACCCTGTCCCGCCTCTCCCTGTCTCCGACTCATCAATGCCTGAGGCTGCACGGCGGGATGGACTGGCGGGGAAGACCCTGGGGAGGCAGCTGTACCAGGGCCCCTCTTGGTTTGGCACCGCACCTCCAAGGACCACAGGCAGGCAGCCCCGCCCTGGGCCCTCGGCAGGCTTGGCCCTGACCCCTCCGCTGCGCCCTGTCCTGCAGCCAGCATTTGTGGTGGGGGGCGGTCATTAGAGGCTGCACATCCCGGGGAAGGGGCTTGGGAGCCACCCCAGCTCCCTCTGGGCACCGCCTGGGGCCTGCTGGGGCGGGAGTGGGCAGAGGGAGCCTGAGCCTGTGGGTTTCCTGGGGTCAGGAGCACCAAGCCCTACCCTCCACCACGAAGAGGAAAACCCTGTCCAGACAGAGGCGGTCTGTGTGCTAACATCCTGCAGGACTCACACAAACATGACAAAAACGTGTTCAAATAAAGTACTGCACTCCAGGGAAGACGACACCCCAGCCCACGGGAGCGGTCCAGGGGCACCGCCACCCCTGCAGCTCTGAAAGAGACCCCGGGAGGCGCCCAGGTGGGCCAGACCAGAGCCGAGACCCAGCCACCCCGTCCTCGGCCGCTGGGGACCGGCTGTCCCAAGGGCCTGAGTTGGCCGGTGCTCCCGGCTCCCTGTCCCCGTTCCCCTAGGACGGATGGACCTGTGCCTGCCTGGAGGTGGAGGAGTGGAAGGCGGCGGGCGAGGGGGAGGGGGAGCGGACAGTGTCGGCCCCATTGGGGCGTGAGGGCACGGCAGTCTCAGGGGAGGAGAGAGTCTCCGAAGTGCCTCTGGGCCCGGCTCTGGGAGGTCACTCCCCACTGGCACCAAGCTTCCGGCCAGCCAGTCACTGGACTCTGGCCCCGCATGCAAATCAGGCCAGGCGGCGGGCCAGGCACATAGCCGGTCTTCGGGGAACGTGGAGGGCAGAGGGGGACACACAGCCTGGGGCCTCGATGGCGGGACCCTCCACCCACGAGTCCTGAAGCCTCTCTGGGGGCCGTGAGGCAGCTTACAGGCAGCACCAGGCGTCTCAAGTCAGGGTGTGCCGGCTTTATGATCCCAAAGGCGGGAGCCCTTCCAAAACAAGAGCGGGGAGGCACTCGTTGCACTCAGGAGGCACTTTGTGAGCTGCCCTGGGGTGCTGGCCGGGACTGGGAGGCTCCGAGGACGCTCTGGCCTCGAGGCGAAAGCACATGGGAGGGGCAAAGGGCAGAGGTCAAAGGTGACAGAGATGGCTCTGAGGGGGCAACCTCACTGACAGGGCCACTGAGGCCTCAAGCAGGCGAGGGGCCAGCCGGGGCTGCACGGTGCCCTGTGAGCCCTTGGGTAGGTCCCTGGTCCACCAAGGCCCACAGTCTTTTTCATCTGTCCAGAGAGTCCAGGTCCTGGCCCAGGCGCTCCGCTGCAGCTGAACTTTTCCAGGGCCTCCCTGCACCCAGGGTCGACTTTATATAAAGTCCTCAGCTAAGGCCTTGCAAGAGGGACCCGATTCCTGCTTGTGCCTCAGGGTCAGCTCCTCCCAGCTCGTCTGGTCTGAGCTGGGACTGACCCCTGCACGTCTCCGGCACAGTGGCCACCCTGAGCTGTCCCAGCCCTGGGACGTGCCCATCTCCCCACCAGGCTGTGAGGCCACGGGGAAGGCCCGGTCAGCCTCAGTGCCCACACGGGAGGTGCCTGGAGGGCCCCGGCCATGCCCGTGGGCGGGAGGCCACAGTGGTGGCGGGGGCCGGGCCCGCCACGCGTTACCTGCATAGCTGCCCGTGGCTTTGATGTACATCTGGCCGTACTGCTCCTCCACCATGGTGTCGTAGGCCTCGTCGTCCTCCTCATCCTCCTCGTTGTGGTAGGAGGTGGGGCTGTCCGTAGTGGGCAGGCTGCTGGCCCCGGGGCTGGTCCGCTCCCCCTGGGAGTACGGTGCCTGCTGGATGCTGGGGATGAGGGTGGCCAGGCTGGGCACCCCGTAGTAGGAGACGCGGGGCAGCTTGAGAGGGGCCGTGCCCGCGGCCACTGCCGAGCCGGTGGCCACCGCTGCGCCATCCCGGGGCCCCGTCTCCAGAGGGCGCTTGGGGGCCAGGCCCGGGCCGGCGGCCAGAGGCAGCTCCAGGGCTTCGTGCTTGACGCGGGTCAGCAGCGGGATGGGCACGGAGGGGGACACGACGTAGGGGGGCGCGGCGGCCGGCTGCAGCTGGTTGCAGGGGCTCTGGGGCTCGGAGCTGGCGTCCTCGATCATGGTTGTCTGCGAGTCGCAGTGGGGTGAGCTCACCTTGAACATGAGGTCGGTGCCGCGCTCCACGATGTGCTGGATCTGCAGGAAGCCGGCCGTGTACATGACCACGAGCTGCTCGCTGGCCGCCATGGTCAGCCTGCCCGTGTAGCAGAAAGACAGGATCTGCTGGAAGCAGGCAGGCGGCACCGTGCCCGGCAGCTCGAAGGCGCTCTTGCTGTTGCCGCTGAACAGGTCGCGGAAGTAGAGGCTGCTGGCGGCCAGGACGGCCCGGTGGGCCTTGAAGGCCTGGCCCTTGACCACGATGGAAACATCGCAGTAGAGGCCCAGCAGACGCTGCTCGTTGAGGCAGCCGAGCACAGTGTTCCCGAAGTTGGGGATCTCGATGTGCAGCATCTGCGACATGGCGGGAGGCGAGGGGGCCGGCCTCAGACTCTCAGCGGGGGAGCCGCCGGGTGGGGCGCATCTGCGGGAGACAGGGCGTGTACACGGGGGTCAGGGTTGGGCTCCTGGACGTCCAGCGGCCGGGCCGTGCTCCGCACCACCCCACTCTGCCCCAGCGCCCTCCTCCCCTGCCCCCCGCCCAGGGTACCCCAGCCTTGCCCCAGCCATGACGCACCAGACCAGGTCTGGCCGCAGACCCACCAGCAGCGGGACCCCGGCAGAGCTCTCGGCACTGCCCAGGAGCCCCAGCTGGGTTCCCAGCCAGGTGTGTGTGTGGGTGCCCCTATGCCACCCCAGGGCAGAGCGCAGAGCCCCTGAGGTCCGGAGACACCCCTTCCTGGCGGGGCCAGGAGGAGAGGCCTGGAGACCGAAGACGGGGCACACAGAAGGGCAGGACAGGCCGGCCAGCCACAGTGCTGGAGGGGCAAGGGCCTCTGTCTGTCTGCACAACTCTTCTCCCAGGAAAGTTAGCAGCAAAGGGAGGGGCCAGAACCCAGAGCTCGGCACTGGCACCACGGCGAAGGGGTGGGGGGCGGGGGGGGGGGTCCTCTCGGAGGCTTTGGTTTCGGTTTGCTTTTTCCCTTTTCTCTTAGAGCAGCTATGCAGAGAGCCCGCCAGGGGTGGGGGGGGGAGTCCTGCCCCTGCAGGGTGAGAAGCAGCCCCCCCTAGCCCCCTGGAGAGGCGGGCAGGGGTGGGGGGGGGCCGCCCAGAGAAGGGAGCTGGGGCAGAGAGAACTCAGTCGCTCCTCTGTCTCTGCTTCCCTCCGAGCAAAGGAGACTGCGGACTCCCCCGACCCGAGCTGCAAGTCCGACTCTGGGACCCAGCTCCCCCCTACTCGAGTTGCCTGGGGATCGGCGGCCAGTGCAGGAGTTGGGAGCCTGTCGCAGCCCCACCTGCGTGCCCTCCCGGCCCCCCACCCCCACCCCGCCGGTTCCTGCTGCCAGCCAATCCCTGCTGGCTCGCTCCCAGCCCAGGTGACTAGAGGGGTCCTGGGGGAGACAGGGGAGGGCCCCGGCCAGGGCTCAGATGCTGCCAGGGGTGTGCTGCCGGCCCCTGGGGTCTGGGGCCAGACTCCCCCGGGCCTGATGGGCCGGAGAAGGGCTGGCCCAACTCCGCGCAGTCAGAGCCCGTACAAAGGGCCGCTCTGTCCCGCGGGAGGAAAGTGCGGGCATCCGGCGAAGGAGGGCGGAGCGCGGAGACAGGAGTTGGGCAGGTGGGCGGCTGCTGGGGGGGCAGCGGGGAGAGCCCGCAGTACCCCTCCCCGCCCCCACCGCACCCCCCGGCTGCGGAGAAGTTGCTGGCCCGGCCGGTGGCACCGGCGGCGGGGAAGACCTACCTTTGGCCGCTGCCGCCGTGGCCCCGGCACTGCCCACTCAGCCTGGCAGGGGCAGGCTCGCCCGCACGCCCGGCCGGCCGCCCGCAGCCACCAGCTGCTCCGGGAATGCAGCAAACGGAGCGGGAGCCCTTGGGGTGGGGAGGGCGAGAAGAGCCGGGAGAGGAGGAGGAGGAGGGGGGCGGGGGGGCGCGAGTCTCGGCGCGGGGCTGGGCCGCGGCTCAGCTGCACCCAGCCCGGCTCTCCGGGGCAGCGCACAGCATCCAAATGAAGAGGCCGGATGCAGACGGACATTCAGGCAGCTCTCGGGAATGAATAGCCGCCTTTGATTTGGGAGCCGAAGTAAATGCCAGCTCCCAGCCCCGGCTTTAAAAAACAGTGGAGTGTTGGTGCCAGAGGAATGCACGGCTCCGGGTGTTGGTACAAGACAGACTTTTGATGACTCACTGCAATGCAAACAAAGATGGCAGAAATACTGTACTGTACGCGGGGAGACGCTTCGTGGTGCCACGGCAACTGAGACAGCCTGGAAATTTATAGTGCAGTTTTGCATATGAATTACCCAGTAAACTGCCACCCTGCCACCCAGTACAGCCAGAGTGTCAAAGCATTTAAACTATTCCAAACAGTCTGCTGGGCTGGCAGAGCCGCCTGACTCCTGGGAAGGGGTGGGGGGTGGCTGGGGCGGGTGAGGGGGCAGGGAGGCCAGGGGGTCCGAGAGAGCAGAAGCTGGTGAGAGAGGGGAGCCCAGAGGGGAGGGAAAGAAGGGAAACGAAGCAGAAAGAGGGGAGAGAGAGAGAGGAGCCAGGAGGAGGAAGAGGCGGCGGAGGCCCAGGGCCCCGCCCCCCAGTGCCCTGCAGGGCCCCACTGCCCCCCTCCCCACTTCCTGGGGTCTCGGGAGCCATGAGCCGTATGGTCCAGCCCCAACACCCCCATCCCACTCGCCCACCCAGCAAGCCACTCTGCACCCCAACTCCCGGCGCCTTGGCCAGGACAGCTCTCTTAGAGGAGTGCAACTCTGTGATGGTAGCTGGGGCCAGGCCCGCGGTGGCCAGCAGGCAGGGGCCCCCTGAAGAGCCAGCCCTGGTCCCCGGTGGACTTGGCATGGGGAGGCGGTAGGTCACCCGTGTGGCCCCACACTGTCCACGGACCGCTGAGCCTGTCCCTGGCACGCTGCCTGCCCTGCTGAAGAGAGGACAGTGCCCCCCAGCCTGCCCCGCCGCCCGGCTTCGTGGGCCCATGGGCAGACCGCTGGCCTGCCCACCCATGGGGCGTCCACCTGCAGGGAGGGGCTGGGCTGAGACGGGAGATGGCCAAGGCAGGCCTGGTCCCTGCAGCGCCCAGCATCATGGCCATCAGGGCGGCATCCCGCATGGTCCCCTCCGCGGCATCCGGAGAGAAGGAAACGGCCATCTGGAGCCTTCCCATTCACACCCCATGGGGCTCGGCTTCCGAGAGAGAGAGAGACCGTAGGAAAAGCCACCGAATAGAGAGCGGGAGGAAGTCCAGGTGTGGGAAGACCGCCCAGGGAGCAGCGGCCGCAGAGGTGGCTTTGTGCGTCCTGTATGGGGCCCATGACAACTCCGGGGTGAGGGCGACGCAGGCATGTGTGAGCAGCGTTCACAGAAACAGCACCTGCTCGGCACTCTGGGGACCTGGGGGCCACATGGGCTGAGGACAGCGGGGTCTGGCTGGGCCTCCCCCAGCTCGAGGCTCACGTGGGGCGGCCGCATCTCAGCGAGGCACTGAGGACCCTTCTTCCCTGTGCAGTCGGCCCCCCCTGGCGGCCTCTGCATCTGGAGCGCGGCCACACCACGGGTCCACGCAGATACCCATATCTGCACACCTCCGCTCGCGTGTCCCCCGCCCATAGCATCACCAGGCCCCCCCGGACTGGGCTCCCGGTATCCTCCTGGTGGTCCCCCTTCGCTGGAGCCTAGGTGAAGCCCACCAGCCCCAAGATGCGGGGTTGGGGCCTTGGGTGAGGAGTCGCAGGCATGGGCCCCTGCGCCCACTCAGCCACAGAAAGCAGGGCAGACTGGACACAGAGGAAGCCAACCTGGGGCAACAGGGGGACACTCAGGTCAAAGAACAGCAGGACCCGTGATGGGCAGGGAAGCACAGAGAGCCACGCCCTCCATGAGCTCTCCCCTGCCTGTGCTGCGCCGGGCCCTTCCTCGAGCAGACCTGCCACCTCCACAGGGAAGTCCTCCAGGTGCCACACGGGAACTTGGTGAGGCTGGGGTGGGTCTGCCCGACACCTGATGGGCATTAACCCCGTGCTGGGCATGGCCAGGGAGGGCTAAGTAAGGGACGGGCTGTGCTGCCCAGGAACACACACCACAGTGGGGACAGGCCCCCGACATGGCCCCCTGCACCCACTGCTGGGAGACTCCCAAAGACCATGGTGAGGTCTCCTGAGCCAGATGGGGCTCTTGTGCCGTGAGAGGGGAGGGGTGACCTAGCCTTGCAGGGGTAGGCAGAGGCTGTGAAGGCACAGTGGGCACTAGCCCCAGAGGGCCTCAACTGCCCAGGGCTGGGCAGGGAGCAGCCAGATCCCTAGCTGAGAGCAGGGGACAGCCTATGGAGCTGTCCCCTTCAAGAGCACATCCTGGTTCCACTGGGCACTGCCCCATGTGCCTGGCCACCTCGAACGCAGGTCCCGTGGCCTCTATCTAGCAAAGGATGCCCGCCAGGGATGGGGGTGAGGGTCACCTTCCTAAGGCGGCCGCGGAGTCAAGGGAGACGACGTTATTAGCAAAGTGCCCAGCTGGAGCCTGGCACAAGCGACGTGTAAAATCCATCTGGAGACGCTCCCTGCTGGGACCGCCCCCACCACTCCAGCCCTGCTGCACGGGCCTCCCCCCGGGGCTGCAGCCAGACCGTTCGCCCAGAGAAGGGCCACCGCTCTCCCCTGCGAGGTGACAGGCCGACCGGTCCCCAGGGACGGGGACGGCCAGCCCTGCTGTCACTGTGTCCTCAGGCCACCTGTGAGGGTGAGGCGGCCGCCCCAGCTGCCCAGCCCGGGACAGACAGCCCGGCCGAGCAGGTTTCAGGTTGCTTTCTTAGAAGCCTCAGCCGGAGCGAGAACAAAGCTGAACTTTAGGAGAAAAGAATAAAATAAAGGCTTGGTTTACACACCCAGGGCCATGAAAGCAGGATGAGCCCAGGGCCAACCCGCGGGCAGGGGCAGAGAAGAGAGAGGCGGGGGACGAGCCCAGGGCCAGCCCGCGGGCAGGGGCAGAGAACAGAGAGGCGGGGGACCTGGGCGGGACTTCCCCTTCCCACCCCTACGCGACTGCCTCTTCCTTCTGTGCCTCAGTTTCCCCTCCTGTTCTCTTCCCTTCGCAGCAGGACTCCTGGGCTGGCTACTTACAGAAGGTTCTGAAGACGTGGAGGGAACATCCGAGACCCCTAACTTCGCTCATCCCGGCCATCCTCAAAGCCACTGCAGCACGGAGCCCTCCCCTTCATAAGGCCCTTCAGAACGGAACTCACTTTGGGAAACCGCAGCTGATGCCACAAAGCCAGAGTCCAGCCCATGCAGCTGTGCCAGCCTTGGTGGGGGTGGGGTCCCACTCCACACGGACTCCAAGAGCTCCCAAGGAAGAAGCGGGGGGCAGGGGGGATTCTCTTCTGTGGGCCCTCCCTCAGGGATGGCTGAGAGCTGGGCCTGGGATGACGGCTCGTCCACCAGAGCACGACCAGGCGCCTTGCAGGCAGCATGGCCCCAGGTGGACGAGAGAAGGACGCAGGGGTACGGGCCCCAAGAGTGCAGACGCACACGGGGGCTGAAGGGGCATCCGGGGCAGGGGTGTCGGAGTCCACCCACCCTGACCCCAGAGAGCCTCCCGCAGCAGGGGCACGGCGGAGGAATGCAATGGGTCATTTCTGCAGGATCGTTACCGGTGAGGGAAAGGGAGGCGAGATAAATTACATTAAATAAAAATTATTTTGCAGGATTTAATTTTACCAATCTAATCAGAGGTCTGGACCTTGGCAAATGCACAGCCATTAAAGGCACCCACTGCAGGGGAAGGGGGGGGCAGGTGTGCCAGGAACATTCTGGAAGCAGTAAAAGGAGCACCTCCGGCCCCCAGCCCAGGGCCCATCCCCTTGGCAGCCCCACTGCCCAGCCTCCAGGCCCTGCACCTCAGGACCTCGGCGGAGGGGTCGGGGGGCAGCCGGCCTGGTGACAAGAAGGCAGGGCACTGCAGAGTCAGGGCCAGGCCCCAGTGGTCATGTCCACCAGGACCACGTCCGTCCTGCAGGGCAGCGGGCAGGTTCCTGAGTCAGCACGAACACACGTGGGCACATCAGGGCCCCAGGAATACACTCAGGCCTCCACCCGGAGGCCACAGGAGAGCATGGGGGGCGGGGGAGGGCTCCCCCTGGCCAGCTACCAGTGGAACAATGGCCTGGCTTCCCCGTTGCAGCCCAGTCTCCAGTTAGCTGGCTCTCTGACACTCCAGCTCCAGTCCCTGGCTGATGCTCTGCTTCTCAGAGGGGCAAGGGGGAAGCGGCCTGGGAGCTGACCCTCGGGAGGCCCAGGTGCCTGGGTGAAGCAAGGCTGCCCAGTCGGGCATGCCAGCCCCCCGAGAGGTGGGCGAGGTCCCACTCAGTGTGAGCCTCAGGTTTGCATTAAACTTTTAATACCTCCCCAGGCAGGGCTGGGCCGCCACGGGGCTGCTAATGGAAGGGCCGGGGCAGGGCAGCAAAGCTCTGGGTGGGGTGTCAGCTGCCAGGAGCCTCTCCCCCTGGTCCCCACCTGTGTGCTTGGCTCCCAGCCCTATTTCCTCCAGGTGGGTGCGGATGAGGAAGCCGGGGCACCCAGAGGGTGAGCTTCCTGCCCAGGCCTCCGGCCGGGACTACACTTGATCACCCACTCCCCCACCAGCTGCCTGCTTTCAAAACCCCTCATCCTGGGCAACTTAGGTCATTGGGCGGGGGTGGGAAGGGGCTGACCCTGCCAGGCAGAGATGGCACCGAGGCCTGGACTTGCCCGTGGTCCCCAGGACTCTGCTGTGGAGAAGCGACTCTGACCTCAGCCTCTGTGCCTGGCAGTCCGAGAGTCCCTGGTGCCCAGGGGAGGGGATGCACAGGCTTCCAAAACCTCAGGGTCACGTGGGTCCCCAGCTGTGGCCCCACCTCCAACACACCCCCACCCCAGGTCACTGCACCCCAGCCTGATAGGCAGAGGCGAGAGGCCTCTTGGGTTCCGCCAGGCACCTGGGCAGCCTCCGCCCAGACCACAGCCTGGACCGGCATCAAGCATAAAAGCCGGTTTTAACTGCACTAACAAATGTTTGCCTGGAAGCTTTTTTTTTCTCAAACAGAGAAGGGCAGCCTGCCAGAATCCGCAAATTCAGAAATGTGCTTCCCAGCCCTTCCCCTGCCGCCCCAGGAGGCAGGGCCGGCCCTCCAGAATGATCCCTAGCCCCCTGGGGGCCCAGGGCACTGGACTGGGCACCCACAGCCGGGGCTGGGTGGACGCACCATCGGGTGGGCTGCAGGGCCCTGCGCCACACAGCTCGTGGCCTATGTGGTGGGCTCTGACCAGGGTCCAGACTAGGGGTCTGGTGGTCCAGCTCCATCCTACATGCCACTGCGAGGGTGACTTCCTGCCACCAACAGGCCAACCTCTGACCCTCCGCTCGGACATTTCGACTTTGGTGCCGGTCGGGGGTCGGGAGCCAAATAAACAGGGCATGAACCTAAAGAAACAGCAACGGCCGGCCCCGCGGGAGGACAGTGGCCACCCCCACCAGGAGCCTGCCTAGACACCCTGTGTCCCACCGAGTGCACAGACTGGCCACTGACGGGTCCAGAAGGCTTGTGAAGAATTAAGCAGTGTTTAGAACAGAACTGACAATCTCTCCCACCTGTATTTGTAATTTAAATAACGTAAGCTTGAAGAGTGTCCCCCTAGGGCATCGTTTAATAACTTAGAAAGCCGGCTCTGCGCCTGCAGATGGCACCTTCTCCTCCCTCATGGGCTGAAGCAGGGTCTCCCCAGGTGCCCAGGCTCGAGGGCACGGGGCAGGGTCGGGTCGGGGGGCGGGGGGGCGGCGCGGACTGAGAGCAAGGGCTGCCCAGGATGGGGAGCTGGGCCTCAGGCGCTGGCTGCCCCCCCCGTGGTCCCCACAGCACCTCGACGTCCCCTCTGAGGGCCAGCAGGGGTCTTGGAAGCAGCCAGGTCTGGGTGGCGGGCGGGTGGGGGGCGAGTGTGCCAGGCCGGCCGGTCACCCAGCTCATTAACAACAGCGCCTCCATACACACTCCAGTCTTTAATATTCATAGCTCTCTTCATCTGCATATCATGCCATAAATAGTCGAGGTAAGACACAAAGCTCCCCTGCATTTCTAATTATGCTTAAAAATCTAATGTAAATCAGACCGACACAGAAATACTAAATCAGCCACTGGCGGGGCGGGGGGGCAGGGGGCAGCAGTTACACAGAGATGGGGGCCACGGCGCAGGCACCCCACCCCCACCCTCCCGGCTGGGTGGCTGCGGGGTAGCAGGGGTCCAGGCACCCCCCCGGCTTGGAGCTAGGCAGCGGCATCCCAGGCCACTCCTGAGCCAGGCTCACCCACGTGGCCCTAAAGCAGAGAGACAGCGAGGGGGCCGGGGACATGCGCGTGGCACCTCAGGGACCCCCCAGCCCTGCCCCAAGGCCGGCCAGCCTGTCCCACTGAGGGGTTCTGGTAACGGGCCTCCCTGCACCCCCGCACCTGGGGCCCCCTGGCCCGACGTCCCACACAGGGCCCCAATCCCAGGCTCCCCCTGCCTCCACACCCAACCAGCTCTACAGAAGAACCTGACTCCACAGCAGAGGAGAGTCAGAGCCCGTGTGCCCCGGCCCCAGGGCAATGCCTGCTCGGGGGAACAGAACTGGGCAGCCGGGAATCACAGGCAGAGCATCAAGCCACGGAAGGGCGTGGGGACAGGACTGGAGGGGAGAGCGGGTTCCCTGAGCCCCGGGGGGCTCCAGCCCTGCATGGGCAGGAGAGGCCTGGGGCGGCCTTGGTGCTGCCCCCCTGGGCCCAGTCCCGTCTGCAGGAGACGCAGAGCAGGGTTTCGGAGCAGATGCCCAGGGCCATTCAGAGCCTGTCAGCCCCTGTCACCACGAGTGGGCACCAGAGGGGCGTCTGGGACCCCCATGGGTGGCCCTGACACCAGATCTCAGGGGCTCTGCAACTGGGACAGTAGGCTTACCTGGACGGGGGAGCCCAGGAAGAGCAGGGCCAGAGGCAGGTGACCCGGCCTCCATCAGGGCAGGCGTCTGCCTCCCACCCCTCATCCTGGCCCCCAGCTTCCTGGGCAGCCCCAGGGGACAGACTGCTGCTCAGCACAACTTCAGCCCAGTCCCGGGCCCCCAAAAGGCAGCCTGGAGTCAGGGCCCCGGGCTGCGCACCCCTGCCCATCCTGCGGCATGGTGGGAAGGCCCCCCGAGGAGCCTGCAGGACGCCCAGGCGCGGGTGACACGGGGGTTACCCCACTGCCTTTAGCAAGATGCAGAGACGCCTGCTGCCCGCATCTGCCTGGCATCATGCCCAGACCTATTTTTAAGCCCATTTACTAGAAATCCCACAAATTAAAGGAAATACAGATAATGCAGTCAGAATCCTGGGGGGCAAATAAAAGCTGAACACAGTCATCCTCCTGCTCCAGCGTGAGAATCTCAACCACAAACCAGATCTCCCCAAAGTGCCCCGGGGAGGCAGGTGCGCCCTGCGTGAGGAGGACGGTCCAGCGCACCTGGGCCGCGGCCCACGGCGGGGCTGAGAAAGGCAATCACCTCTACGAAAAATGAAGGCCGCAAATACACACACCCGACTTTACGGCCCGGGAACACAGATCACCAGTCGCTGCCGAGAGCACGTTAAGACGGCACGTTCTCTCCCTGAGCTGAGGCCAGGCCCCCAGGACAAGCTGGCTGGCCGAGGTGAGGGGAGGAGAGGCCCAGGCCTGCTGGCCTCCAAGGTCGAGGGTCGTCCTGAAGGCTCACCGGCTCATCCGCACCTAACGTCGTCAGGACACACAGCCGGACTGCTCCTGAGGAAAACGCATCGAAGGCACAGCTGGGCACCAAGCCCTGCAGATCTTCAGGAGCCCCGGGGCCTGTCCTCCCAGCCCTCGGGCCTCCGGGGCCCCTCCCCTGCTCGCTCCACCGGCCAGGCGGCCAGGCGGCCAGGCGTCTGCTCTCCAGCCACCCCTCCACCAGAGCCTCCCCTTCTGCATCCTGACACACTGGGTGCCAAGAGACTGGGGGTTGGGGGTCTGCACAGGTGGAAGGGGAACCGCGGATGGGGAGGTGTGTGCCTGTGCATGTGCGTGTATGTGTGTGTGTGTATGTGTGCACGTGTGTGCGTGCATGTGAGTATGTGTGTGAGCAAGTGTGTGTTTGTATGTGTGCAAGTACATGTATGTGTGTGAGCGAGAATGTGCATGTGTGTTGTGTACGTGTGTGCATGTGTGTGAGTACATGCATGTGTGTATGCACGTGTGAGTATGTGTGCGCAGGCATGTAAGTACATATGTGTGTGTGCGTGTATGAGCATGTGTGTGAGTATGTGTGCATCTGTGTGAGTGACAGGCAGAAAGACACAGAGACATCCCCAGATGCCCCGGCCTGAGGTCACCCTGTGCATTCTGAGCTATCACACGGTAGGGACAAGGCCTGCCGGTCCCACCACATTCCGGGATGGAACAGACACTCCCCTGGGGGCCAGGGGGACGAAGCGGCCCCAGTGGTTCGGCCCTGCCCCAGCCCCGCCTGCCCCCGATGGCCCTGGAAGCCACGGCCATGCTCACATCCTGCCGGACGCCAGGCGGTCTCCTGCTGCAGGGGTGGGGCCGGGCGGCTGGAACTGGAGTGGGCCGCAAGTGCGCCCCCCCCATCTCTGGGACCACAGAAGGGCCTGCAACTGACATCCCCAGGTACTGGGAGCCCGCCTCACTTGATCTTATTCCGCCCTACAGAGCAAGAGGCTGATATTCATAGGGGGTGGGCAGGCCATGGAGGCGTCACCTCAGCCTGCACGAGAGGCTGGAGGTAGCAGGAAGGGCAGAGCCCCTGCCGCATCTGCTCCTGTGAGACCACCCCAGACCCCGGCCCCAATGCCACCCGGTCAGGAAAGGCCAGATAGGGAGGCTGTGCCAGCCCCGTGACGGGCAGGCAGCCGGGTGAGGGGCGAGCCCACAGGGACACGTGAACATCAATTTCAGGTGGACGGCAGACTGTTCAGAGAATTATCAAAAGCTTGGAAATTAAGCACAATGTCGAATGCTTGACCCTTCTTCATCACAGGGGCCACCCAGGGAATTGTCCCAGGACAAGGACCCCCGCTGTCCAGGAGACTCACTCGCCTGCTTGCATTCCGCCCAGGCTGTGCCCAGCTATGTGCACACTTGTTCATTTTTTTGTCCAGGAAAGATTTCAAAGACTTTTCTCCATAGAAAAGATACCCCTGGGCTTCCCTGGTGGCTCAGTGGCAAAGAATCCGCCTGCTGATGCAGGACACACGGGTTCTATCCCTGATCCAGGAGGATCCCACATACTGTGAAGCAACTCAGCATCTGTACAAGCATCCTGTCTACCATCTTTAAACACTACACGTGACAGGTGCCGGGTGGACTCACCTGCAGAAGCAGGTCGAGCGGGTTGCTGGCAAAGTCCCTGAGTCTGCCGGTGCCCTAATGTGTGGTTTGGGCCACGTCCCTTTTCTGCGTCGAGGACAGTGTTTACTTCTGACCTGTGGCTGAAGCAGTGGCCTCCCCAGTCTCGAGGGAAGCCTGTCCTCACACTGAAGGCAGAACTTTTTCTTACCTCTGAAAGGTGTCCAAGAATTACAGACTCTCTTAAAGAGCTGTATCCTTATTTGCTAATAGAGCATGAGCAGTTTTATAAGCCAAATGTTTTCAGAATTCCTGGAACATAAAGAAACTTCTAATATTTTAAAGAGGCTAGCGTGTAAGGGGGAGGGGACACTTTTCAGAGAAACCACTAGCTCAAAAAGCATCTCCATGTAATACCCCAAATTTCTGCAATCAAGGGGAATCCTGGGCAAATGAGACTGCTTTGATAATGGGTTAAAAAGACGACACGATGTCGTTGCCCTGATTTATAAATCCAGCGCATATTTCACTTTCACGACCTGGATGTGTTTTTTCACCAGGGAAGCAGTTATTCTGAATTTCCTAAACTCCATATACTGTTTCAACCAGAGAAGCTAGCATCACTTCTACGTGATGCGCAAGATCACGAAAATCATAAAGTGATAAAGTCAACTACCCTACGGAATTCTGACAAACGGGCATCAAAGTTAGTTTTGAATATGCAATACTGGAATGCTGCAGTGTTGCTTTAAAACCTCTGACAGATAAAAACAATAACAACACAAAACCAAAACAAAAAAGAAACCCTCTGTCAGACAATTCTAACATCTGTCATCTGAAAACTTGTAAGAGATAAACAACACATAAAAACACTCTGCACCTAAAAAATATTCAACCAGCTAGGAAGGGGGACACACTCAATCTGCTGGAGCACATCCGGGAAAAACCCAAAAGTGACGCCACACCCCAAGGTGAGACACTGCATTCTCCCCCCTAACATAAGGAACAAGGGGAGGAGGCCAACACTGTAGAAGCTGCATGTCCACCTGAGAGAAGTCAGGCCAGACAATGAAATGACAGAATGTAGTTAGAAAGGGGAAAGAAAACCTATCTCAGTTCACAGACGACATGATCTTCTACAAAGAAAATGCTAAGGAATCAACCAAAAGACTATTAGAACTGATAAACAGGTTCAGCAAGCTCTCAGCATACAAAAAAGATCTTCACGACTCAGATAATCACGATGGTGTGATCAGTGACCTAGAGCCAGACATCCTGGAATGTGAAGTCAAGTGGGCCTTAGAAAGCATCACTACGAACAAAGCTAGTGGAGGTGATGAAATTCCAGTTGCGCTATTTCAAATCCTGAAAGATGATGCTGTGAAAATGCTGCACTCAATATGCCGGCAAATTTGGAAAACTCAGCAGTGGCCACAGGACTGGAAAATGTCAGTTTTCATTCCAATCCCAAAGCAAGGCAATGCCAAAGAATGCTCAAACTAGTGTACAATTGCACTCATCTCACACGCTAGTAAAGTAATGCTCAAAATTCTCCAAGTCAGGCTTCAGCAATACGTGAACCGTGAACTTCCAGATGTTCAAGCTGGTTTTAGAAAAGGCAGACGAACCAGAGACCAAATTGCCAACATTCACTGGATCACTGAAAAAGCAAGAGAGTTCCAGAAAAACATCTTTTTCTGCTTTATTGACTATGCCAAAGCCTTTGACTGTGTGGATCACAATAAACTGTGGAAAATTCTGAAAGAGATGGGAGTACCAGACCACCTGACCTGCCTCTTGAGAAACCTGTATGCAGGTCAGGAAGCAACAGTTAGAACTGGACATGGAACAACAGGCTGGTTCCAAATAGGAAAAGGAGTACATCAAGGCTGTATATTGTCACCCTGCTTATTTAACTGCTATGCAGAGTACATCATGAGAAACACTGGGCTGGAAGAAGCACAAGCTGGAATCAAGATTGCCGGGAGAAATATCAATAACCTCAGATATGCAGATGACACCACCCTTATGGCAGAAAGTGAAGAGGAACTAAAAAGCCTCTTGATGAAGGTGAAAGAGGAGAGTGAAAAAGTTGGATTAAAGCTCAACATTCAGAAAACGAAGATCATGGCATCTGGTCCCATCACTTCATGGGAAATAGATGGGGAAACAGTGGAAACAGTGTCAGACTTAATTTTTTGGGGCTCCAAAATCACTGCAGATGGTGATCGAAGCCATGAAATTAAAAGACGCTTACTCCTTGGAAGGAAAGTTATAACCAACCTAGATAGCATATTCAAAAGCAGAGACATTACTTTGCCAACAAAGGTCCATCTAGTTAAGGCTATGTTTTTTCCTGTGGTCATGTATGGATGTGAGAGTTGGACTGTGAAGAAAGCTGAACACCAAAGAATTGATGCTTTTGAATTGTGGTGTCGGAGAAGACTCTTGAGAGTCCCTTGGACTGCAAGGAGATCCAACCAGTCCATTCTGAAGGAGATCAGCCCTGGGATTTCTTTGGAAGGAATGATGCTAAAGCTGAAACTCCAATACTTTGGCCACCTCATGCGAAGAGTTGACTCATTGGAAAAGACTCTGATGCTGAGAGGGATTGGGGGCAGGAGGAGAAGGGGACGACAGAGGATGAGATGGCTGGATGGCATCACTGACTTGATGGACGTGACTTTGAGTGAACTCCAGGAGTTGGTGATGGACAGGGAGGCCTGGCGTGCTGCAATTCATTGGGTCGCAAAGAGTCAGACACGACTGAGAGACTGAACTGAAGGTCACAGCATATAAGGTCAATAGATGAAAAAATCAAATGCATTTGTATATACCTACAGTGAACAATCTGAAAATGAAATTCAGTAAGAAATGCCATACATAATGATATCAAAAGCGTAAAATACTTAAGAATAAATTCAACAGAAGTAGTACAAAACTTCTCTCATAGCTCAGTTGGTAAAGAATCTGCCTGCCTGGCAGGGTCAGCCCCTTCCCACCCCCGCCCAATGACCTAAGTTGCCCAGGATGAGGGGTTTTGAAAGCAGGCAGCTGGTGGGGGAGTGGGTGATCAAGTGTAGTCCCGGCCAGAGCCTGGGCAGGAAGCTCACCCTCTGGGTGCCCCGGCTTCCTCATCCGCACCCACCTGGAGGAAATAGGGCTGGGAGCCAAGCACACAGGTGGGGACCAGGGGGAGAGGCTCCTGGCAGCTGACACCCCACCCAGAGCTTTGCTGCCCTGCCCCGGCCCTTCCATTAGCAGCCCCGTGGCGGCCCAGCCCTGCCTGGGGAGGTATTAAAAGTTTAATGCAAACCTGAGGCTCACACTGAGTGGGACCTCGCCCACCTCTCGGGGGGCTGGCATGCCCGACTGGGCAGCCTTGCTTCACCCAGGCACCTGGGCCTCCCGAGGGTCAGCTCCCAGGCCGCTTCCCCCTTGCCCCTCTGAGAAGCAGAGCATCAGCCAGGGACTGGAGCTGGAGTGTCAGAGAGCCAGCTAACTGGAGACTGGGCTGCAACGGGGAAGCCAGGCCATTGTTCCACTGGTAGCTGGCCAGGGGGAGCCCTCCCCCGCCCCCCCATGCTCTCCTGTGGCCTCCGGGTGGAGGCCTGAGTGTATTCCTGGGGCCCTGATGTGCCCACGTGTGTTCGTGCTGACTCAGGAACCTGCCCACCCCGGTTCAATTCTTATGTCAGGAAGATCCGCTGGAGAAGGGATAGGCTACTCACTCCAGTATTCTTGGGCTTCCTTCGTAGCTCAGCTGGCAAAGAATCCGCCTGGATTTGGGGAGACCTGGGTTCAATCCCTGGGTTGGAAAGATCCCCCAGAGAAGGGAAAAGCAACCCACTCTGGTATTCTGGCCTAGAGAATTCCATGGACTGTATGGTCCATGGGGTTGCAAAGAGTTGGACATAACTGAGCAACTTTCACTTCACTTCACCTCAGTATAAAACTTAAACTTTGAAAACGGCAAAACTTGGAAAGAAACTACAGATTTAAATAAATAGAAAAGTATTCATGTTCATGGATTAGATGTAACATTGCTAAGATGGGAATACTCCCCTAATTGATCGACAAAGTCAATGCACTCCTAATCAAAATCCCAGCTGACATCTCTGCAGAAACTGACAAGTTAATTCTAAAATTGATATGGAAAGGCAAGGGACTCAGAACAGCCAAAACAATTCGTAAAGGAGGAACAAAGTTAGAGCACTCATACCTCCCAATTTAAAACTTACTACAAAGCTATAGTGTGTTATTGGTTCAGTTCAGTCGCTCAGTCGTGTCCGACTCTTTGTGACCCCATGAACCACAGCACGCCAGGCCTCCCTGTCCATCACCAACTCCCGAAGTCCACCCAAACCCATGTCCATTGAGTTGGTGATGCCATCCAACCATCTCATCCTCTGTCGTCCCCTTCTCCTCCTGCCTTCAATCTTGCCCAGCATCAGGGTCTTTTCCAGTGAGTCAACACTTCGCATGAAGTGAGTGGCCAAAGTATTGGAGTTTCACCTTCAATATCAGTCCTTCCCATGAACACCCAGGACTGATCTCCTTTAGGGTGGACTGGTCGGATCTCCTTGAAGTCCAAGGGACTCTCAAGAGTCTTCTCCAATACCACAGTTCAAAAGCATCAATTCTTCGGTGCTCAGCTTTCTTCACAGTCCAACTCTCACATCCACCACTGGAAAAACCATAGCCTTGACTAGATGAACCTTTGTTGGCAAAGTAATGTCTCTGCTTTTTAATATGCTGTCTAGCCTGGTCATAACTTTCCTTTCAAGGAGTAAGCGTCTTTTAATTTCATGGCTGCAATCACCATCGGCAGTGATTTTGGAGCCCAGAAAAATAAAGTCAGCCAGTTTCCACTGTTTCCCCATCTATTTGCCATGAAGTGATAGGACTGGATGCTATGATCTTAGTTTTCTGAATGGTGAGCTTTAAGCCAACTTTTTCACTCTCCTCTTTCACTTTCATCAAGAGGCTTTTTAGTTCCTCTTCACTTTCTGCCATAAGGGTGGTGTCATCTGTATATCTGAGGTTATAGATATTTCTCCCGGCAATCTTGATTCCAGCTTGTGCTTCCTCCAGCCCAGCGTTTTTCATGATGTACTCTGCATAGAAGTTAAATAAGCAGGGTGACAATATACAGCCTTGATGTACTCCTTTTCCTATTTGGAACCAGCCTGTTGTTCCATGTCCAGTTCTAACTGTTGCTTCCTGACCTGCATACAGGTTTCTCAAGAGGCAGGTCAGGTGGTCTGGTACTCCCATCTCTTTCAGAATTTTCCACAGTTTATTGTGATCCACACAGTCAAAGGCTTTGGCATAGTCAATAAAGCAGAAATAGATGTTTTTCTGGAACTCACTTGCTTTTTTGATGATCCAGTGGATGTTGGCAATTTGGTCTCTGGTTCGTCTGCCTTTTCTAAAACCAGCTTGAACATCTGGAAGTTCACAGTTCATGTATTGGTACTGACATACAGATCAATGGAACAGAACTGAGAGTCTAGAAATAAACCCATGCATCTATGGTCAACTGATTTTCCAGCAAGGGTGCCAATGCGGTGGTGGGGGGAGAACTGTTTCACAATATAATGCGAGGCCCATGGATAGTCAAATGTAAAAGAATGAAGTTGGACCCTTACCTCACACCATATACAAAACTTAACTTAAAATGAGTCAAAGACCTACATGTAAGAGTATAGCGAAAACTATAAAACACTTCAGAAAATACAGGGGTAAACATTTGTGACAGTGGAATCTTAGATATGACATAAAAAGCCCAAGGAAACAAAGAGATAAATTAGATTTCATAAAAATTAAAAAATTCTGTGGTTCAAGGAATACCATCAAGAAAGTGAAAAGACAAAGAATGGGAAGGGATATCAGTAAGTCATATTTCTGACCAGAGACTTGTATCTAGAATATATAGAGAACTGATAACTCCACAATTAAAAGACAAATAACTGAATTTTAAAATGGGCAAAGCATCTAAAGAGACACTTCTCCAAAGAAATACATAAACGTCCAATATGCACATGAAACGATACAGAACATGACTAGCCATCACAGAAATGCAAATTAAACCCACAATGAACGAGCACTGCACACTCACTGGAATGGCTATAATAAAAAAGGCAGATTGAAATTGTTGGTGATGACGTGGTGGAACTGTAAAATGGCACAGCCATTTTCAGAAAACAGTCTGCCAGTTCTTCAAAAGGCTGAACACAGAGTTAACACATGACCAAGCAATTCCACGCCTAGGTATCTTACCCAGAAGAAGTGAACACATATGTTCATGCAGAAACTTGTGCATGAATGCTTACCACTATTCATAACGGCCAAAAACTGGAAACAACACAAAATGTCCATCAACGGGCAAATGGATAAACAAAATGTGGTCTCTCAACACGGTAATATATTGCTCACCATGAAAAAGAATGAAGTACTGATTCATGCTACAACATGCTGCTGCTGCTGCTGCTAAGTCGCTTCAGTCGTGTCCGACTCTGCGCGACCCCATAGACGGCAGCCCACCAGGCTCCCCCGTCCCTGGGATTCTCCAGGCAGGAACACTGGAGTGGGTGGCCATTTCCTTCTCCAATGCATGAAACATTGGTGAACCTCAAAAAGATGATGGTAAGTGAGAAAACCAGACAAACAAGGCCGCATGTTGTATGATTCCATTTATAGGAAATGTCCAGAACAGGCCATTTATGGAGACATAAAGGAGACCAGTGTTTGCCAAGAACTAGGAGCAGCGAAGGTTAGGGAGGGATGGAGGAAATGAGAGTGACTGATGAAAGCACGGGGCTTCTTTCTGGAGCGATGAAAATGTTCTAAAATTGATCGTGGTGATGGTTACACAGCTCTTAACAGACTAGAAGCCACTGACGTTTACATGGCATGGAATCATATCTCAATAGAGGTGTTACTAAAACACAGACACATCAAAATAAAATTTTATAAAACATTCAAGTGACCCACTGGAAGGCAAGAGAAAAAAAACAGAGAAATAATCAAGAAACAAACAGGATCAAACAGAGAAACAAACAGAATCAAAAAATAAAATAGTAGATTTAAGCCCTGACATATCAATAATTCCATTAAATGTAAATGACCTAAACAGACCAATTAAAAGACAGAGATTGAGCAGATTTTTTTTTTAGATTCAATAATATGCTGTCAACAAGAAAGTCACTTCAAGTATAATGATAAAGGCAAGTTTAAAAAGTATATATAGGGACTTCCCTGGTGGTCCAGCGGTTAGGAATTCGCCTGCCAATGCAGAGGGTCAATCCCCAGTTCAGGAGGATCCCACGTGTCTGGGGCAAGTAACCCCATGTGCCGGGACTGCTGAGCCCGCGCCTGAGAGCCTGAGCTCCACGAGAGAAACCACCGCAGTGAGGAGCCCGTGCACCGCAATTAGAAAGTACTGCATACACAGCAACCAAGACCCAGAGCCACCAAGAATGAGCCAGTAAGTTTGCTGTATTCCTGAAACCAGGCCAGCACTGATGACCCACTCATTTCCATAAAACCTCAAAATATTAAAAATAAAAAGGGATAGAAAAAGACAAATCATGCAAACATAAAAGAGAACAAAGATTAGGAATTCCCTGGTGGTCCAGGGGTTAAGACGCTGCGCTTCCCCGGCAGGGGGCACGAGTCTGATCCCTGATTGGAGAACTAAGAGCCCACACACTTTGTGGCACGCCCCCCCTTGCACCTCCCAAAAAGAAAAGAAAACAAAGGTGCTGTATTGATAGCCAATAAAACAGATTTCAGAACAACGAAAATTATCAGAGACATAGAGGGACATTTCACAGTGGTCGAGGGATTGTTAATCTCTGAGACCACATAGCAGTCTTATGTGTGTGCCAGACAACACAACAGCAAAATATGTGAAGCGCAAACAGGTAGAGCTGGGGCAAAAAAAAAGACAAATCCACTATTAGAGTTGAGGACTTCAAAACTCGCTTGAACAACTGATCATCAGATCAGCAGAGTCGCTCCGTCGTGTCCGACTCTTTGCAACCCCATGGACTGTAGCCTGCCAGGTTCCTCCATGATAGACCTAGATAATTAATCCACAAAGATACAGAGAACTGAACATCAACTAATAGGATCTAAGCAACATTTACAGAACTATCCACCCCAAAACAGCAGAAGACACATTCTCTTCAAGTACCTATGAAACTTACACCGAGATAGTCCATATTCTGGGCCAGGAAAAAAAACTGCAAGAAACCGAAAAGAACCAGAACCATACAGACTGTGCTCTCCAAGCGCAACGGGCTCAAACAGGAAATCAGTAACAGAAAAGCAACAGGAAAATCTCCAAACACCTGGAAACAAGCAACACTCCTCTAAGTCATCCGACGTCAGAGAGGAAGTCTCAAGAAAATCACATTAAAAGAAAATGAAAATATAATATACCAAAACCTGTGGGACACCACTTAAGAGCTATGAGGAGAATTTATAGCACTGAGTTCATGTACTAGAAAGAAGGAAAAGTTTGAAATCAATAAGCTCTCATCTCAAGAACTCAAAAAAAGAACAAAACAAACCCAAAACAAGCAGAAGGAAGAAAAAATAATGATAAAAATAGAAATCAATGAAACTGAAAACAGAAAATCAATAGAGGGGAGAAAAAAAATCAATGAAATGAAGAGCTGGTTCTCTGAAAAGATCAATCAAATTGGAAAGCCTCTAGCAAAACTGACAAAGAAAAAAGAGAAAAAAGACAAATCACCAATATAAGAAATGTTTCAGGTGATACCATTACAGACCGTGGAGCCCAGGGGTTGAAACCAGGTCTCCTACACTGCAGACGGATTCTTTACCGGCTGAGCTGCCAGGGAAGCCCAAGACACTGCAGTGGTTAGTGTATCCCTTCTCCAGTGGGTCTCCCTGACCCAAGAATAGAACTGGGGTCTCCTGAGTTGCAGGTGGATTCTTTACCAACTGAGCTATGAGGGAAGCCCTCCTCAACAAAGTATTAACAAATAGAAACTAGCAACATGTAAGATGAATTATATATCCCAACCAAGTGGGATTTATTCCAGGGATGCAAGCTGGTCCAATATCTGAAAATCAGTGAAACCACATGAAAATATCATTCCATGCATAAGAAAGCTGTGAAAATACTCAACATCTATCCATGATAAAAAATCTCTCAGAGAACTTCCTGAACTCGATATAGGGCATCTACAAAAATCTCACAGTTAACGCTTTCTCCTCAAGATGGGGAACACAGCAAGGATGCCTGCTCACCACTCTTACTCAACACAGTGAGATGAGGCAAGAAAATGCACACAGATTGGAAGGAAGAAATAACCTTGGCCCTGTTTGCAGATGACAGGGATGTCTTGGTAAACAATCCCAGGGAATCTACCAAAAACTACTAGAACAAATAAGTGACTGTCAAGGTCACAGAATATAAGATAAATTGCCATTCCATGTACTAGCAACTACTAAAATTAAGAATGCAATACCACCTACAATCACACACAGAAAAATATACCTACATGTACATCTAACAAAACACGTACAGGACTTACATGCTGAAAACTACAAATTCCTGATGAAAGAAATCTAGGTCTACATAAACGGAGAGACATACCATCTTCACAGATTGAAAGACTCAATGCAGCAAAGATGTCAGCTCTCCCCAAACTGATACACAGGTTTAACACAATTCCCTTCAAAATCCAAGCAACATTTTTTGTAACCATAGACAAGATAATTCTAAAATTCATATAGAAAGGTCACAGAAGTGGAATAGCTAGGACCCTTTTGGAAAAGAATTACGTGGGAGGAATCAGTCTACCTGATTTTAAGACTTACTATATGGCTACAGTAATCAAGACTGTATGAGGAGAGACAGGCCAACAAACAGAATATGGAACCCCAAGACAGACCCACAGACATGCCCCACTGATGTTTTACAAAGACGCAGACCAATCAGTGAAGGACAGACAACCTCTCAGCAAGCGGTGGTGGAGCAACACCATACCCAGAGGCCAAAAAAAAAAAAGAAGTGACCCTCAACGTAAACGTCATACTGACACAAAAATTAATCCAGAACGGATCAGAGCCTAAATGTATGACTTAAAACTAGAAGAGAGCACAGGGGAGCCTCTCTGGGATCCAGGACAAAGCAAATACTTTTTCTGTAACGAAAAACCGATAAACTTGACTACTTGACCCAAATTTAAAGCTTCTGCTTGGAACCCCTCATTGCAAGAATGTTAAAAAAAAAAAAACCAATATGGACCGAGACAAGGGTGCACGCTCTCACTCCTGCTATTCAACACAGTATTGCAGGTCCTCGCCACAGCAGGCAGGACAAGAGAAATAAATAGAAGGCATCAAGACTGGAAGGAAGGAGGCGGGACTGGCACTATGCACAGATAACATCACACTACACATGGATTTCCATACAGAAAACCCTAAGACGCCACACAAAAAGTGCTAGAAACAATCAACAAATTCAGCAAGGTAGCAGGATATAAGATTAAAATACAGAAATCTCTTGCATTTCTTTATACTGACAATGTAATATCAGAAAGTTAAAAAAAAACGCTTTAAAAATTTTATCCAAAAAATAATACTTAAGAATAAACCTGACCAAGAAAGTCAAACCCTTACACGCTAAGAACTGTAAAACACTGATAAAGGAAATCAAAGATGACTCAAAAAAATGGAGAAATATCCCACGCTCTTGGATTGGAAGAATTAATACTGTTAAAATGGCCATACTATCCAATCTACGGACTTCATGTGAGTCCTATCAAATCACCCATGATATTTTTCAAAAAACTAGAAGAAACAATCCTACAATTTATATGGAACCATAAAAGACCCAGAATTGCCAAAGCAGTCCTGAGGAAAAAGAACAAAGCTGGAGGCATAACCCTTGCAGACTTCAAACAATGCTACAAAGCAACAGTAATCAAGTAAGCTCAAACAGTAATCAAATAATCAGTAAGCTCAGTTGGTAAAGAATCTGTCTGCAACGCAGGAGACCCAGGTTCGACTCCTGGGTCCAGAAGACTCCCCTGGAGAGGGAAATGGCAACCCACTCCAGTATTCTTGCCTGGAGCACCTTATGGAAAGAGAAGCCTGGTGGGCTACAGTCCATGGGGTGGCAAAGAGTCTGACATAACCTAGTGATTGAGCTTGCAAGCACATCCAGCTTTCCCAGCATCTTTTATTGAAGAGACTGTCTTTTTCCCATTTTACATTCTTTTTTTTTCCTATTGTCCACTCTTGTCTCCTTTGTCATAGGTTAACTGACTATGGTGGTTTAGTTGCTAAGTCATGTCCGACTCTTGCAACCCCATGGACTGTAGCCCACCAGGCTCCTCTGTCCATGTGATTTTCCAGGCAAGAATACTGGAGTGGGTTGTCCTTTTCTCCTCCAGGGGATCTTCCCGATCCAGGGATTGAACTCAGGTGTCCTGCGTTTTCTGCACTGCAGGAGGATCCTTTACCGCTGAGCCACTTGGGAAGCCCAGAAAGCTGGACAGCCACATGTAAATCAATGAGGTTAGAACACACTCACACCATGTACAAAAATACAAGACACAGAGGAGGACATAGGCAAAACATTCTCTGACATAAATCACAGCCATATTTTATGATGTCAGTCTCTCCATAAAAGCAAAAATAAGCAAATGGGGCCTAACCAAATTCAAAAGCTTTTGCACAGCAAAAGAAACCATAAACAAAATGAAAAGACAACCTACAGAATGGGAGAAAAACATCTGCCAATGATGCTACCCACAAGGGGTTAAGTTCCAAAATATACAAACAGTTCACACAACTCAGTAGCAACAACAAAAAGGAACAATCGAAACGTGGGCAGAGGACCTAAGCAGACATTTTCCAAAGAAGACATATAGATGGCGAAGAGACGCATGAAAAGATGCCCAACATCACTAACTGTGAGCGGTGCAAGTCAAAGCCTCAAGGAGGGACCACCTCACACCAGTCAGAATCAGTTCAGTTCAGCTGCTCAGCCGTGTCTGACTCTTTGCAACCCCATGGGCTGGAGCACGTCAGGCCTCCCTGTCCATCACCAACTCCTGGAGCTCACTCAAACTTATGTCCATCGAGTCGGTGATGCCATCCAACCATCTCATCCTCTGTCACCCCCTTCTCCTCCTGCCCTCAATCTTTCCCAGCATCAGGGTCTTTTCCAATGAGTCGGCTCTTCGCATCCGGTGGCCAGAGCTTTGGAGTTTCAGCTTCAGCATCAGTCCTTCCAATGAATATTCAGGACTGATTTCCTTTAGGGTGGACTGGTTTGATCTCCTTGCACTCCACTAGTCTCCAGCAAGAATGGCTATCATCAAAAAATCTACACACAAATCTGGAGAGGGTGTGGAGAAAAGGAAACCCCCTTACACCGTTGGTGTGAATATAAACTGGTATAGCCAATGATGGAAAGCAGTATGGAGGTTTCTTAAAAAACTAGAAACAGAGTTTCCACACGATCCAGCAAGCCCACTCCTGGGCTTACACCCAGACAGAATCCTAACTCGAAAAGACACGTGCACCCCAGTCTCACAACAGCCAAGACACGGAAGCGACCTAAACGTCCATCAACAGAGGAGCGGATGAAGAGAGGTGCTACACGTACTCGACGGAATACCACTCAGCCACAAGGAGAAAGAACGCATGTTATCTGCAGCCACACGGATGGACCTGGAGCTCATCAGACAGAGTGACGCGAGTCACTCAGAAACAGACACTGTTATATGATATCACTTGTGAAATCTAAAATATGACACTTATTTTCAAAATAAATAAACTTATTTTCAAAACAGAAGCAGACTCACAAAGAAAAGACTTGTGGATGCCGAGGCAGGGGGGGTCTGGGGAGGGCTGGGCCGGGAGCATGGAACCAGCAAACACAAACTACTGTATACAAGACAGACAGACAGCAAGCAAGTTCCTAGTGCATAGCACAGGGACTACATCCAGTATCTCATAATAAACCGTGATGGAAAAGAATATGACAAAAGAATATATTAAAATGTCTTACAATAAACCACAATGGAAAAATAATATATGTAACACTGTGCTGTACATCAGGAACTAACACAATATCATAAATCAACTTATACGTCAATTAAAGAAAAATCACAGAAGAATATTGACAACATGAAAGAAAACTGTAACATGTTATGTGAAGACATCAAAGTGTAAAACCAAATGTATGCTCAGAACCCAGTTTTTAAAATAAATGGTATACATATACACACCCTTGGACAGCTAGGAGATCAAACCAGTCCACCCTAAAGGAAATCAGTCCTGAATATTCATTGGAAGGACTGATGCTGAAGCTGAAACTCCAAAACTTTGGCCACCTGAGGTGAAGAGCTGACTCACTGGAAAAGACCCTGATGCTGGGAAAGACTGAGTGCAGAAGGAGAAGGGGGTGACAGAGAATGAGATGGTTGGATGGCGTCACCGACTCAATGGACATGAGTTTGAGCAAGCTCTCGGAGGTAGTGAAGGACCGGGAAGCCTGCCATGTTGCAGTCCATGGGGTCACAAAGAGTCAGACGTGACTTAGCGACTGAACAACAATACATACACATGTACTGGAAAAAAAAATAAAAATTGGCCTAAGTCATGGATGAAAGTGAAAGTGTTAGTCGCTCAGGCAAGTCTATTTCTCTGCGACCCCATGAACTGCAGTCTGCCAGGCTCCTCTGTCCATGGAATTCTCCAGACAAGAATACTGGAGTGGGTTGCCATTCCCTTCTCCAGGGGATCTTCCCGACCCGGGGATCAACCCTGAGTCTCCTGCACTGCAGGCAGATTCTTTACTGTCTGGGCCTCCAGGGATGGCCACACTCATGAAAGAGGGCACACAGATGAAAATCAGCCCATGAGAGATGTCCACCGCCTTAGCCATCCAGGAAATGCAAATCACTACGAGACGCACTGCAGGCCTATCAGAATGACTGAAATGAAAAACAGACACACCAAATGCTGGCAAGGCGGGGGGAGAGAAGGACCACTTTTTGAAACAGACGGGAGTAGCTGGTGGCTGCCACAGCCCAGGAGGGCTGGGAGGCAGGAGGCGTGGGGGGCTACGAAACGGCAGCCCAGGCGTCCCCACAAAGGGTCCGCTGCGTCTCTCAGTTGCCTTTCTTGATGCCAGCTTTATCAAGACACCACTCACACACTAAGATTCGCCCATTTCAAGGGGACTGCACTCCTTTCCTCGGTCAAATAAGACTCCATCACAGGGATGGGCCACTTCCGTTCATCCATCCATTCTGTACTATTCACAACAGCATGTGAATCTATAATCTCAAAATACAAAGCTAAAAAGAAAGCAGGAACTGAGTGGTCTACCAACTTAAAATTCCCCAGATCCTCGTTCGTCCTAACACCCTAAGCGAGTGTGCTACGTCCAACTCTTTGAGACCCCATGGACTGTAGCCCGCCAGGCTCCTCTGTCCATGGGATTCTCTAGGCAAGAATTCTGGAGTGAGCTGCCATGCCCTCCTCCAGAGGATCTTCCCGACCTAGGGACTGAACACATGTCTCCTGTGGCTCCTGCATTGCAGGTGGATTCTTTACTGCCGAGCCAGCAGCAAACACCCCATACTGACATTAAATTGAATTAACTACTGATGTTTAAATAGTTGGATAATTTGTAAGCACAGGATCCAAACCCTCAATAAGCCGGGATTTCAGACACACTCCGCTTCTTACATGTGTTCACCAGATCCCACGCCCACGTATCTGGCCATTCTAACACGGTGTGAGCCCACAGGCCACACCTAAGAGTTTGCATGCAGCAATTAAGACCCAGGGCAGTGAAATAAGTAAATAATTAAACACTTTTGTTTTTTAAGGGGGCTACTAGTAGGCACTTACTTGGTGGCTCAGATGGTAAAGCGTCTGCCTGCAATGCGGGAGACCCGGGTTCGATCCCTGGGTTGGGAAGATCCCCTAACCCACTCCAGTACTCTTGCCTGAAAAACCCCGTGGACGGAGGAGCCTGGTAGGCTACAGTCCATGGGGTCGCAAAGAGTCGGACACGACCGAGCGACCTCGTTAGCAGGCACTGCAGTGGCCAAGAAGCTGGGGGCATATTGAAGGGTGTGTCATTCTGCCCGAAAGTGAAATGTCTGATTGCTCCAGCAAGTGAAAAGGGACAGATAAAAACGAGGATGAGTACAGGGAGCGCTGTGGGAGGTCCACAGAGAATAGCATTTCCCTGCGTTTATAATGCCCAGGTGGCTCAGATGGTAAAGAATCTGCCTGTGATGGCAGGAGACCTGGGTTTGATCTCTGGGTCCAGAAGACCCCCTGGAGAAGGAAATGGCAACCCTCCAGCATTCTTGCCTGGGAAATCCCATGGACAGAGGAGCTTGGCGGGCTATAGTCCATGGGGTCGCAAAGAGCTGGACACGACTGGCCGACTAACACACACATAATACCTGGACAGGATAAGTCTGAAAAGAAGCCATGAAATGTTAAAATCTGGGCATGATTTGCTTGGCTTTGACAGGCTTGTTCCTAGGTGTTGAGTGAAGATGGCAGCTGGTGCTGGTGTTAGGTAGGGTCCACCACCCTGCAAGACAAGGTGACCGGGAAAGGGGGTTCACCGCTGCCCCAACGGCTGGTCCAAGTCGCCCCATCGTAACTGCCAGTACTTTGCACCAGCCACGACATTTAAAAAAAATTAACAATCTCCACTCCCAAAGCAGTTAGGGATCCTTATAAAGGTGTTACTCATTTCTAACATTATTTTTCTAAATGTACCATCCTTCCAACTAACAGGCACCCAAGCTAAAGCCATGCCTTGTCCCACTTGATCGAATATCCATGTCTCTCCTCATAACAAAACTGACTTCATTTCCCCCAAATCAGACCCTGAAATAAACGAAGTCAGATTTTACGTCTGCAGTTTCCCAGAGTCCATAACAAGCATGTTTTCAGCCGATGAACAGGGAAATGTTTGACATGGTTTGCCCTGTGATTCTCAACCCACAGGAAAAAGTGCACAGAAGAGGCATCGAATCCAGAGCAATCATCCTGGGCTCAGCTTGGCCCAACCGCTGCACCTACAGGAACAGAATCCTCACGCTCCCTTCCAGGAGCTCCACGCCAGTATCTGTCCTCACCGTCCACTTACGCTCTTACTCAGGGAAACAGCGATCAAAGCCTCATACTAGGGTTCTGCTCAGTGGTCATGCAGAGTGTCCCGTCCCCCAGGCTGACCCTGCTGGCTGCCCCGTGAGAGGAGCTGATCCCATCCGGTCATCCACAGGTAGCTTCTGCCCCCTGGAAGCTGCAGGACAGAAGAGGGTTGTCCACAAAATGATGCTTGCCCGCGGTCATCTCCCACGGAGGCGCCCTGCACCAGCTCGCCCTTAGACAGCCATCACCCCACCAGTGAAGCAGGAGGTTTCCAGGCACCATGAGGTCCACAAGGGACGGGCTGCTGACCAAGATCCACAGTGAGCGAGACCTAATGCGGGGCTGGTCTGGGAATGCTGGGGAAGAAAGCCCTCCTCTTCTGCCCCGATGCGGCTGGGGCCCTCCATGCAGCAGATTCACTTCTATAGACTACACAAAACGTTCTGGACACTGTGTGCCCTCTACCCGAGGCTTCAGAGTTCAGAAACAAATACTTTTCCAGAGTCCCTTTACCTTTCATGGCAATGTAGCTATTGGCAGCGGTTCCCTGGGAATCTGGCCTCTTTCACTCCCTGAGAGCTGGGCGGCTGAGCCTAACCCGAAAGCCACACTGGCAAAATGCATGGGCTCCCGAGCTCCAGGACGGGGGCAGGGGGTGGCGATCACAAGAACAGAAACCCACCTCTGCAGTGAGCGAGGTTCCTGAAAATGGATCAGAGCTCCCTTGTGAAATGCAGAGAAACCGAGCAGCTTCAGTGGGTGCCCAGAGCCCAACTGCTCTGGGGCTCCTCTTAACCACGGCGTATTATGAATCAGAACACGAAACCTACTTCTAAAAACTATACTTGGAAATTATGATCACAAAGGGAAGCTGAACAATTGTCAAAAACTTGGGCATGCGGTAAAGAGTGGCTGTGACCTTTCCATGTCCCAGGAGGGACTGCCTGATGAGGCCACCAGGCTTGTTTCATTCTCCAGGGGCCCGAGGTCCCTCTGCTGGGATACTGTCTCACATTGCCTGCATCCCAGACCCTGTGACGTGCTAACTCTTCAACAAGGTGGTGCCCCAGAGACACACAGCTGGTGATCTCTGCCCAGGAGCAGACAGAGTCCCAAAGGGGCGGGTGTCCTTGTCTGGGGGACCCTCAGCAATTGTGTAACTAACTGAAAGAGTGCAACACTCTTTCCTCAGGGACTATAAATACACACAGTTCCTCAAATGCTCTTTGAGCAAGCTTTCCTGCGCAAACCATGAAAAAATATTACTCCGCCTTAAGGGGACCCAGGTTCGATCCTTGGGTCGGGAAGATCCTCTGGAGAAGGGAATGGCTACCCACTCCAGTATTCTTGCCTGGACAATTCCATGGACAGAGGAGCCTGGCGGGCTATAGTCCACGGGGTCGCAAAGAGTCAGACATGACTGAGCAACTGACACTTCACTTTCACTTAAAAAGGAAGGGAATCTGTTGATAAACAAAAAGTCCACCATTGAGAGTGAAAAGGCCGCAGGGAGGAGGTATTTGCAATGCTTTTAACACAGAGGCTGTGTGCTCAGAATATCTAAAAATTCTGTAAGTCAATCAAAGAAAGGGAGGCTCAGGAAGGGGGAGGAGGGCAAAGACCTGAATGGGGCTAACCAAGAGAAGACCACAGCAGGCAGGCAGGGCACCTGTCACAGGGATGCAAATAGACCCAGGCAGTGCTGCGCACCTGTCCTGGGCGGGGTCAGCCACAAACACCTGTGTCCTGGCACCTCCCCTCTCCCCCAGGTGTTCACCCAGCACTCACACCTGGGACCTCCCTAGCAGAGGGTGTCCATAAAAGCCCAGAGGCGAAAAAGATGCCGGGTCCTCAGGAGATTAGATACTGAAATTGTGGACGAGCCCTCTGCAACATCATCTACCAGGAACCCTCCAGACTCGTGCCCGCGGAACACGTCTCAGTCTCCGCAGAAGCCCGGCCCTCTCTCTACAGGAGATTCAAGAACAGTGAGTTCTACCATCAAGTGATGCAAAGAGTTGACTCCTTGGAAAAGACCCTGATGCTGGGAAAGACTGAAGGCAAGAGGAGAAGGGGGCGGCAGAGGATGAGATGGCTGGATGGCATCACCGACTCGATGGACATGAATCTGAGCAAACTCCAGAAGACACTGGACGACAGAGGGGCCTAGAGTGTTCAGTCCATGGGTCACAAAGAATCAGGCAGGACTCAGCAGCTGAACATCAAACAAAGCTCTTCCGAGCGCTAGAGGTTCGAGGTCTGGGTGGGGCTGGGAGCTGAGCCTTCACCGTCGCCACCGTCACACAGGTGTGCTGGCTGCAGAAAACAACAACGCCGTGCACTTGAGATCACTGTGCTTTCTTAGGCGGCCTGGCCAAGCGTGCGTAAAACAGCCACGTAAACGGTAGTAAAAGACGAGCGGAAGCAGTTTGAGAACTGAACAAGGAGCTTCAACATTGCTTTGTACTCATTACACAAAGGTGTGCTTTCTAAAGGAGAAAATCAGATAAATACAATCACTCTATTAACAATTTTTTGCTCATAAAGCTTTCAGCGTTGCATATAAAGAAAAACCCATGTACAACTTTCAAACAATATAGCACTGGGGAGGGGTCAATGCCTGCCCACAGACAATGTGTCCACAGGCCCACGGACCAGGCACACCCCCACCCTGCAGTGGGGCAGCCCGGGGCCCCCCAGGACCCTCGCTCCCACAAGCCCTAATCCAGAAAACCTCAGGCCCTTTGAGCTCAGTACCCCGTTTCCACGAGAAAAGCAGACCATGTCTGTGTGTGCAAGAGGCTCCCTCAACCACCCCAGGCTTTGTTTCAACAGCCTAAATTCCCAGGTCCTATGTCCTCTTTGAATTTAAGGTTAGGAGAAATACCATCACCCCATTTTACAGATGGGGAAACTGTGGCTCTGGGTGGGGAAGGAACTTGCTCACTTGGCCTGAGACCTGGACCCTGGATCCTGGGAGTGGACAGGAGGCCTCTGCATCCACAGACAAGACTCAGGACAAAATGCTCCTGGGCCGAAAGCCGAGGCCAAAGAGAGGAGGACGAAGGCCTAGGCTCAGGCCCTGGGTGTTGGCCACAGGGGCTGGGCAAAGCCCAGGGGAAAGAGCCGCCAAGCTGGGTGGGTGAGTGGGTCATGAGTCCTCGGGGAATAGCACAGCCCACTGCCCAGTCTCCTCTGCCTGCTCCAGGGAGAAGCCCCCACCCCCGCCCAAGGCCCCTGCACGGGTCGGGGGAGGTGCAGGGGAGGCTGGGGGCCAGCGCTCACGAGGCCCGCCTGCCCCGGGAGGTCCCGAGAGCTGAGTGCCGCCCCCCAACAGCCGTCACGTCACCACACACGGAAGCCACCACCCCACCTCTGCGAGTCTCTCACGCGTCCCCTGGGAGCACTGAAGGTAAATATGTTAATTTGACTTCAATCATGGCTTTTTAAAACGAAGTGCACGCTATATTAATTTAGGGCACAGAACCTGAAAACTACTCATGCGTGTGTCTGAGCCTCCCATGCTGGGCAAGAGGGACCTGGCACATGAAGGGGCCGAGGGGGCAGGAGGGAGGCCCACCCGTCGAATCTCCAAATGTGAGCTGCAGCGGGGACCCAAGACCTGGAGGCCCAGCCTGGCAGCACTGGCTGCGGGCGCTGCCCCTCGGCTTCGAGGCAGAGGACGCTCCCTCTGCAAGGGGCCTGAGGCAGGTGGGGCAGGGTCTGCAGGCCCACGGTGGCCCAGGACCCTTGGGAAAGCCCGGCTCCCTGGTTCCTCGGTCCATGAGCACATCTAGGCACAGCCTGGAGGCAGGACCCAGCCGGTGACTGTGGGACCCCAGGTCCGCCCCTCCTCGCCTCTGTCTCCAGCCTTGTAGGCTCTTTACAGGGGCCCGTGGGTCAGCCCACTGACTGGGGCCTTAGTGAAAGTGTTCGTCGCTCAGTCGTATCTGACTCTTCGTGACCCGCATGGACCATAGCCCACTGTAGCTGCCCTGTCTGTGGAATTCTCTAGGCAAGAATACTGGAGTGGGTTGCCATTCCCTTCTCCAGGGCATCTTCCCAACCCGGGGACTGAACCTGGGTCTCCCGCATCGTGGGCAGACCCTTTACCGACTGAGTTACCAGGGAAGTGATGTTAATGCCAGACAGCATAGAAAGCCCAGCCCAGACTGCATGCGATCAGCCAACAAAGGATACTGGTGCCCTGCTCATCCTATTTAGGGAGGTGCTGCAGGTGGCCGCGGGCTGGGGGGAATCTCCTCTCCAGACACCTGGTAGCGGGGGAACATCAATACCCCAAGCAGAAAGGACCAGGAAAAGGTTCCCAGCCCGCCGTCCGAGCAGGTGGCCTGTGGGCGTTACAGACTCAGGCCAGCCCCACCTGGGACCCGCCAAGCCACCCCCACACACTGGAGGTGGGGGGGGGTGCGTGTCACGCTTTTCCACACGGTGCACTTTGGCGTGACGGGGCTGCCAGTGAGTGAGAGAAACAGACCAGCTCCCAGCACGAGTGTTAAGATGACTTTACATTTAAGAATAAGTAAGGAACCACACCTGTGCTATTCATCACCGTGACGACAGCACCAGAGGACCCGCTGGTCTGTCTCCATCACGAGCAGCCCTGACCGCGGTCCCAGGAAGGCGCCCCCTCCACACAAACCGGGGCAGGAGCCTGCCCACTGTCCCTCCAGCCGCCGCCCAGGGACCACCAGCTGCACCCCCCAAAGGAGACAGGGGGCCTGAGGAAGAAGCCAATCCAGAAACACAGCAGCCCAGGGCCAAGGATCTCCCCTAGTCTCGGGGAGAAGAAACAGTGTTCGTATAAAGTGAACTTCAGATGTTTTGGAACCGAGGAGGAGGGACGTGGGGATGAGTTCCCAAGCAGAAAGACCAAACCAAACTCGGAACCGGGAGGGCCACCATGGGACCGGCCAGGCTCCCAGGCCGCTGCAAACACCCAGAGGGAAGGGCAGCTGGGTGGACACAGGCCGGCCAGCTGCTCATGGGCTAACCTGGCCCACCGCGTGAACCAACGCCCGGCACGCACCATTCCCCAGGGAGCCTGGGCCGGCCACCACGGCGCCAGGCCAGCCCCGGCCCCTCCTCTCGCCAGGCCAGGCAGGCACTCCCCCTGCGCCAGGCCACGCAGGGAGGCGGTGCCCGGCGCCCGCTTCCACTGTGGCTCTAACGAATTCCCTCGTGAGGTTTCTTGGAAATCAGTGGCTGCGATGTAATCACAGCTGCCGGGGTTCGGAACACGCCCGCTCGGGGGCTCCGTGCAGTTATAATTATTACGAAATCGCAGTTAAGAAATAGTGAGGAGGAACCGAAACCTTGAGGAATATCCGAGAGCCAGGGGGTGGCAGTCCCACCCCCGCCAGGACAAGGACATGCTTGCCCCTTCCTACTGGTCCCGTGCAGCCATCCTGACCCACGATCAGTCCACTGATGACCTGGGCCACGTAGCCACTGCTGCCCTGGGGAATCCAGGTGTCTTTATCTTGCCCTGCCTGCCCAGGGCAGCACCTGGACCCCAAAGAATCCCAAGAGTGGGCAGAGCTTTCCACCCCTGGGTCTGCTCTGACTCACCCCTGGGTCCATTTCCTTTCATGAAACAAGCAGGCACGAGACACTCTCCAAAGACCCCTCGGCCCTGATGTGACCTGACAGCTGCTCTGGGCAGCTCATCACCCAGGCAAGACCATGACTGCCAGGGGCTCCCTGCAGGGCGTGGGGTGTGGTTCCCCCAAGAGGGGAGTGGTGGTGGGCTGGGGGTGGGGTCTGATGAAAGAGAACAGCCAGCAGGTCACCCCAAGCCTCTACCTCGGGGTCTTGAGCCAGCGGCTGGACCTGCCTCTTCCTGGGTGGCAGAGGGGTGCCCTTGCTCATAAATCACGGGGCAGGCCTTCGAGGTCACGCCCAGCAACACAGAAGGGAGCCTGCAAAGCAACCCTTCTGTGCGTGCCGAAACCCCACCTGCTGCCCAGACAGTGCCCCCCACCGCCCCCTGCTGCAGCCCCACGTGGGAGGAAGGTCTGGCCCTGCCCAGAGCGCCAGAGACAGGTGGGCGGGCAGTCCTGAGCTGCCACATCCAACCAACACCCATCAGCAGCCAACCAGCCACCGCAGGTGAGGCCGTCTCACCCCCAGAACAGCCCCACTGGCCACGCCCAAGCTCTGGGGTTCACTCCCATCCTTCTCCCCAAAATGAAAAAGACATGCTTTCCATAAGAAGTGCCTTTTTTTTGCTAACGTAACCTTCCCGTGTGGACCACTTCTGATTAGGGTTTCATGCCAACAGCCTCAGTTCTGTCAAACTCTGGAGTGAGAGGGGTGATTCGGTGTGTTTTGAGGCTGCAGGAACTCCTAATCCATCAGATATATGCGCTGACATGAAAGCCATCAGACCAACCCTCCCACCCCCCTCTCTGATGGAGACCTCTGTGCGGGCAAGGAACCACTCTGGCCCCCGGCTGGAAACCTCACGAGCCTCTCAGCTGTAGAAAGGGGGCCATCCTGCCAGACCAGAGGCCTCTCAGGTAGGCACCCCAACTGCCCCCAAAAGAGAGGAGCCAGAGACCAAAACAGCCGGGCTGGGGGTTCTAGAGGCGCCTGGACAGGAGGTCAGAGGGCCAGGGTGGAATCTACGATCAGGAGACATGGGGACAAGATGGCTATTCCTTCCAAGATTGGGGTACAGAGGTGGGCACAGAGGCAGGTGGACAATTTGACTTTGACTCCTCTACGGGGCTGAACAGGGTCCCCCAAATTCACGTCTGCCTGGAACCTCAGAATGTGACCGTAAGCAAACCAAGGTCTCCGCAGATGCAACTGGTCAAATGAGGTCTTGGGCACCCAGGATGGGCCCTGAGGCCAATGACTGGTGTCCCAGGAAGAGAGGAATCTGGACACAGAGGAGAAGCCATGTGGCCCAGAGTTGCGAGAGGCAGCAGGGAGTCCCGCCCTGCCGCGCCAGCACCAGGGGCTTCTGGCACCAGGGGCTTTTGGCCTCTGAAGGCTCAGGGGGCCAGGTCTGTGGCGCTGAGGTTCAGGAGCCCGACAAGGAAACTCACAACCCCTAGGCCCCCCAACAAGGACCTGGCCCCGGGACCTGAGGGAACGGGACCTGCAGGTTTTGGACAGATCTGCTCAACCGGGACAAGGTCTACCAAGGACCAGGGCATCCCCGGAGCAGCTCCGGGTCAGGAGGCGGAGGCGGCGCGGTGAGCTGGGCTGGGGAGCTGCTCGTCCTGACCCGGCTCGAGGTGCACAGGAGGAGACCAGCGGGGGTGCACCTCTACCCTCTCCTTGCAGAGCCCATGGCCCGGAGGAAGAGCGGGCCGGGCTGAGACAGCAGCTGCCCAGCGCCCGGCTCAGAGCTCCTCCACAGGGGACACTGGGCGGATGGGACTTGCCTTTCCAGGAGCAGCTGGTGCTGAGTGGACCTGGCACCCTTCCGCGCTCAAGAGCCTCCGAAGACCCAGCTCCATTCCCCCACCCATCCCCTTCTCCCTCCCCCAGCACACAGGGTCCCGCGAGTGGCCAGCCACTCACCCCTGCCCCTAACACACCCCTGGCCACGACCCCCATCCCTGCACACTGGGGTTGCTTTAGAAACATACACACCAGACAAATTCCCTGAGGGACCGGACAAAATCTGCCACCGTGCCTCCAGCTGGCAGGGCAGCGGCGCGGCCCCACTGAACATGATCTGAGATGCACCCAGACTGGGGGCGATTCTGCAGAACTGGCCTGGACTCTGGGGTCAAGGTCACGAGAAGCCAAGAGAAGACCTCAGGTTTTCTGGACCAAAGGAGCCTGAGAGACACAGCAAGCCTCGGACAGACACGAGCACACCCGCGATCACACGTTCACAACTGGAGACCGTGGAGACAGCCACGCGTCCTCGGAGAAACCAAGGATAAACCCAGGGAGGGCCATCCGCACAGTGGACCACGCTCAGCCTTAAAAAGGAAGGGGGTCCCGACACAGGCCCCACAGACGAGCCTTGAGGACACGATGCTGACCGAAGGCCTGACGCGGAGGACAAAGGCCGTTGGCATTCCACCCATGGGAGGCCCCGGAGCAGTCAAACCCAGAGGCAGGAAGTGCACGGTGGGGCCTGAGGCTGGGAGAGAGAGGGTTTGATGGGGACAGAGTGTCAGTTTGGGAAGATGAGAAAGTTCTGGAAATGGACGTGGTGATGGTTGTTACAGCAATGTGAATGGACTTAATGCCCCGAGCTGCGCACTCGAAAGTGGTTACGATGGTAGATTTTATGTGTAAGTAACTAGAATGCTTTGAATTAAAATTTTAAAAGCAGACCTGACAGGTGCCTGGAACACGATTTCACAGAGACCCTCTGGCTGTAAAGGGGTCAGGGCTGGGGGCCGGTGGGGCTCTCCAGTGGCCCTGGGGCTTTGGCCAGGCGGTGGCGGGCCACTCTCGTATCAGTGGGTCGCACCGCAGCAGGGGTCGCTGACTCAGAAACAGTTCTGCGTTCAGTACGTGCAACTTCTCGTGGAGTTTAATACTGTTCACCCTCCACCCCTTCCTGAGTCACCAGGACCAGCGTCCTCCGCGGCCGGTGCTGAGTGGGGGAAGGGGGCCCTCCCCGACCGTGCTCAGACCTGAGACAGGGACAGCGGGGCCAGGAGGCCGGGGGAGGCCAAGTCAGCACGCCCCCGCCCCAGAGAAGGGGCGCCCGGTCCTGGGAGCCCCCACGCTCCGGGGTCCACCCCAGGTCCTGGCCAGACATCCTAAAACCCCTCAGAAGAGCACCTCTGACCGTGGCCAGAAGCCTCCTTCTGAGCTTGAGCTGAGGAAGCATGCAGCGTGTCCTCCCAGGAGAGAAGTCCCCCACCCCACCGCCAGGCAGCTGGGGGTAGGGTGGGGAAGGGACAGGAGCCCCCAGATACCTCCCAAGTAGAGCTGGTGGCTGATGCCTATGGATGCAGGGGGTGGGGGGGTACTTCCCACTTTCCTGGGTTATCAGGAATCACACGAAAGGCCCAGCACAAACTGCCTGCAGCCTCCCAGCCTCCCAGGCCCTCACCTGGCCAGGCGGTCACCTGCACTGGAACAAAGCCTGGGGCTCTGGACTTGGAGAGGGAGGCAGGAAGAGGAGCTGAGGCCCTGTCACAGACCCCCGCATCGCGTGTCCACTCCCAGGCCTTCCACGGTCACCTGACGGCATGGTCGAGGCCCAGAAAGCTCAGGGCCCCCGAGGTCTGGGCTCATCTGGACCCAAAGTCCCAGGTCCCCCCCCACCACCTGGACACCAGGGTCCCCTCTAGGCCCATCCAGGGCCACCTCCTCAGGGCATCTCTGCTCTTACTTTGCCTGTCTGCCTCGACTTCTCCACTATTTCACTCCCACTTCACGACCTTGGTTTTCTTCCGAGGGATGGAAGAGATGCAGGAAGGAAGGGATGGGAGGGTCTCAGGGGCCCGAGTCTGCACTGCAGCTCGGGGTCCAGCCCCGAGGGCTCCACGGAGACCTCCCTCCCTCTCCTTTCCAGGCCGCTTCCCGGGACAAGGACTGGCCGACTAAACTGGGTTATGACAATTAACACAAATTCTGCCTCCTGTCCCCAAACTTACATAACCGTAGACACTGTCTCAGGAAAACCCTCCTCCATCGGTGGCCCCATTTCCCGCCCTCGACTAGGGCTTAGCTCCTGAACCAAAGGTCCTTCAAGACTTCCTAGTCTGCATGTGTTGGCCCTTCCCACCCAACGTCCAGCGGCTCACGGGAGCGGTGGCTACTGTCTGTGTGTCCGGCCGGCTGCCTGCCCTCCTGGGCAAGTGCAACACTGAGCCACTGGGCTGGCCAGACCCTCCCCTTTCCTCTAGGCACTAAAGGGTTTCTGCAGCCAGCCTACCACACTGGTTGACTAGGGTCCATCCAGAATCTCAGAATGTGACCTTGTCTGCAAACAGGGTCTTTGCTGGCATAATTAGTAAGATCCTGAGATGGAAGGGATGTGTCCATAGGCCCAAGGATCGTCAGCGCCCCTGGCCCTGGAAGAGGCAAGGACTCTCCCCAGAGCCCCAGGAGGAACCAGCCCTGGCAGCTCCCTGATCCTGCTGCTGTGTCTCTAGACTGTGACAGAGTAAGTCTCTGCTGCTTTAAGCCCCCAAATTTATGATCATTTGCTACCTGGGCTCAGGAAAGTGACCCTACCCCCCCGCCAGTGACCCCCATTACCCTCCAGGGTGACCACGAGGCTCACGTCCCTTCCGACCTGCCCTCTCCACAGGCAAACAAGCAGCACTGCCCTCCCGGAGCTGGGAGACCCCACAGGGATCCCCCACAGCAGCATTCACAAAGTCGGGGGGGGATGCTCTGGCCCTGGTAAGGCAGGGGGCCACCTTCAGACTCGAGGAGCGGGCAGGTGTGAGGGGACAGTCAGAGCCACACGCCAAGCCCCCCACCGCCTTCCCCTGGGGAACACCAAGTGCAGTGCTGAGTCAGGCGACAGGAAGGGGTCCGGCACCCAGGGGTGGGGTGCCCCATCTGCGACTCCAATCCCTTCAGGAGCGACAAGCACTTGGGGTTCGTGGGCCCCCAGGTCCAGCTGCTGCCAGAGCCAGTCACAGGCCACCATAACCACTGGACAAACTGGCCACTTCATGAAGGCCGCCAGGTGCCACCCAGGGCCTGACACAGAGAAAACACTCGCTGCACAGACAGCAGAGTCCGGGGGTGAGCCTGGGGGCGTGAGCATCAGCCTTCACCCTGCCCACCCCTCCACGTGCCCCCACAGACAAGGAGCCAGGCCGGGTATGGAGAAAGGGGACAGGCCCTGCCCGGCGTCCGCAGACACAGCCAGGAAACCAACGGCTAGGAGGCCCGGGATGCGGGCTGTCGCCTCTCCCTACCCCGGAAAGGGACCTGCCCTCTCCCCACCCGCTCCCCACGCGCATCTCCATCCTGGGGGGACGGCTCCCGGAGGAGCCAGAGGGCAATTTGCATAATATTCTTTGCAAGTTAATATCAGCCTCTGATAATGATCTCGGCATAGCGTGGAGCGCTAAGGCGGCTGTTACAACACTAAGTAATCATATTTTAAATTATGTTTCCCTTTATAGAAAGGTGTTGCAAAAACACACAGACACGAAATCTGTCTGTTGCAGCCCCCTGCCAACCACCTGACCAGCTTCCCAGAGCCACGGCTGTGACTACCTACTGCTCAGGGCTGGCTAGACCCAGGCGCCCCAGGCTAGGCCCATGTCCCCACCCGGCCTGAGCCTCACCCCGGTCAGGGGTGCTATCTGGACGGGAACCACCACAGGCTCCAGCCACAGTCAAGGGTGAGTCTGTGCAGACAAGTTCACAGAGCACCTGGCGGAGCCCACTCTCAGCAGGGGCGGGGGGGTCCCAGCTCCCCTGGGCGTAGGCAGTGGGGGAGCTCCTCGCCCCCCAACTCCAGCCCTGCCTTGTGCTGGATCCCCCAGTGCCCAGGACACCAGACTTCCAGGCACGCATCTCCTGGGGGACGAGGGATGCTGAAAACTCAAAACCAAAACCATTGGTCCTTCCGGAACATCCCCCTGCAGTCACTCACCCAGCGCCCGGACTTGGGGACCCACCCCCGGAAGGTGAGATCCTTGAGCCCTGGACACCCGCACCATGACTGCAGCCACGGAACACCCTCCCGTCACAGGTGAGCTGGGCCTGGCGAGGACGCGGGTCTGAGCACATGGCCACGCCGGGTCCCCTGGGGGAGCAGCAGGGGCTGGGCCCGAGTGTCCAGAACTGCTGGCCATCCATGGGGCAGGAAAGAGGGCTGACGGCCTGGGAGGGGCCCACGGCCGCCCCCAAAGGGAGACCCTTCCCTCCCTTTCTCTTCATGCTGGAGCCGGGGCCACCACTCAATCTCTATTTTCTTAAAAGCTTTCTTTTCTTTTTTATTAAGAAAAAAAAAAAAAATCCAATTATAGCACAAATCTCTCAGCAGGGGTCAGTGTGGAATAAGAATAGCCAAAGTTAATGGACATGACACAGGCAAGATTAATGCCTAAAGGGTTTCAAAAGTTGTATGATGCAGATTTCATTAACATTTTAATTGTAATGTATCTTTTTAATCTTCTCTCACCCTAATGGCTTTATATCCCCCCCAAAAAAGAAAAAAAAAGCTGCTGACAACAACAAAAAGCATTAATATACAAAATTTAACAAAGGCGCTCAGCAGCGCAATGGAAACTACATTAAAGGAGCATTCTGTGTTAACACTGTGATTTTTTAACAGCGCTCAAGTCGGAACGCAGCAGAGGCGGGCTGCTTCTCCCTTCTTGGCGCAGAGACCTCGAAACAGATGCCGAGGGTGAGGGTGGGCTGGCCCCGAGGGGTCCAGGAGCCGACTTCCCGCAAAGACCACCAGCAGCCAGAGGGCAGCGCTGCCCCTTCCCCACCAGCTGAACTCCAGGCAGCGTCCAGGAGGTGGGAGGGGGTGGGGGCCGGGGGGCGGCAGGGAGGGGACGCATCTTCTGGAAAATGCCATCCATCAGAGCAGAAGCTCCTGGTACCATGCGGATGGGGTAGGGACAACTAGGGGTGTCACCAGAATGAAGGGGGGCACCCCGCCCCCAGCCCACAGCCAGGGGCCCTTGGGTGGCTCAGGCCAAGAGGGCAGCCAGGTTACAGCCTCCAACTTTCAGAAGTGGTGTCTCAGGAAATACACTCGGCCCTGACTACTGAGTGCCCCCGAGACTTTTGCTGTCAATCAACAAACACTCCTAGAGCACCAAGCCTGTGCCTGCTGCTATATATGATGCTTTGCTCCAAATCCAGCTGCTCTCAGTGCACAAGCCCCTCCTCCTGCTGCTCCAGGGCCAGCCCACCCTCAAGGACCTGGGGGGCTGGGCCTGATGCTGGACCTGGCAGGCCAGGCCAGCCCTGGGCCTGGGATGCAGCCCCACTGGCCAGGCTCACTGCTCACCCCGGTGACTATATATGGGCACTTTTGGGCCCCAGCGGTCCCCGCCCCCGGCCCTGCCTGCTTCCCCCAGCTCACAGGCAGGCATGGGGCGGGGCACCCCCCCCCCCCTCCCCGAGAGCTCGGGCCCATCCATGGCCATGTGCCCTCCTGGACGCCAGGGCCCAGGGCCAAGGGGGAGGGAGAGGGAGAAGATTCCTTCAAAGCCCCAGAGGAGCCAGCCTCTCCTCCCCGTGGGACAGAGACCAACACCTTAGAGAAAAGTACACCTCCACCCTCCTCCAGCCTCCCCTAAGACGCAGACGCAGATGGAGAAGCAGGCTTTCCTTAAAGGGGCATGAACCACCACCAGCCCCCGCCCCCGCCCTGCTGGCTCTAGGGAGGGGGCATTTCCAGATGGCCCCCAGGCTGGGCCTGCTCACCTGCAGCCTCCCAGCAGTAGCATCACTACACACAGGCCTGGGCGGGGCTCAGAGAGGGCAAGTGACGCACCCCAGGTCACACACCCTGGGACTGAGAGAGACCCAAGAGGTCCTGCTCCTACGCGCCTCCTTGCTTGGACTCAGGTCCACACAACGGAAGTTGGGGGCAGCTCCAGAGAGCCCAGGGCCACATCAGATCCCCTCTCGCTTCCTCCTGCTCAGACTCGCTCCCAAACCGGGCAGGGGGGAGTGCTCCCCACCATCCTTGTCCTCAGGGCGAGCTCTGAGGATGCCAACCCCAAAGGCGGCCACCAGGGAGCCCGGCTTGCTCCACGCCTGCCCCGCCAGAGGTCCGCTGAGATCCTCACCCACAAGACCCTCGGCCACGGTAGGGGGGCGCCTGCTTCCAAAACCTGCACTTTAAATGACAAAGGCCAGAGGCCAGGGCACAGGAAGCTCAGCTCTCAGCTCCGAGCAGCTGCAGGTGACAGAGTGGAGCCCCGGCCAGCCAGCCGGGAAGCATATTTTGCAAATGATCTCATTGAGAGCCAGGCCTGGTGAGAGCAAGGATTTGCTAAAAGAGAAACAGAGGTCGCCAGGATCCCTGCCTGCTCAGGAGGCAGGGCGGGTGGCAGTGAATGCTTCCCGGAGAGGGGGCCCGGGTGAGGAGGGGTGCAGGGCAGGGGAGGACACACGGGCCACAGCCAGAGGTACAGGGTGAGGAGACGTTCGTGTCTTGAATCGGGGTGCAGACATGAATGGAAATGCTGCCTCTAATTCTAAATTCAGGCCCCACCTGGAAGTACCTGAGGGCCAGACAGCTCGCCTCGGGGAGGACCAAGGGGCTGTCCAGGAAAGTGAGCCAGACTCGAATGAGGCACCGGCGGAAGCCGGGGCAGCGCCCAGACCACGGAGTGGTCAGCAGCGCTCCCTGCACACGTGCAGGCCGGCCTGACTGGGGCCAGCGAGAGGCCCTGAAGCCCCTCCCCAGCCCCCAGTCAGACCCCAGGCCCAACCAGACTTTCCCAGCTCCCAAACTGGGGCTGCCCACAGCCAGAAACAGCTCTGGGTCCAGCCAGGGACCGAGGGCCCCCTTCCTGTGCAGGGAAGTGCCCCCCAACTCTACCACACCGCAAGCAAAAGACTGGACCGAAAGACCAAGTTCCTGGGCCTGGGGCATCCCTTGGGGACCCTGGCCGCGCGAAAGAGCCAGGCCCCAGTCAGCTAACACGACAGATCCTCAGCTGGAAGGCGGCTTGTCTTATCCCAAGAACCCAGCCTGGGTCAAGCTCCCAAGTGTGCCTGTACTGGGGGGTCTGCAGGAGGCACTGGGTCTTGGGAGAACCAGGCCGGAGAAGTGGGAGCTAGGGGCTGTCATCTGGGCTGCAGTTTATGCTCGAAAGGCTCAGCAGACGTTCACCACGCTGCCCCTAGCTAGGGGGCTCACCCGACCCCCACACCCCAGCAGGACAAGAGAACATGGGGCGGGGTGGCAGGGGCGGGGGGAACCAGGCTGGAGCAGAGCCCAGGCGAGACAGGACAGGGTGACACGGAAGGGGGCAGATGGGCTGCGGGGGCCGGGCTCGCATCCCCAGGTGGAAGGAATGAGGCCTCAGGTGGCTGAGGCTTCCGGCTGTACGGATGGTGAGTGCCGGGGGCCGCACCAGGAGGCCCCAGGGCCAGGAGGGAGACCCCGTCTGCTGCAGCCCGTTCAGGCTCTGCATTCCTGGGAGCACAGTGCTCAGAGGAGGGGCGTGGGGTGGAGCCCTGGGAACACCCTTGAAAGGGTCTAAGTCACAGTGCCTACCTTCTGTCCTGGAAGGGGTACCAGGCCCACCCTGGCCCAGGCCGCAAGTCAGGCCCGCAGAGCCCTAGCTAGAGGTGCCAGAGGAGCCCCGGCTGCGAATGCCAGCTCAGCACTTGCCATCACCACTGTCTGTCTTCCATGAATAATGCAGCTCACGTTTCAGTTGGAAAACAGAGGGACGCTTTAAGGGTTCTGTAAAAAATCACCCACGAGCCCACCTCCCGGGAAAGGCCCCTCTGAGTGCCCCACCACGCCCCTGACAAGGAACCCAGAGGCACTCCAGGGCAGCCAGGGTGGCCGCTGTCACTCTCTGAAAACACACAAGCGTTTTCTCCTGGGCCAAGATTCTGCAGGCGCCTCGAACGGCTGCAGAGCAGGGGCCAGACGGAGCCGGCTCGGAGTCACCGGCCTATCAGACGCCACGGCCGGCGCCCACCCCGCCAGGTGACCACCGAGCACCCACCTCTGCCACTGCGAGTGGAGAAGTGACACGGTCCCCCTGCAGTGCCCCTTCCCACCAGCTCACCGAAGCAGCGGGGGCCAGCCACCCTAGGCCTCGCCCCCCCAGCTCCTTCACTCAGGCTCCAGCTGAGGTGCCACCCAACGGTGGCATGACCAACGGGAGGATGCCAGTGGGCCTCCTGGGAGGGGTGGGCACCACAGAGGGCCACGGGGAGGAGGGGAACGGGAGTGTTGGAAGGTGGACGGCAGTGCTGGCTGCTGACCCTTCACTCCTCGCCTCTAAAATGGAGCCGATCCTCAGAGACGCCTCCGCTAGGGTTCTAAGGGGGCTTAGACGACACTCCGCATGGAGTGCTGAGAAGCACCTGTGCTGAATACCAGACCCACATCCTTTGTCGAGGGGGCAGGGGTAGGGGGGTGGGGGAGGGGGTGGTTAGAGGGGCCCAGAGTTCATCGGGGAAGAGGAGGGGAAGGTGGGGAAGTGGAGACCTGGAGAGACCCAGATCAGACCAGACCAGACCAGACCCAGCGAGCACAGCTCGGTGTGTGTTCAGAGTGCTCAGAAGACCAGCTCTGCCAGATGGCCAGCCCATACAGCCTGTTCCCCCCACCAGCCCGCCCCCCCGACACACAGGACAGGCTCAGCTAGAACCTGTGGCCAGGGGACTCACAGCTGGGTGCCCAACCGGTCCTCAGAAAAACCACTAGAAAGAAAGAGCCCAACTGCTCCCGTGGGCAAAACCTTTCAGACCCAGGTCTGGAGAAGGAGGAAGATTCCATCATAGTGGGCATCTGCCCAGATCCAGGACCGACCCACCGCAAATCCACAGGTTTAAGGGCCACCAGCAGAGAGCTGGCCATCAAAAGCGCCAAGACAAACTTCTGAGAAGCCCGGAAGAGGGGACCCGGAGGTGACCTCTGACCTCATGACCACCCCCCCCACCAACTAGGTCGACGTCGGAAGGGCTTGAGTACCGCACACCACCACCCCCAACCCCGCCCCGCGCCCGACCCTGGCGGGGGTGGGGAAGGGCAGCAAGCTCAGAGCTCACCTCTGAGCTTCTTGGAGAAGGGGGAAACGCAGCAAGACAGGTGGGATCCCCCGCCCCAGTGCAGCCGTCCCCCAGGCTCTCCCAGGTAGGGGGTGCACGAGGGCGCCCAGAGGGCAGTGATGCCCCGTAGGGCGGGGGGATCCAGTGGGACTGGGGAGGCGGGGAAGGGAGACGCGGGGAAGGGAGACGCAGGGCGGGCTGATGCGCAGCCGCGCGGCCGGCCTCGGACCCCGGCCCCGGAGGGAGGGGCGTGTCCCCAGGACCGTATCCCCAGGACCGTATCCCCCCGCCGAGCCCGCGCGCATTCTCCGCCCCGAAGGGCTGAGATCCGTCCGTCCGGTCGGGGGAGGCCGAGTGTCCCGAGAAGCCCGGCGGGAGAGGAGACGCCCAGAACCCGGGTCCCGCCTCGGCGGGGCGGGCGGGGTGCGGCCCGGCCGGGGCGAGCGCCTCCCCAGGCCCGGGCGCCGCCGGCCAGCTCGGCGGGCGGCGCGCGGCGCGAACTTGGGCACTGCGGCAGGCGAGGGCGGGCGCGCCGCGGAGTTCGCGGGAAGTGCGGCGGAGGGGCCCGCGGGCGGCGGGAAGTTGGGGTACCTGCGGGCGCCGGCCCGGTCCGGCCTGCGGCAGGAAGTGCTCCGGCGGCCCGGCGCTCCGGCTCACATGGACTTTCTCCGGCCGCGCCCAGCACCGGGCCGCACCGCGGCGGGCGGGGCGCGCGGGGGAGGCGCCGCGGGCCGTTTAAAGGGACAGCGCGCCGACCGCGTGCGCGCACTCGCCGCCCCGGGGCGCGCCCCCCCGCGCCAGGTGGGCGCCCGGGAAGGGGCGAGGACGGAGAGGGTGCGGATCCCGGGGCGGGGGGCGGCCGGTCCGCGCCCCCTCCGCGCGCCTCCTCCCCGACTCCTGGCGTGGGACCCTGCGCGGGGCCCGAAGCCGGGGCTGGACGCGGGCAGGACCGGGGCGCCGACCCACACACTCTGGAGGTGTGGAACCCCCGGTCCTGGGGCGCCCCCTCCCCGCGGCGGCCGCGCCAGCACCGGGATGCCGCGCTGTGTGGGGCCGCCGGCGGGAGCAGGTGCGCGGCCTTGGCTGCTACGGACGCCCGGAGGCCGGAGAGCCGGGCTGCGGAAGAAGCGGCGGTGGCCGGCGCCTCCTGCGCTGAGCCGGCTAAGGGCTAGCTGCGTGAACGCGGCCGGGTCTGCTTTCAGGCCCGGCGTGATCTGGGCGCACTGGCTGTTAGTGACTCCTCCCGACCCCAGCGGCTCCCGGTTTTTTGCTCGAGGCCCCCCTCCTGTGGACAGAGGTGATGTTTTAAAACAAGGGCGGACAAATAAAATTAGCTACAAACCGGAAAGGACCCTCAAAAGTCCCCCTCAGTCGCCCCCACCCTAACCTGAGGCCTGGGGTCAGGACAGGCTGCAGTAATCCTGCTAGGCCAGAGGCCTCCTGGCTCGCTCAGCGCCGCGGGGTCCTTGCAGGAAAATGGGGCGGCGCTGGGTCAGTGGTCCTGAGCAGAGGGTCACTGGGAGGAGGGGCTTGGTGTGAAGAACAGGGTTCCCACCTTCACTTTCACCCCCAGAGTACCTTCTGGGCCCCTTGGGGGTCAGAGGCTGGGGCTAAAGCCCTGCAGAACAGTTAGCCAAGGTCATTCCTAGGACAGTGGTCAGAAGCTGGTCTGAGTACTCCTGTCCCCAGTCTCATGATAAGTCCTTGACTTCGGTCATGGACTGACCCACGACCCCATCTCGAGGTCTGCAGAGAAAGCCTCCCCCTACCAGCTCACTCCTGCCTTGCCTCGGGGGGATGGGTATGAAGCCTTAAGGATGCTCTGGGTACACCCCCAGAGCCCCACTTAGACCTAAGCTTGTCCCAGGCCCCACATCCTCCCAGCCCAGCACATGCCTGCAGGGCAGTCTGACTGTCCTGAGGGTACTCTTAAAAGTTGGAGACACAGTCACGTGGCTTGGCATGTGGTCCTTACAGGTAACTGCCTCCTGCTCAGCACAGGACCGGTTGAGGCTGCGGGGGAGGGGGGGTGGGGGTGGGGTACGGCAGGGGAGGGAAGCCATGCCCTGGCCTAGAGCAGCTTTGCAGCCCCAGCTTGACACTGGCTCCTCAGTGTTATTAGAACCTCAGCTGTGCAAACGCCCCAGGGCCCTGGGAAACTGGGGCTTCTGCAGACACCTCTGAGCCCAGAGGGACCTCTCTAGCCACTTTCAGGCAAGGGGTCAGGATGCGAAAAGCCATCCACAAGGCTCCAAAGCCCCCCACCTCGTGCCGGTGGCTCGGGTCACTGTGTGGATGGGGTCTACAGGTGTGGCCACCTCACGGGCACCAGGTAACAATGGGGTGGGGTGCTGGCTGTTTCATGCACTCACCTGGGGAGCTGGTCACACCTTCGAACATTCCAGTTGTTTTTATCACTTGTGTTTTCTAAACATGAAAGAGATTCTTCTTTAACAAAGGACATTTGGAAAATATTGAAAAGTTTTTAGAAGACAACAGATAACCCACAAGCCTGTCTCCAGGGCTGAGGAGCGGCTTCGGTGCAGCTTCTGTGTGCGTGGGGGGGGGGGGGGGGGGGGGTGTGTGTGTGTGTGTGTGCAAACCACACCTGCACATTTTAAACACTACGGCTGAACACCTGTGAGAATCCAGGCCTGCGCTACATGCCCTGCGAGTTGTCTAACTCGATTTTCACAGCAGTTCCATCAAGTTGGTTCTCTGTTCCTGTTTCACTTAGGAGAAAAAGGCAGCTTAGGAAGAAAATGCAGCCAGCCTGGGATTCCTCCTCACTCCCGGTCCCCCAGCAGGCAGGGCGGGGTGTGGTCCCTCTGTCTGATCACTAGGACGTTAAGAAGGGTCAAACTGTGTTGGCTGATATGCAGGCTGGGCAGCCGCAGTCCTCTCGTGAGGGATCTGATTAGCACCGCAGTCCGTCTGAGATGCCAGCAAGGGGTTTCTCAGCTCAGGGAGGCCTGGCGTGGCCTCCCATCCTGAGCTTTCTGGGTCTATAACTTCACTTCCCACCTTTTATCCAGAGAGTGTCAGGCTGGGGAGAGAGAATAGTCACAGAGGTGACCCTACAGACAGACTGATGAGCAGGGTGTCAGGGGTGGGGGCTCTGGGCGCACTAGGGGGCAAGGCTTGCCTGCTATCTGTCCTTCCCTGGACAGTGGACATGTTTGGGAGCCGGCCAGGTGCTGCTCCGGTGGTCCTGAAGGTGGCCGAATGCTGGGCGGCGGGGTGGAGCCGGCTCCCGTGGTGGACAGACGCCTCCCGCCTCGGTGCTCCCCGAGTCCAGCCCAGTTAGCTGAGGCCTCCTCCCACTCTGCTGTTGTCCTGGGCCCCATGCAGCCCGGGGCTCCCCACCTGGGGACCCCTGAAAGCCAATACTAATGGGCGGATCTGCAGACATTGCCACATCAGCTCTGGGAAGAGGCCCCTGTCCTCCATCGAGGCTCATCTCAAAGATTAAGGTCCATCAAGCACACCAAGCCCGAGACTGACTTAGCCAGGCGCCTCCCTGCCCTGTCCCCTCGGGTGGCCGATGGACGTCTCAGTGTGACGTGGCCTGACCGTGCCCATCTCTGTGCCCCATCCCCCCCACCTCAGCATGTGGCAGCGCTTCCTTCCAGAAGCTCCATCTGTCCAGAGCCCAGGCCCAGCACGGAATCCCCGTCCCACCCTCCTCACACCCCAGTGCTTACAGCTCTGCCGCCAGGCTGTGTCAGGGCTCCAACCCACCCCTCCTGCTCCAGCTCCCCACCCTACGTCTACCCCGCGCCCCCCACCCCCCGTCTACTCCCCTCCCCACCCACCCCCGCGTCTCAGGTCCCTGCAGCAGCCCCCTCGTCCACCCCTCAAGCCCCTGCCTCTACATGACAGCACAGAGATGCTTCTGTACATGTCAGATCACGGCGCCCCCCTACTCAGCTCCCTCTGTGCCCGCATCTCACTTCTCACTCAGAACGCAAGCCTGAGTCCTTGCAGTGGCCAGGACCTGGCTCCTCACCCCACGCCCCCTCCACTCGGTCGCGCTCGGCTTCTAGCCACGCTGGCTCCTTCATGGGGCTTCCTCATGTTGGCGCCCTCCTGCCCCAGGGCCTTTGCACCTGCTGTTCCCACTGCCTGGACCTTCTTCCCCCAGTGTCTCTGAGGCTTGACCTGTGGCTCCTTTTGGGTCTCTGCCTGGATTCCCTGGACCATGGGCCCTCCTGACCCTCCTGTATGAAACAGCCATTTGGGCCTTTGCCAGCCAGCTCTCCCTGACCCGACCCTGTATGAATCCACTCTGAGGTTCAGAGCCCCTGTCTCCCCTTTTGGGCACAGGCTCCTGTCTTGTCCACGGCCCTGGCCCTGACCTGCGGGGTACCCAGCACAGACCAGATGCCCATGGCCATCTGTGGGGTGTGGGAGCCTGAGGGGTGCTATGTGCTCGCTGACGAGGGACTGGACACTCCCCTCCCCCCACCTGCCTGAGTTCTTGGTGCCGCTTTCCTGTCCTCAGAGGGTCCTGGGCACCCCGTCAGCAGAAAGGGAAGCAGCAGCCGGGGACGCCAGGTCAGACCCGTGGCTGGGAACAGACTCCAGCATCGTGATCAGCAGAGTGAGGGAGCAGGTCCTGCCGGCTGCCTTGCGTGGGAGCCGCAGCCGTGACAGCGCCCCGTCCGGGCTGGGCGGGGAGCAGAAAAAGGCCTGTCTGCCTCCTGCCTGACCTTTGCCAGCAGGACACAGAGGAGCCCAGGCTGGCACGGCCAGTGCGTGCCTTCTCAGGGGAGCCTCCAGGTCTGTGGCAGGGGGGCCACCTGACTTCCTGTCCAGTCCCTCCTCGGAAGCTGCCCCCACGTAGGGGCTTCCCAGGCCTTCGTGGGGAGGGGCCCGTGGAGGGTTTTCCTGCAACTCTCAGAGCAGTGTTCCCAGCAGAGGCACAGGCAGCAAAGACCCCTCCGCAGACCAGGAGGCTGTCAGGACAGCCGTGTGGCTCCCTTTCCGGCTCTGAGCGGGGCCCTGGCCGCCCCGTTAGCGGCCGCATGCCAGCAGTCCACAAGTGCCTCTTTGTTAGGCCCCTGCTCCGTGCCAACCAGGCCAGCCACTCGCAGGCCGGCTTTGAGCAGGGTCCCCACCCTCCCCCAGACCCACGGAAGTCAGGCCTTCCAGTTTAGCTGGGTTTGTGCCCACCTTGTCCCCAGCTCGGGGTTCATTGAGTTCACCCCCACTTTTAATACTGGAACAGTCCCCTCCCAATCCTATGGCCTACCCGACACATCCCCCACCCCCTGGGAAGTCTGCCAGCCCCCCAGGGTGGCTCCCGCCCAGGCCTGGAGAGCAACAGGGGGCTGCTCACTGTCACGGCCTCTCTGGGCGACGACAGCCTAGGACAGTGGGCAGGCACCTCCCCGGCCACCCAGGGCCCAGGCCACCCTCCAGCCAAAGCCCAGCACGGGCCCTCCGGGCTGGCACCTCTCCCAGGAGGCCCCAGCCTGCCCTCCAAGGAGACTACCTCTGCCTTTGTTCCTGGCAGAGCCTGGAGTTCCCCTTTGCCTATCAGGGTGCATTGCCTGCAGCTTCCGGGCACTGGGCAGGATGGTGGGGAGATGAGTCTGCAAGGTCCACCCACCCCAGATCCTCCCACAAAGGGGCTGGCAGCCAACCCGGAGACAAGACCCTCCTGGTCCCTTGGCCGCCTCCTCCCACTGCCACTGCTATTTTCGTGGTGGTATTCTCACCGGAGAATTAGCGAGACACCCTCCCCCCAGGGAAGGGCCACCCCTCCGCCCTCCAGATGACCTCACGGTCATCTCGAGGGTTATGCTGGGCCACGGGGCACTCCAGTGGGCACTCCCGACTCTTTCTGGGGTCATGGCTGAGCTTGCTCTGAAGCCCACCATGACCTGCAGGGCCCAGTGACACCTGGCTCTGCATGGCAGGTGCCCGTCACCCCCGAAGGGCCTGCCCAGGGGGTGTCCCCCTACCCCAGACCCAGGATCAAGCTTGTCCTGCAGTGAATCTGGGGGCAGACTGCAGGGCTCCAGCCCTCCAGCCAGCCCATGTTCCGCTGTGAGTAGCAGCTGGACCCCATGTTGGGGGGACTGTGAAACTTCTGAGCATCTGATGGGAAAGCCTGGCCATCCTGTAGCCATGCGAGCTGGGGACTAGGGTGATGCCCAAGGGCACGGTGCAGGGAGTAGGGGAAAGACAGGTGGAGTGGGGGAGGGGTGGGTGGCATGGGGGAGGGGTCGGTGGTGTGCCCAGAAGGGCTGGCAGGGCCTCACTCAGTGACATCCCCCCAGGCCTGAGCGGCTGGCCTCAGTCCTTTCCCCACCCACCCATGCTGTTCTTGAAGCACCCAAGCTGCCTGTCTGTGCTGGCCACGTCCCCGTCCCTGCTGCCACAGGGCCTTTGCACCTGCTATTCCCCTGCCTCCTCTTCTGTGCTGGCAAGTGAGCTCCGGTTGGTTCACCCTTCAGCCCAGGGTCGTCCACTTGGGCCCTCAGGGAAGCCATCCTGACCCCTCCCCACGCTGGCTCTCACACTGCTGGGCCCCTCCTATTGGCTCACATACAACTGAGCTCTACACTTGTGAGCAGATGGTTTAATCAAGCCCCAGGAAGAGGAGACAGGTCTTGCTCAGAAGCGGGGACTGCGGACAGAGGCTGCAACAGCCTGGGGAGTCTGCAGGTAAGGCGGTCCCCATGCTCGGCGGGGGGAGCAGGCAGCATGCTCGCCTATAGACATCAGGTCCTCCTGGAAGTCCTGCTCTGTGCCAGGCCTGGGACTCCGCCCCGGAGGTCAATGGAGAACACGACAGGCCAGGGCTGCTCCCCTGGGGCTGATGTCCCAGACAGATGGTTACCAAAAAAATCACGGACTGAAAAGTGCCATGCACACAAGGAGATACCACTTCATCCCTTAGGATGATGAGAAGAATATAAGCAAAACAAAATGAAAAACAGGAAATAACCAGTGCTGTGGAGGATGTGGGGAAATTGGAACCCTCGTGCAATGCTGGTAGAAATGTAAACGGTGAGGCGCCGTGGAGAACAGTGTGCTGTCCATCAAAATATTAAACACAGAGCTGCCGTGCGATCCGGCAATCGCAGTCCTGGGTGCACACTTCAAAAAACTGAAAACGGGGTCTACCAGAAGTGTGTGCACCTGTTCATAACAGTCACACCTCAGAACAGCCCAGGTGTCTGCACAGGGTTGAACAGTATGTAGCGAACACGTTCAACAGTATGTTGTTCAGCCTTAAAAAGGAAGGAAACTCTGACACAGGCTGCAGCGTGGATGAGCCTGGAGGACGTTGTGCTTGGTGAAATGAGCCCAAGACAGCAGGACAAACCCGGTAGGGTCCACTTACAGGAGGTCCCTCGAGGAGCCAGACGCATAGAGACAGAAAATAGAAGGGGAGGGCCCGGTGCTGGAGGAGGGGCGTGAGCGACTAGTGGGGACAGAGGGGCGGCTGGGAAGGCGGCAGCTTCCTGGAGATGGGCGTGCTGATGCTTGCACAGCGATGTGAGTGTGCTTGATGCCCTTGCCCTGTGTTTTTGTTAAGATGGGGCTCCCCTGGTGGTCCAGTGGATAAGAGTCCCCCTGCCAATGCGGGGGACACGGGTTCAATCTCTGGTCTGGGAAGATCCCACGTGCCACGGGGCAACTAAGCCTGTGCACCACAGCTACTGAGCCCACGTGCCCTAGAGCCTGCACTCTGCAACAAGAGAAGCCACCGCAGTGAGACGCCCAGGCACCGCAGCAAAGGGTAGTCCCCGCTTGCTGCAGCTCGAGAAAGCCCGTGCAGCGACCAAGACCCGGCACTGCTGCGCTGTGCTTAGTTGCTCAGTCGCGTCTGACTCTTTGCGGCCCAGTGGACTGTAGCCCACTGGGCTCTTCTGTCCACGGGGATTCTCCAGGCAAGAAAACTGGAGTGGGTTGCCATGCCCTCCTCCAGGGGATCTTCCCAACCCAGGGATCGAACCCAGGTCACCTGCAATGCAGGAGGATTCTTTACCATCTGAGCCACCAGGGAAGCCCATGAATGGCTGTTGTGGGTTGCCATGCCCTTCTCCAGGGGATCTTCCTGACCCAGGAATCGAACTGGGGTCTCCTGCTTTGCAGGCGGATTTTTTCTTTTACCAGCTGAGCCCACTTGCTGCAACTAGAGAAAGCCTGTGCAGCGACAAAGACCCAGCACAGCCAACCACAAATAAAAGATTAAGATGGTGGATTTTATGTTATTCATATTTTCTGCAAGAAAAAACGAAGTAACATGCCGGGCACTGAGAGGAGGAGGCTGTTGGCCAAGAGGAGACCTAGGGCTGAAGAAGGGGCACGTGGGCAGGGCTGAGGGAGCAGGGACCCTGGAGCCAGGAGGACCCTGGAGCCAGGAGGAGCAGGCTCGGGGGTGGGGCCCGTGGCAAGGGGCGGGGCCAGGGCTGCCTTGTTCTGACCCCACGTGGAGGTGAAGAGGAGAATGTTCTGTTAGACATCTGGGGCCTCTCCTGGGGCCCAGGGAGGGCTGAGGGGCATGGACTGGGTCCGGATGGGGAGCCCAGAGGATGAAAGGGTCAGGGATGCAGCATTCGGACTGTCACTAGGATGGTGGCCCATGAGGGCCGTTTCCTCAGACGGGGCTGTGGGAGCACAGTTGGGGGCTCAGGCCCCCCTGGGAAATGACAAGCGGCACTTGCTGCTCCAGGGTCAAGGCCCTGGGGAGTCAGACCAGACTCGGCTGGGGTTAGAGGCTCGGGGGTAGCAGGCTCGCTGTCAGCAGCGGTCACACGGTCTGTCCTGGTCTCGTCCTCCCCTCTCGGCATCTGGCCACACAGCCAACCCTCTGTCCTCCAAACGCCTTCCAGTGGCTCTCCCGAGCCACACTGCCGTCCCGGGACCCTTACGCTCCACACCACCCATTCTGACCCACCCCCAGGCTCTGAGGCATGACTTGCAGAGTGCAGATCCCCAGGTGACCGGTGCGCTGGTCCACACTGGGATCTGCGGGGAGTGTCCTCAGGCCCGGACCAGCCTGCGCTCTGCCTGCAAGACCCAGGCTCCTGCCTGAGACTCGCAGGCCCTGCCAGCTGGGGGCCCGGGGGACCCTGGGGATGGATGTCGGGGCGTGGTGAGGAGATGCTCTGGCAGCTCAGGAGATGCGCGGGCAGGGACACCGAGTCTGGGGTCTGCACGCAGGGCAGCAGCTCACAGCCTGGGGGCCTCCACTGAGGCCAGCAGAAGGGCCCCACAGACTCAGACCCGGGTCTGGTCCCGCGAGGAGCAACAGGTGCCTGGGGTCCACGGCACCCAGAACTAAAGACCATCCCTTCCGCAGGGGTGGCGGGGTCCACATGGTGACCCGAGGGAGGCCCGCAGGGCGCGGCCCTCAGCAGAGCCCTGCCCACGCGGCAGTGGCGGGGCTCACACCCCAGGAGCTCAGGCATCAGCCCTCACCTGGCCAGCTCCCTGGGGGCTGCTCCAGGCCGGGGCCTCCTTGGGGGACGAGTGGCGTGTTCCCTCTGCCCCCTTGGCCTCCAGCCCTGCTGGACCGTCACTCCCGTGCCTGGGGCTACAGGTGGGCCTGGCACCTCCTGGGCCTCCCCAAGGGCACCCTTACCTTCTCCATAGGGAGTCGTCAGGTTTGATAACAGATGAAGGCCACATGGCTGTCTCCGGCCACAGAAGGGTCCCCCCACCCCCAGTGTGGTGGCTTCACTGGCTCCTAATACCCCCCCGTGGCTCCAGCAGTCCACACCCGGGGCTCTGGGGCGGCAGTGCGGACCGAATCCAGCCCTGCCGTTTGCTGCCGCAGCCCCGGTCCCTGCTGGCCATGGCCATCACCTTGTCATCTTTCTTTTGCCTGGAAGTTCTGAGCAGGGAACTGGTGGCTCAGATCCAGACTGCCCCAGTGAGGCATCCAGCCCGGGAGGGACGGGGTGGGCCTTAGCTCAGGCCTGGGCTTTGTGCTAACGTCTATGTCCCCATCCATCTGCGGTCCCATAGCCTCTGGAGGCCAACCCTCACCAGGGGGCTCCCGCCTCAGGACTGGGGATCTCCGGGTCCAGGACATGGGTCCTCTGGGCACTTCTGTACAGGAAGAGCCCATCCAGGGAATTAGGTGCCTGCAAACTATGGGAGGGTTTGAACCGTGGTGCTGGGGAAGACTCTTGAGAATCCCTTGAGCAGCAGGGAGGTCAAATCAGTCCTAAAACAAATCAGTTCTGAATGTTCATTGGAAGTGAAGGACTGATGCTGAAGCTGAAACTCCAATACTTTGGCCACCTGATGCGAAGGGCCAAGTCATTGGAAAAAAAAAAAAAAAACCCTGATGCTGGGGAAGATTAAAGGCAGGAGGAGAAGGGGACGACAGAGGATGAGATGGTTGGATGGCATCACCAACTCAATAGACATGAGTTTGAGCAAACTCTGGGAGATAGTGGAGGACAGGGAAGCCTGGCGTGCTGCAGTCCCTGGGGTCACAGAGAGTCAGACTTGACTTAACAACTGAACAATAAACGATGAGAGGGGCATCGGGGAGGGAGGAGCTGGACTGACTGTGGGTGCCACAAGCAGGCGGAGGCTGAGGGTGCAGGGCGTGGCTGCTGCGCCCCGTGTCCACAGGGGACCTGCCGTGCTCCTCTCACCACCCCCACCCACCTGAGTGGGCCACGGGCTTCTCCTGGGTGGGGGCTCACCTGCCTCTGGGCGGGCAGCAGCAGACCCCAACACCTGGAGATGGCGTCTCTCTTCCTGACGACCGACCAGGCCACCCTGTCTTTCATCTCCACCAGGGAGGGATCCTGCCCCGGGCACGTTGCTTGCAGCTGGAGGACTGAACAGGTGCTGGGTGCAGGACCTTTTATCACAGAATCCATTTCCCTTCCAAACCCCGGCAGAGCGTGTTGATTTCCTGGTGTTCCTTCACCTTAGGCACCAGGCTGGAACGCCTGCCCCTTTGGGCTCCCACTCCTGGCTCCCGACCCAGGCACGCACTGGCTTTGAGAACTGGAGGCTCCTGAGCTCGGGGCTGGGTGCCCGGGGGCAAGGGGGCCTGAGGCCCACCCCTGCCCACACGCTCTCATACAGATCAAACCCCCACCCCCGCCGCCCACCCCGCAGCCACTGAGCGGTTTCGCCAAGGGCGGGGCCTCATTCGTGGGGGTTGATGGTTGATGAGAGCAGCTTTGGGATTGAGGCTTACTCCCTTGGCCCCAGACCCCTCCCAGAAGCCCTTCACTGGGGGCAGCCCCCACGTCCACTGAAGCACCTTCTCCAGCTGGGAGCTGGGTCCGAGAGCACACCCACCGCTGGGGTGTGAGGTGCCGTCTCCTGGGCCCCGAGTGGCCTTGGGCTGGAGCTGGCCTGGGGTAGCTGTCTGTGCTTCTGACTCCTCACCCGCCCCTCCTGGCCTCAGCCTGCCCTGCAGGGCAGACACACTGGTCAGCACGAGGGGCCTGCAGTGCTGAGGCAGGGGCCATCTGCAGGCGCCTGTCTGGCAAGTTTGGATCCCTTGCACAGAAGGAAACTGGGTGAGCCTTTCAGTTTCTTGTCAGAGGCTGCAAACCCATGGCTCGCTCTGCACGTGAATTAGGGCAGCGCAGTTTTGGTTTCTGGATACCTCCCCTCGGTTTAAATTGGATGCTCAATCTGCTTCCTCTTTTGTCCTAAATTTCCCTCCAACATCTAGTGCAGCTGTTAAGCAGCTGCTTCTGCCTGCTCCTGAGAAGGCCAAGGGGCCAGGCAGCCGCGTGACTCACCTTCTCCCAGGAGGGATAGTAGGGTCTGGGCAGGGTGGATATGGCAGCGTAGGGGACAGTCAGTGCCTCTGGGGGATGCAGGAGAGAGCTGGGCCCAGGTTCCCCAGGGAGGAGACAGACAGGATGCAGACAGGACTTGGGAAACGTTTTGACAGCTGCAGCTAGAGACATGCAGGTGAGACGAGCAGAAGGACTTCCGGGGGGCCAGGTCCTAAAGACCAGGGCTGATTTTCCAGGGATAACTCAGCAAAAGTCAAGCACCAATGCCCATGGGCACTTCTGGTGGGAGACCTCCTGACCCTGAGACCCAGCTGACAGAGGCCTTGAGTGACCCTGGACACAGTCATTAAGAAAGTGGAGGGACTACTGAGTGCCAGCCCCAGGGACATGGGGCATCTATGGTGAGTGTGTGCCTGTCCCCTAGTTTACATGTTAAATCCTAGACTCCAGGAGAAGGTATTAGGAGGTGGGGGCTTTGGGGAGCCCCACCCTCAAGAATGGGATTATAGACGAATCTATAAAGAATCTATAAAGAGAGCACATGCCCTTTCCACCCTTTCCATGGTGTCTGGGATCCTGGAAGCTGCCCTTGCCAGATACCCACTCTGCTGGCCCCGGGACCTTGGACTTTCAGCCCCAACTAGGAGAAACAGACAGGAAGATCCCCTGGAGAAGGGAATAGCTACCCACTCCAGTATTCTTGCCTAGAAAATCCCATGAACAGAGGAGCCTGGCGGGCTACAGCCCACAGGGTCACAGAGTCGGACACGACTGAGTGACTAGCACTTCCACTTTTCGGGAGACGCAGATGTTTGCTGTTTATGGGCCACCAGATCTGTGATGTTCTGTCTTGAAAGGGCTGAGATAGGACAGTCCTGTTCATTCACTCACTCATCATTCAACAGAGGGCCAGGTCTCCTTGAGAAGGTCCTTCTAGAGGTTGTTCCCTCAGGTCGTGTCCCTGAGGTCAAGACCAGGGCGGCTGATCTGCCCCCAGGCAGGCCCTGCAGCCGTCGCCCTGGTTGCTGGCACCTTCCTGGAGCAGGGGGGCCAGAAAGGCTGGGCCCTGGTCCCTCTGGGTTGCAGGGGCCACTGGAGCCTGCTGCGCCCTCCTCCCTGCAGCCCCCGTCCAGAAGGAAATGCTGGCCTTGAGCTGCGCTCCCCAGAACCCCTCCCAGCCCCTGGGAGGAGCTGTGTTCAGCAGACCGGTCCACTCTGGGCGGTGAGTCCAGACTGCCCCCCACCCATTTCCTCTCCCCTCTCTAGCAGGAGGAGCTGGTGGTGGAGAGAAGCGACCCCCCCTCCCCAGCACAGGGTCGGGAATAAGACCCATCCCCACGAGAACCAGCTCTGAAGACAGCAGCCAGAGGACCACGTGCAGGAAGCCAGAAAGGGAAACGGAGCTGGTACAATTGCCTCCCAGCTTGGAGCTGCCCCTGCTCTAAACCGAGGACACTTGTGTGCACACGTGTCTGCATAGTGTGCACACGTGCACACACATGCGTGTGCTGCTCAGCCGCATGGCAAGGGGGAGGGGTGAGGGGGTCACACAGGGCTGCAGCCGCTCTGAAATGCTCCTCAGTGACCCATCCGCTCAGGACACCGGTGGGTGTCCAGCGCAGGCTGAGTCAGCCCCAGGGTGTGGATTAAGGAGGATAATCATGTTCATTGGGGCACTTTCATGCACGGAGCTGGGGAAACAGGGTCATCGAAGTACAATTTGAAAAGCATACAAATAATTCATGATCCCATTATGTCACAGTGTTGTTGTAAATGATGAATTCACACTTAAAACCCAGGGGCATATCATCAAAGAGCAGCTACCCACCACCCTCCCCACAGGCAGCAGAGGCCCCCTTAGTTCTGCAAAGTCCACAGGTGGGCACTGGGCAGCACCGCAGGCCTGGAGGAGCCCAGGGCTGAGCAGTGGGCAGAGGGGGCAAGGATCCTCCAGGTCGGAGAGACACCCAGTGCCACCAGCCCAGGGGGCAGCACAGCAAAGAGAGGGGAGAGGGTGCTGGGGGCCGCTGGAAAGATCTGGAAACCCGTTCTCTGGTCACGTGAGCCCCATTCACGGGGGCGGCCAGCGGTCAGGGTGAACAGCACCATTCCTACCAGCTGGGGCCCCAGGTTGTATGGGGGGGGGGTGCTCCCCACACACCTGGGTATGCCCGGCCCTGGGCCAGACCATCAGTCTCCCCATCTCGGCCTCAGACAGCTGGTGCCGGGCTCCTGAGCCCAGTGAGGGCAGGAAGGTCACTGCTTGCTGCCTGGGGAGGGGGCCGCCACAGCAGGACAGCTGACTCCGCTCGGTAGCCCCGCCCTGGCCTCCTGGGCTCCCGGCCGATGTCACCGTCCCCTCCCCTGGCCACCTCTGCTGGACCATTGATTCTGTATGAATATTCATGCAGCATTTCAGCCAGGGCTAGTCATTAATATTCCAAGAAAGCAGAATGGAGCCGCGTTGGGTTCTCCTGTGTGAACGGGGCTCACGCGCGCTGATGGGGACGTGGCCTGGGCCTCTCCGACACTTGCATCAGCCGCCGGGGCTTCTGTCTGAAGACACTGGTCAACCCACTGACCGACCGCAGGCAGGCAGGTAGCACAGAAGTACAGGGTGAAGAGGGCAACGGGTGGGGGCTGCCCCAGGCCCCTCCCACTCTGACCACATGGCCCTCCAGACCTCACATCCCCGCTTCCCAGGACGCTCGCCCTGCATCCATGGCCCTCTCTGTACTGAGGATACTGAGGAAGGCCCGGCATCTTTGGTCTCACTCTTGGGACCCCCAGAGCAACACCTGCCTGCCCCAGCATCTAGCCAGGCCGCCTGGCACTCTGGGCCCTTGGGGGTCCTGGCTTAAGTCCTGCCCCACTCTGGCCCGGGGCCAGTCCCCACGGGTGGCAGTACCCGCCCCTTTCAGCTTGTGCCTGCCCCACGGCTCTAGGTCACAAGGGCCAGGGTGGCAGGTGCCCACAGTTGGACCAGCCGGGGCGGGAGAGCTCTGCCCAACCGGGGCTCCTGTGAGCTTGCCTGTGGCCAGGGTGGTGCACTCGCCATCTCTTGGCTTAGGAGGACGAACTGACTCTGGGGCCGGGGCGGCGGTGCCTGAGCACCCTCCTCTTCTGCCTCAGGCCGTGGACGTGCCTGGACTGGGGGCGCCTGGCAGCCTGCCCGCTCAGGCCCTCCCGGCATCCGTCTGCCACCCCCTCAGGCGCAGTGCGGGCCACACAGCGAGAGCCACAGCAAGCCTGCCGGAGGCCCCGTGTGACACAGCTGCCAGCCTGCCTGGGCATGCTGCCCGGCGGGGCTGGGGGAGGGGCAGGCCCACGGGCGCTGAGTCAGCTGCCCCCGCGTGGTCCCGTCCCCACCCGGGCAGGGATGCTGGTGAGGTTGGGGGTGGAGGGGGCGCAGCTCCCATTTTGGGGGGAGCTGTCAGATGGCTGGAGATTTTCTGGAAAGTGGCTCCTGCAGGAGCCAGGCCTGGAGGGGCGGCGGGGGCGGGTGGGGTGGGGTGGGAATGAGAGGAAGGGCCTTCCCGGAAGACAGGCCCTTTCCAAACAACACCAAAAAGGGAGAAGGGAGAGGACCGACCAGCCTGAGCGGAGGGAAGGAAGCGCTGAGTCAGCACCGAGCCGGCCTCCCTCTGCCAATCAGGCGCCGGAGGGGACAGGGACTCTCAAGGTCAGCAGACGTCAATACCCGCGGGCGTCCCAGTGGACCGCCCTTCCTCCGCCGCAGTGGGGGGCACGGTCCCCCAGAGCAGGGGGGCGGGGTGGGGGGCGGCTGCCTGCCCCGGCCATCCTCCCGGCGGGGGCTGTGTCCCTCCCCCAGGCTGTGCACTCAGGAGGTCAGGGTGGTGGGAGGACACGGCGGTCTGAGTGTGGTCTCCCTCCCAGGGCCAGCAGAAGCGACTCTGGAGCCAAGAGGGTATCTCTGAGGACGCCTAGTCCACGCCCTTGCCCCGGGGGCTGACTTCCTCAGATAAACCTCTGGTTTCTAGAAATTCCCTTCTTGCCATGACCCCTCTCCCACGGTTGCCTCACTTCCCACGGGCAGCCCCTCCCACCCTGCGGGCCAGGGGTACTCCCCAGAGGGAGGGCTCCATGGGTGGCCGGCCAAAAGAGCCCCAGTGCCTGGCCAGGGAGGCCACCACCCAGCCCTCGGGCCCTGCTCTGTGTTCCAGGGGAGTGCCTCTCCAGGCTTCTGCCCCAGCCTTGACCTGCTGCCCTCCCTGCCCAGAGATCACTGCCCCCGAATCTGACTGTCCTCTCTTCGCAGGCCACAGGCCCCCGGTGCCCCGAGTCTCCCACGCTTGGGTGCTGACCGCTGCCGCCTCCCAGGCCTTGCCCCCAGCCCCCAACCCCCCCCAGCTCGCCCTCGGGCACTGCTCCTCCCCTCCCCTGGCCAGCTTCCTTCTTCGTGGTCACTGTGCCTGCCTGCCCCCCTCAGGCCTCCCTGAGTCCCACAATCAAGGCCCACCGTCTCCACCACCAACACACTAACTCACCCAGAAAGCGGGTAGGGAGGCCAGGCCTAGCGGCCTGTGGGAGCCACGGAAGGTGGGCCTCCCTGAGGCTCGGGCGTGGTAAGGACGAACCTGGGATGGTGCTGCCCGCTGGCACTGGCTCCCCTTGAAGCTGGCACGCCCAAGAGGGGTCTCCCTCCTGGCCGGAGAGCATCGCCCCACCCGAGCCTCGGCCAGGCTGTAGCCAACAAACCTCACCTCCCGAGGGTCCTCCAGCATGTCTCGAGGACCAAGGCTTCTGTGAAGAGTCTACCAACTCTGCCATCAGAAGCAGCTAAACCCCGAGAGGACTCGGCTTGGTTTCCACTGATACATCAAGCCCCACACAATTCCAGGGTTGGCAGCAAGGCCGCCCTGTTGCAGACCCACAGCTCTCCTTCCAGGGCCGCTTTCCGGCCACCCCAGCTGCGGGAGAGGATGTGACCCTCCTCATCACGGGAGTCAGGGAAGCCTTCACTCAATAAAGATAAATAAGAACGTGTGTCTCATTTTTCCAATTGCTTTTTGGCTAAACAAGAACTGTACTTGGGTTTTCTGCCAGTATCTCTCCTGCGGGTGTCTTCTCTGAAACTCAGTGCACACTGCACGCGCACGGCCATTCCGGCCCGAGAGGGTATGTCCTGTCTTACAAGGACCGTACGTACTCAGTTGTTGAATTCAGCCTCACGACCCTCACCAGGCCCTCCTCGCCCAGCACTGACCAAGTCTCGCGGCCGCCCCCGCCAAGCCCCAAGGACAAGTGCCAGAGGTGGAACCCCTGGCCTCCGGGCACGGAGGGCCCGCTGCAGTCCAGCGCAGTGACTCCTTCTCCAGCTTGGTAATGGCTGCTTTTAAGTTTCCCACTGTACTTATGAAAAAAAAACCAGCATCTGTGGTGTTTCGGGCTTGTTATATCCTCTTAAAAAAGGTATAAGCCTTTTGAGCTTTAAACAGTCACGCCATCAACATGTTAAAAAAATAAGTTTAATGCAGGTGGCTCATTTCATAAAGAATTTCACAGGCACTGAGGAAACCGAGCAGCGTGTCCGCACCACTGCGACCCCCAGCCCCACAGGCACACGCCCACCTGGGGGGGCCTCAGAGTACCAGGAGTCAACTAACACAAAACAAAGCTTTCAGGAAACAGCATGATTTAGTGCAAAAGATTCTCTGCAGCGCTGAGAATTGGGGTCCACACGGATCGGCTCCTCGCCTGCCATCCAGGTAACTCGGACAGACTCGCTCCCCACTCCCTCCAAGGAGCCCACCGCTGACCTTGAGTGGACAATCGCCTGACAGAAGCTGACTACGAATAAAAAAACACGGCTTGCAGCCAAGTTATTTTTTGCTTTCTTTACCTGATTTGGGTCTTTCTTCCAGCGGCACACAACTGCCCTGACAGCCGCTCTGGCCACTAGGCAGCCTGGCCAGACGGGCCGAAGGGGCCGCTGCCCGTGCCTGGGGCTGTGGGACAGCTTGGGGTGGAGCAGCATTAGCCTGCCTGTTGCCCTCCCCTCTGAGGCCCTAAGCCCTGCCTCTGGCTGTTGTCCCAGCTGAATCATTCAGGGTGCCCCTCGCTTGCCTACGAGGCCCAAGGCCACCCTGGCCTCATCTGATGGAGGCGGGGGAGGGGCAGGGCAAGACTCTAGCCCCTCGGTATGTTCTCTCTGCAATCGGAACCGCCCTGGCCCACATTCACTCTTGCTTTGTACTCCCAGCTGCTCCAACAGCTGCTGAGGCAGGAACAAGAGCCACCGAGTCACTCACTTGGCGGTCCCATCTGCTGTGCCCATGACTCCAAGAGGTGTTTCTTAACGTGCAGCACTCGGGCCACCTCTGATATCTGCTCCTGACACACACATCTTAATTCTGGACGTTCCCTCCAGGGAAGAGGCTGAACCCCCCACCCCCACCCCGACCAGCCCCCAAAGCCAGAAATACACTGAGTTGCCTGCCTCAGAAAGTCACACTTGAAGAGATGATGTCATCTGGCCGACATGCTCAGCAAACCTGCCTGGGAGGAAGACAGGCGTGCCCTGGAACCAGCACACCCCCTCCTGATCTAGCAACCTGCCAAGTGAACCCAGGTGACATGGAAGCCCAGTCTGGGACTCAGGACACCTCGCAGGGTAACATATGGAGGACAGTGTATGGGTTGAGCCAGGACTTGGTGGCCCAGGGCAGAGTGAAGAGCTTGGTGGCAGTGCGGGGCGTCAGCTGGTGGAGCCCGACGCTTCCCTAAGGCTGGCGCGGGGGCTGGGGGCGCACAGGAGGGGACAGGACAGCTGGGAGAGACCCTCCAGGTCTGCACCGGCGCACCATACCCTTCCCAGGGGTCTCACACAAACACTGGCGATGCCGGTGTCCTGGAGAGGGGACAGGGACCCGGGCTCTCCAAGTACAGACTGGACCGATGGGTCCCCTCTGGAACTGCTGGGAAAGTGCAGGCGGAACCACAAGCAGGTGGCCCGGGGGGTGTTGCACCGGAAGCACACAGAGAAGGGCTGAAGCAAAGACCAGCAGGAGCGAGGCCGCCAGCGTCCCCTTCACAGGAAGTCTCTGCTCTTTCCGGTCCCGAGCCTGAGACCCCAGCGCGCAGGGAGATCGTTCCTCTGGGACGGGGCAGAAGGGGCCCTGATCAATCCCGGCAAGAAGAGCACCCCTCGCAGGTGCAGCTACAGCCAGGTCGCCATCAGCCGCCCCAAGAGGAGCCCGCGGCACCCTCACATGTCCACGAAGACCATGAAGCACCAGCCCAGGCCCCCGACCAGCAGCATGGTCACGTGGATGCCGTAGACCAGCAGCTCGTTGAGGAGGCGGAAGTCCACGCGCCGGCGGCCCAGCAGCAGCAGCAGCGCCGACAGCTTGAGCTGGAAGCGCAGCAGGACGCGGACGCCCAGGTACTGCAGGCAGAAGAGGGCGGCCAGCGCGCCCCACAGCGCGGCCGTGAAGAGGCTGCAGCTGAAGTACAGCAGGAAGCGGATGAAGCCGTAGAGCCAGCGCGCCCGGACGTACACGTCGAAGTTGTTGTACTTGGTGCGGGCCGGGCGGGAGGCGCGCGCCGGGCCACAGGCGGCGTGCAAGCAGGTGGTGTGCGGGCCGTGGAAGGAGCGCACCCGCCGGGGGATGGGCATGACCGGCATCGGGTCCGGGCGGCGGCGGCGCTAGCTCGAGGCGGTGGCGGAGTCCCGGCGGCGGTCAGCATAGGCGTCGTGGGCGCCTGGGCCTGGGTGGCCGAGGCTGAGCACCGGGGGAGGCGGGGGTCTGCAGGGAGAGGGACACGAAGAGGAGCCGGGTCAGCCAGGACACAGCCAGGGCTGCCGGGAGACAGAGTCTGGGACTGGAGAGCCACTAAATCATCATTTTCAAAAAGCTGAGGACACTCCGAAGGGACCCACAATCACGTGGGAACCAAAATTCCACCAGTGACACCAGGACGAAGGGTCAAGACAGAGGGCGCAGACACCCGCCCCCCACCCCAGTGCGGTCAATGCTAAAAGGAGAGAAAGGGCCTCCCCCTCCCCAAAGGCTAGGCGAGTCCCCTGCAGTGGACTCAGCGTCTGGCTTTTAACTGGGATGCCCAAGGCTGCCTGCACTTCTGTGGCTGCTTTATCCAGGAAGAATAAGCCCCTGGGTGGCAACCAGCACAGGGCAGGAAGAGGGAGAGGGTGCCCACTGAGCTGACTGGGTCACTCTCTTTAGCAACTTGACAGGCCAAGTGCTGGGGATCAGGCAGCTGGCGCAGGCTCTGGGCTCCCTCCGCGGCGCCTGAACCCCGGTGCTGTCCTTCACTAGGAGGGTAACCTTGGGCAGGTCACTTCACCCTCTGAGACCATTCCTGCTCTGCACCATGGGGATGCCAGCAGCACTGGGCTCCCAGGGGTGCTGTAGGAAGCAAGCATTACTGGGCAAAGGCTGCCCATGCCTGGCAGAGGAGGAGATGGCAGCCCAGGGCTGGCCAGTGGTGTCATCGCAGGTCATGGGACTGGACCACCAGAGAGGAGAAAATAGCAAGTGGCTCTCTGGCTTTGCCTAGCAACTGCCGTTTATAGCTGTGCCTGGGTCGTGGATAGAAAACACAGAACTGGAAGTACAGGATGCGTAAAATCAGAGCGGCAAAGTTGACGACAGGCCCTGGGGAGGCGCTGCCTAGGGCATCGGCCTCCCGTCACGTGGCGTGCAGCCTGCAGAGGGGCTGGTGCTAGCTAGCTCCCTCTCCGGCCGCCCACGTGCTGCTCTGGCCAGAGCGGGAGGAAAGGGGAGGCCGGGCGCGTCCACCCTCCCCTGCTCACAGGCCCAGCCCTGCCCGCAGGCTGCGGCCAGAACCAGGTCTGACAGCATCTGATGGCACTTAGACGTCGGTGCTCCTGCGGGGTCGCAGCCGGGTACGGGCTGCTAGCTATCCTCCCGTTGCCCATCTGCCCGCGGGCAACGGGTCTGCGCCACGGGCTTCCAGGTGGGGGGGCCGGGGCTACACCCACGCGTCTCCCCAACCCCCGCCCGCTCAGTGCTAGGCCCTCGACCCCCAGAGGCAGGGCCGACCCGTGGCACCCCTGGGAGCCGCCCCCGCCCCGCCCCGCCCGGGCACCCCCGCCTGCTCACCGGGTGCCCTCTCCGCGCCGGCGTCCCGAGCCGCGAGCCCCCCTGTCCCTCGGGGCTCCAGGAGCAGGGCGGCCGCATGGTGCCGACGGCGCGGCCCGGACCCTCAAGCGTCCCGGCCCGGGGCCGCCCCGAAGGGACAGGGGCTCCCGCGCCCGGCGGCCGGCGACGTTTGGCCCAGCGTGGGAGCCGTAGCGCCGTCCCTCTGCGGCCACCGTAGGACTTTCCTCACACCGCCCCCACCCCCGCCCCGCTCCGCCCGCGCCGAAACGGACAGCGCCTCCCTTCCCCCTTTTCGGCGTCGACCCCGAGCGCCCGGAACTCGGCGCTTGCCCCCTGAGCGTAAGTGCGTGCGTGCGTGCGTACGCGCCCGACGCGCGGCCCGTGACGTACCCCCGGACAACACCGCCCCAGGTACCCGGTCTGCGCCTCGGCCCGTCCTGCGCAGGCGCAGATAGGGGATCTGCGCATCGGTGCCCCCTACCTGCCCCCGGCAGCTCCTCTGCGCATGCGCCTCTGTGCCCCAGGCTGTGGGCAGTGCGCAGGCGCGCGCCCTTGGGTCAGTGACGGTCTTGCGGTTTGTAACGAGCCCTCGGTCGTGGTGTTGCTGGTGTCGGTCCCGGCCCTGCGTGTTTGCCGTCCGGCGAGTCTGGAGCGGACTGGGGACATCACCCAAGGTCCCCAAATGTAGGGAGTAAGGACGGACTGGTTGACACCACCCACAGATGTCAAGGTCCCATGTAGGGACCCTGGGAGAGAGAGGATGTCGGTGTGGACGTGTTTATAAGTGTTTTGATCCGGTCGAGGTCAGGGTAGGGGAAACAACGCTCCTTGGATGTAGTTGGCAAGTTCCACCTACCTGAGTTCTGTCGGGTGTGGAGAATCCGTTTCCACACGTGGAAGAAGCTGGTTGCACCCCCAGTGCCTGGGGTCCTGGTCTTGGTCGTTGTTTTTGCCACCGGTTGCTCTCCTAGAGGCCAGGTCCTCAGGCATCCTTTACAGAAGACAGTTGGGTGTTGACCTGCTCTTGGCTGACCCTCCAGGGCTGGAGCCCCTACCTGCCAGCACCTTCACCAGGCGTGCACGTCCTGACCCCAGCCAGCCCTCACCCCGCCCTGTCCTAGGGGTGGAGCATGGTGCCTGGGGACACGCATGGTGATTCTGTCCCTTCAGCTGCCGCTCTGCTGGTGAGGAGAGTCTGAGCTGGTCATGGTGGAAAGGGGAGGAAGGGGCCCAGATCAGGTCAGGGGGCAGCAGGAGAGGATGGGAGAAAAGAAGGGATTCTTAAACTGCGTCTTCTCTGTGGCTGGGCCTCTGCAGTTGATCCCTGCTTTGTACCCTAACCCAGGGTGCTGGTTTTCTTCCCCAGACCTGGGTCCAGCCCTGTCCCTTGGAGACGCCCTATCCAGGCCCCCTCCTCAGCCCTGTGAGGAGGCCCCATTGCTCCTGTCCTTGTCCCTTCACACTAGCTTTTTCTGTCCCTCTGCCTGTCCTCCACCCCGTGAGCTCCTATTCACCCTTTAAAACCCCAGTCACTATCCCCACTTCTGGGAGACCGCCTCCAACTGTGTGCCACCCCTTCCCTGGCCACCCCCTCCCCTTGGTGGGAATTAGTGGTTCTGACTAATCTCAACCATACCCTTTCTCCACCTCAAAAGCTCAAAGATCCGTTGACGGATCGGCCTTTCCCACTGGCTCAGTTTCCTTACCACAGGCCACACGATAAGATAGATGTCTCTCTACGTCATGATCTAGTCCACACACTCACACGATTAAACAACTCCAGAAGCTTCACAAACTGCACTTCTCCTGACCACACGCTCTGCTACGTTCTGTTGTTAATTCATTCAGTAGACGGGCTGGAAGCTGCCGTATCTGCAGCCTGACCACCGCCAGGTCTGGAGCCACGAGGATGAAGATGAGGCTGTGTCCTCAGGGCCAGCTCAGTGACAGGGCCGGGGGAGACCCCCGACGTGTGCTGTGGGTTTTCGCAGGCTGCCCCTGGCGGGGTAGGGGGATCCGGCCAGCGGGGGCTCCCTCATGTAGCTATCCTCTCAGGCACCCCGCTCCCCCGCCCCCACGTCAGGAGGACATCTGTGATGTGGGCGGTGGCCGGGCGCCACCTGCTGGAACAGTGCACGAGGTGTCACAGAGCCAGGCCTGAGACCGAGTGAAGGGTCCGAGAAGGGCCTGAGTCCATCGGGGCTTTGGGCCGTAAACCAGGGCCGAGTCCCAGCAGCTCCCAGTTGTCTGTGGAGCTACGGTGGAGCTGAGTAGCCTCGTGCCGCAGAGGCCCGTTGGCCTACCCTCCACTCTCTGCCTTTGCAAAAACCTAGTTCGCCTCTGCTTTAAACAAGCGTTTGTCACACGGCTCACAGAGATGGTAAACGGGCAGACCGCCAGGTTGGGACGGTCTTAGCCACCCCCACCCTCCACTGTCCCTGTACTTGCTGGGGAGCAAGGATCCAGTCACTCCAGGGGCCAGACATGGAATGACTCTTTGCCACCCAGGACAGTAGAGGCTGAGTGACCCCTGACATCAGGCTGCCCTGCAGGTTTGGGTGTGGGGAGGGACCGACCTCTCTGCAGTCATGTTCTAACTGTCCAGTCCTCAGGCAGGGCTGGTGTGACCTCCCACCCCGGGACGGTGGGTTTAATCCTCACGAGGGCCCCAACAGCGTAGCCTTCAGCGATTGCGGGGTCCTCGTGAGCAGTCCTACAGTCACCTCGCCATCAAGAGACGGACCAGCATGTGACCCAGGAGCGCCACTCCTGGACATATGGGCGGACAAAACTCTAATTCAGAAAGATACCTGCATGCCAATGTTCATGGCAGCACTACTCACAATAGCCGGGACATGGAGTCAACTGAATGTCCATCGACAGAGGAATGGATACAGAACACGTGGTGTGTACATACTCGGTCACAGAAAAGAGTGACGTGCCATGTGCAGCAACATGGACGGACCTAGAGATGATCATACCAAAGGTCAGACAGAGAAAGACAAATACCATAAGATGTGGAATCTAAAATACGACACAAACGAACCTGTCTGTGAAACAGAAGCAGACTCAGGAGCACAGGGAACAGACTGGCGGTTGCCCGGGGGAGGGCGTTGGGAGAGGGCTGGAGGGGGCGGTTGGGGTCAGCAGATGGAAGGTCCTATAGAGAGTGGCTAGACAGTAAGGTCCTCCTGTACAAAACAGGGATCTGTAGTCAGTATCCAATGATAAATCATCATGGAAAAGAATATTTTAAAAAAGGATAGTTAGAAAAAAAAGAATGTGTGAAAATGATTTTGTGCTCAAGGGAGTAAAACTAAAAACCACCACCACCAAAAAAAAGAGTTGGAGTCGATGAATTCCCTCCCCTCGGCTCTGGGCTGCCTTAGTGACCAGATCCTGAGGCCAAGTGACACTGTGTGATTCCAGGCTGTGCAGCCTCGTCCTCAGCCTCGGGGACGCTCTTGGAAGCCCCAGTCATGGTGCCCTGAGATGCAGGCCCACGTGGGGCACCAGGCCAGCCCATCACAGGCGGCCCCGCCAAGCTCAGCCTTGGGGCATCCCCGCGCAGGCATCAGACCCGTGAGTGGGTGACTCTCTGGGGGATTTTGACCCCAGCCTTCTGGGTCACTCGTCCGCTTGAGACTGTCCGGCTGAGCCCCCAGGTGGCGCAGAGCAGGGAAGCCCTATCTGGGCCCTGTGAGCGCAACGAAACGGGTACTGTTTTACCGCACCAGGGTGGGGAGGTTGCTCACATCCCCCAGTGGTTTGAGCTAACGTGTCATTTCAAATCCTCATCACCGCCTTCAAGGGAAGTTGTCTTGCCTCCACTTTTACAGATGAGGAAAGAGACTTTTTTTGTTCAAGTCAGGCCTGACTCCCAAACCTGGGATGAACCCACCACTCACACCACCCGTGGCTAATACGTAGCACGCGTACTGGCCCGTCTCCTCCAGATTCCCTGCAGACATTACTGTTGATTGGCACTGGTCTCACTCCCTTGCTGGTCCTTAGTTATGGAATCCCAGCCTATCTGGGTGGCCTCTCTCATCCCTGATGTGACTCCTCCTTAACCCCCGTGACCCCGGAAAGGACACCCCTCTCCTCCAGGTGGACTCTGGCCAGTGTGTCACGAGGGCCGGCTGAGCCCCCAGAGGTCACCACAGACTTGTGTGTGCAGGCGTGTGCACTCAGTCACGTGTGACTCTTTGCGACCCCATGGACTGTAGCCCACCAGGCTCCTCTGTCCATGGGATTCTCCAGGCAAGAATACAAGGGGTTGCCATTCCCTTCTCCAGGGGATCTTCATGACCTAGGGATTGAACCTGCATCTCCTGCATTGGCAGGCAGATTTTTTCACCACTGAGCCACCAGGGACACCACAGACCCAGTGGACAGCATTTACAGAGGGCAGTGCGGCGTCAGATCGTGAGCTGCTGCGGCCCCATCCTGCCTGCTTCGGCTCTGGTCCCCCAGTTTCTAACTGGGCAGAGTCCTCTGTGCCACTGGCTTGTGTCTCCGAGGCAGTTGGGGAGGGGTGCAGGGCCCCCCTCCCGCCTCGGCCTCCCCTCCTCCTGACTCCCCCACCAGCTGGCTGTCCTCCATTCTTCTAAGTCCAAGGCTGGCACGAGCTGGCCACTCGGTCTCAGCATGGTGGTGCCTGGCAGGGAGGCTTCCCATGCCCACCCCCCCATCCCACCCCCAGTAGCCCCAGTGTCTAGCCCACCACAGGCCCAGTGCTGCTTGCGTTGGTTGGTTGGTTGTTTTGTTGATGAAGTGCCTGCCCTGTACTGGGCATCCAAAACTGGGGATACAGGTGGGGGGGGAGTGGCCTCAGCCTGGCATCGCCCAGTGACATCCATGGGCATCAGCTTGCCCGGCTCCATTCCGGCCCTCCTGGGTGCCTGGTGCAGGGGTAAGGGGCACTGGAGGGAAAGCAGATCGAGCTGGACACTGGCTACAGGCTTGGGGGTGGCGAGGGGGACGGGCTGGACCGGCGCCTGGATTATAGTTTATCGCTAACAGTCTTGCCCTGATTTCAGAAGTGTGTCCAGCGCCCCCGCCCACCTCCCCCAGGCTCCTCGGTGGGTGGGCTAATCTACGTAACCTCCCTAGGTGTCCAGCCTCCACCTGTGAGCTGGAGGTCTCATCCCCAGTGGCTGTGAGTGAGGACCTCAGGGTCCAGAGTCCACGTGGAGCTGCCAGGGTCTGAGCTCCCAGACTGAGACTCAGCCTTTCACTGTGGGAAGGAGGAGACCACACAGCCCGGCGTCTTGGTGGCCTTGGTTTCCTCCTGGACAGCATGCCTGCCGTCTCATGGACGTGCCCTCCTAAGACCCAGACTCAGGCCGAGAAGCCGGCAGGGAAGGTGTGTGTTCAAGGTCATCGCTCACAGTGGTTTGGCCCCTTCCTGCACCCATGGCCCCGTCCCCGGCTCAGGTTGTATTTCCTCCTGTGCTAATTTCACAAAAGACACAGCTCACACTCCTGTTGATTGAACAGTTTTGTGCTGACAGGAGGGAAGATTGGTGGCAGAGTTATCCCCCAGAGCGTGGGCGATTTGTCTGGCTCGGAGGAGCCCCTGCGGGGTGGATATGTTTTATGGCGGGCCTGGAAGACAAACACAGGCATTTATATGTCACTTGTTGCAATATAAATGCTAACTTGTACTTCGTTCAAAACTTTTAATGAATTGTATACATTCCAGAAGATTTATAGGGTGAACGCAACAGCTCAAAATGTTACTTTTAACATATTTGCCAGTTTGGCAACAGCACCAGAAAAATCTGGAGGATATTGCATTCAGAAATAAATCATAAATAGATGCATCTTAAAAGAGGTTTATTTTGGTCGTTAATGGTTGATGGGCCCCCCAGTGCAGGATTTAAAGGTAAATTATGCAAAATCAAAAATAAACCTTATAATACTTCATCAAACATGCATAAAACTGTCAGGCCCAAATAAATTCTCTCAATTAACTTGCTTCAGATTGTGATTGCATTTGCTAATTTAATCAGCTCCAGAATAATCTGGAAGCCCAGAAATGATGGATGGCTGTGCGGGCACGCCCCGGGGAGCAGGGCAGAGCCAGCCTGGACAGGACTGGGAGGTCAAGGCCCGCCTCTCCCCTGGGCGGCCTTTCCCATTCCCATCTTGGCGGCCGAGCCCGTCAGCCAGGCCCTCTGCTCATGTCCCCGTTAGCTGCTGCCCTGGAGCTGCGGTGGTGGCCTTCGCGCGTGTCACCTGGATGGCCAGGCCTGGAAGTCACCACCAGGAACCACACCCACTCTGGTCTGGCCTGGCTCCAGAAGCCCTGGCGCTCACGTCATCGGTGTGGATGCCGGCTCCTTCTTGGTCTTTTCTAGAACAAAGGGAAGTGGGATGGACTGGGGATGGTTCTCTCAGGGTCTGCCCATTCCTCCCTTTGATTCTTGATTAAATGAAGGTTTTTTAATTAAACTGTGTTTTACCCGTTTCATGGGGGAGGGTGGTGGCAGGCCGTCAGGTGGGGGTGGACCCGTGTCCTGGGCCAAGGCCTGAAGGGGGAGGAGGTGTCCTCTGCTCGAGGCCTGACCCAAGGCAGGCACGGAGCTGAGCTCGCCAAGCGCGCTGTGCGGTGCGGACCCGGGCAGTCTCGTCTCCCCATCACTTTGCTTCCCGTCTGACGGAGCTGTGTGCCCATTTCTCTTGGTACCTGCCGGAGACTGTCTCATTCAACGAGACCATCCAGACTGGAGAAGTCACCAAGGAGACCTCCACAAAGCTTTATGCTTTAAGGGAGGACCGTGTCTTTGTGGAGGGTCTTTGTTTCTTTCTTGTAAAATCTGGTGAGTCTGTTTCAACCAGAACCACACCTGCTTCTTGTGTAATTCCAGCAGATGAGAAAGGAAAGCCCAGAAACACAGAGAGAGGGAGGCTGGTGTGCACCTGTGGGGCTGAACAGGGTGCGTGGCCACTCAGGGCTCCAGTCTGAACAGTCTGAACAGTCTGAACAGGGTGCGTGGCCACTCAGGGCTCCAGTCTGAACAGTCTGAACAGTCTGAACAGGGGTGCGTGGCCACTCAGGGCTCCAGTCGGAGCTCCTGACTGATGCCCCGATCTCGGGACCCCACCTCGGGACCCCCACCCCACCCCAGAGCCCCACGTTTTGGCAGAGGGCCTCTCTTAACCATCAGCACACTCTCTGTCTTCCCTGCTTCCCCGGCTGCCCTGTTTGGTCCCTTGGGGACCAGCCTGGCTCTGCCCTGGGACACAGGAGGACACACTGTGTTCCTTGGCACCTGCTTTCCACTGGCAAAGGGCTCTAGTATTTTATTTTTCAGAAGTGGGACTCTGTTGGGCACCTGGGTTTGCATCCTGCTACCAGTCCATCCTAAAGGAAATCAAGTGAATTTGAATTGGCAGGACTGAGGCTGAAGCTGAAGCTCTGATACTTTGGCCACCTGATGCGAAGAGCTGACTCCTTAAAAGAAGACCCCGATGCTGGAAAAGATTGAAGGCAGGAGGAGAAGGGAACGACAGAGGATGAGATGGCTGGATGGCATCACCAACTCTGGGAGATGATGAAGGACAAGGAAGCTTGGCATGCTGCTGTCCATGGGGGCTGCAAAGAGTCAGACACGACTGAGTGACTGCACAACTCTCCCACTTGGCCTTTCATAAGGAACATTTTCCACGACAGCGGCCACTCTTCATAGATCTGGGGCCCCGTGTATCCCAGCACACGACGTCCTGTCACTTAGCTCATCATTCCTCTCTGACCGGACACAGGAACTGACCCCAGTGTTTTGGTATCGTGCACAGTTCTGTGATGGACACCCTGGCACATAAAGCTGGGTGCACATCCATTTCTCTTCCCTTGGGATGGAGTGAGGATGCTGGCCAACTTCTTAGGGCCCCTGACAATTGTCGTGGCTGGAGCCCTGCTGTCTCTGCAGCCACAGAAGAGTGAGGGGCGAGGCTCTGGGCTGGTGGCGGGGCTCCCCACCTGAGGCTCTGCCTTTGCCAGCCCTCACCTGCTCTTGCCGATACAGGCGCAGGCTCCTGGGAATGGGGTCATGTTTGCTGTTATTTAGTCAGTAGTGTCCGACTCTGCGACTCGCTGGACTGAAGCCCACCAGGCTCCTCTGTCCATGGGATTTCCCAGGCGAGAATACTGGAGGGAGGTGCCATTACCTTCTCCAGGGGGTCTTTCCCACCCACGGATGGAACCTGAGTCTCCTGCATTTCAGCCAGATTCTTTACTGCAAACCCCCGAGTGTCCATGCCTCGGAGGAAAGCTGCAAGCTGCTTGTCCTGGGGGCTTCAGCGGAGTGGGCTTCTGTAGAAGCACAAAGGGTGGTGGTCTGAGACACGGCAGAGGGGGACACTTATTTGGAACACAGTGTCTGAGCTCAGGATGGTCTCAGCAAATTCACTGAGGGCCACTGAGGTCAAAGAACAGCATGCTTCCTGGATGGTCCGCCCATAGGGCACCGAACTCACTCAGCAAAAGACGGGGGCCCTGGAGAACACTGTGCTCAGTGGAATGAGTCAGCATGGCAGACAAGGACTGTGTGGTCCCACTCGTGGGAGGGCAAGGTGGTGAAGAATCGGCCTGCCAATGCAGGAGACAGGACACTGGGGCTTGATCCCTGAGTTGGAAAGATCTCCTGGAGGAGGGCACTGGCAACCCACTCCAATATTCTTGCCTGGAGAGTCCCATGGACCAAGGAGCCTGGTGGGCTACAGTCCATGGGGTCACAAAGAGTCTGACATGACTGAACTGACGTAGCACACAGGCACGCACACAAGGGGTCAAACCCTACAGAGACCGGAAGTAGATGGTGGGGCCAGGGCTGGGGAAGGGAGGGGGCATGAGACTTTAACAGGGACAGAGTGTCAGTTTGAGAAAGTTCTGGAAATGGATGGTGGTGATGGTGGTACAACAATGAAAATGGACTTAGTGCCATTGAACCGTGCATTTAACAAAATGGTTAAGATCATAAGGTTTGTGTTATGTATTTTTGATAATTTAACTTATCCCATATGGATCTAGGTTTTTTTCAGTTAATAACTATGTTATACGATGGATGTCCTTGTCCTGGTTTCCTTGGGGATTTTTTGGGCACATGGGATCTTAGTTGCCCAACGAGGGACTGAACCCGCTCCCCCTGCGGTGGAAGCTCAGAGTCCGAACCACCTGACTGACAGGAAATTCTCCTGGGTTGTGTATATTTTATCACAATAAAAAGGAAAAGAAAAAGAGAGGGCATTAAAAACATATATTCCTAGGTGCTTTTGAGTTTGCATAAGAGGCACTGGAAGAGTGCTGTCCCTGTGTGGATGGTGGGCTTCGGGCCTGATGTCCCAGCCCTCACACAAGACCCCAGACCTCAGCCCTCACACAGGCCGAGTGGGTGGCCTTGTGCAGATGTCCACTAAGGTGTGCATGCATCCCTGCCGGATTAATGCCTTTGAAACTGACCTGTCCCTCCCCATCACACCAGATATCCTTCCAGATGTTTCCAGCGAACTCCTGCCACTGCCTCCACTGGGACTCTGAGCTTCTTTCTGCGCCTCTAGAAGCTCTCCAGCCTGGTTAAGGGTCCTAGACCTTCCAGCCCTGCTGGGGTTTGAGAGTTTAGCGCAAAGAAATAAACTAAAATGAACCTGGGGAGGGACAGAAGCTTCCATCAATACGTGCCTCTGGAGGCAGGCCTGTGCTGGGGGATCCCGGCCCCATCCAGCTTCCTGCCTGGCAGAGACAGCAGCCCCAGCCTGGGTGGCGCTCCCCTGGCCAGGTTCCTAGTGGGGTCCCCGCTCTGTGGAGATGCAAGGCTCCTGGACTCTCAGATTCCAGCATGGAGGCGCTGCGAGCAGTAAAAGGGTCCTAGGGACTGGCCTGTTGACCCTCCGGGAAGAACAACAAAAGCTGTGTGCCTCCCTCCCCACCCCCATCCCCCGCCACCCAGAAACTGCTCCTGGGTCCCAGGGTCAGTGTCCCCCATGAAGGGACGCTCCTGAGCCCATTCACCAAGCACTGGCGGGTCCAGAGCGCCCTTGGGGCCTTCCTGTCCTGGCTGCATCTCTGAGGTCTCAGCACCCATGGAGCACCCTCCTCTGTCGGGGGTGGGGGCAGGCCACGCAAGCATCAGCTCTTATCAGTGCCCGGCTGACACTGAGGCGGACCAGGGCACCTCCCTCCATCACCTCCACCCCCCTGTCCAAGGGCCCTGAGAGCCGTGCTGCCTGAGAATGCTCAGGGTCTCAGGCCCAGGACGCAGGCGGCTGGATCGAGCGTGTCCTGAAGGCGGCCACAAACTGGCTCTTGTGCACTCACCTTGTGTGTCGATGCTGCGTGGCATGCTCAGCGGGGCTCCCCTCTCCCATGGTCTGGGTCTGAAGGGACAGCCTCCCGCAGCCCTCCCTGCCCGCTCCCAGGAGTTAAGGGCAAGGGCCCTTTCCCTTACGGGCTGATGGTCCCGGCGCTGGTTCCCTTCATTTAATAGAGACAATCATAGCATCAACTCTCATTACAGGGCAGCGACCCACTGTCACCGACCTAAGAGTGTGTGAACCGAGGTCCACCATCGTTTTATAACCGGCAGAGAAAGAAAACATACTGCCAAACACTCACCCTCCTGCCGGTAAGAACAAGGACAGGTGAGCGTCTCAAAGGAGCAGGTGCGCACCTCCGCGCCTGCGCAGTGAGGCAGCTCAGCCCCGAGGGCGTGGGTGATGGAGCCGCCGCACAGGAGGCCTGGCCCGCCCCGGGGGTGGGGGGACAGAGGCGACCGCAGCTCTGCTGCCCGGGCTCAGCCTGGCTGGTGCGCGCGGCGGCCGGCAGGGAGCGCCCCCGGGCCGGGATGCGCGCTCGGGCGGCGGCAGAGGTCTCCCCGAGGCAGCGCGGGCGCCGGGCGACCGGAGCACGCCGGGCACCCTTGCCCACCACCGCTGACCGCGCAGGGCGCCGGGGCCCCCCTGCGCACCCCGCGCACCCGGAGGCACGCTGGAGCATCCCGGCGCCGGGCGTCGCCTGCGCTCCCCGTCGCCGGTCTCTTTCCCGGGCCCTGGGGCGTCAGCAAGAGGAGGGGTGCGCTGCTGCGAGTCGGGTGCAGCCGCACCAGGAGCCCAGGCTTTTTTTTGAGGGGGCGGTGAACAGAGCGCTGATCCCAGGAAGAACTCGTATCCCCCTGTACATGGGGACCCCGGGACCAGGGCAAGTGGGGGCACTCGGAGGAGGGGGGCGGAGGCAGCGCCAAGAGGAGGGCTATGCGTCCTGACCCGCCCACTCCAGGGTCCCCACCCGCCCTGCGGACCGGCCGAGAGACCTCCCTGGACCTCCCTCGGTGGGGGAGGTGGAGAGGCGTGTCTCCCTCCCGCCGAGAACCGCGCTCCTCCGGCGGCGCTAGGGGGCGGCCTCTCCCTTTCCACCGGCTCCTGGGACACCTGGTTCTCCGGATCCGCTGGGATGGGGGTGGGCGGGCTCGCTCCGCAGCCCAACCTTCAGCGCTGAGAGCCTCCCACCCCCAGCGGCCTTCCTCCTGAAACAGGATGAGCCGTCATCAGGTGGGGCGTGGGGGGTTGGGACAGGGACACCCCTGATGGGGGATGCCTCTCAACAGAGGCCTGGGCTTTTGTGTAGAGAGAAGAGACAGACAGACAGACACGCACACGCAGAGAAAGGACGGGGGAAGAAGCCTGACTGCACAGGTCCAGGACGGGTAAGGCGGGGCTGGGGTCCTGGCTCCAGGAGGTTGATAAACTAGTCCCCTCTTGCCAGGGTGGAGGCGCCCCCACCTCGAAGGGATGGGCATTATGAGCCCCCCTATTAAAGGAGGCGAATGGGGCTGCTCCCACGCTGGTCTGGACCCTGGAGGCGGGGAACCCTGTAAGGCTGCTGAGAATGTTGGGGGGTGGGGGCCATCAGCCTTGCAGGAGTGAACCACAGATTTCCCCGCCCAGGTATCTGGTGGGTGGTGTCCCAGCTCTGGTTAAGTGACTCCCGCTCCCCTCTCCCAGAGAGTTTGGGGCATAGCCTGGGTCTGCCCCCACCCCAGGCAGCCCCACCTCTGCCCACCGTGTCTGGAAAGCTCCTCGGGTTTGAGACACACGTCTCTTGGGCAGAGGAGTCTTCCAGGTACAAGGGAGACCTGCAGACCTGCGCGCCTGACAAGGATAGCTCATTAGGTCTGGGGCGACCTCCGGCTGAGCTAAGAAAGTCTTCTCATAAATAGTTCTGCAGAAGCACTTCAGTTAAAAATGACAGTGAGCCCTGATGAGGTCACTTTAGGTGTGTATATGTGGACCATCATTTTAGAGCAGTTACAGGCTCACGGCAAACATTGAAAGGGAGGTACAGAGATGGCCCGCATGCCCCCCAACCACGTGTGCACCCTCCCCTGTTATCTCCCACCGGAGCCGTCCATTGATCACAGTTGACGAGCCCGTGTTGACAGTCAGCATCACCCAAAGTCCGCAGTGTCGTAGGGTCCACTCTCAGAGTCGTGCGTTCTAAGGGCTTGGACCAGTATGATGTCCTGCATCCACCACTGGAGCATCACACGGAACAGTTTCGCTGCCGTAAAGTTCCCTGTGCTTCTCCTGCTCAGCCCTCCCCTTACCCGGGCTGATCCCCGGCTTTCTCCTTTCCTTCTGGAGTCTCTCTAGGGAGTCTGGCCAGGCCAGGTCCAGGATTCGCACACTTGGGATGACGAGACGTGGCTTCAGGAATGAAGGAACGCGCGCCCTCAGGACGGGCCAGCCAGGCAGAGACTGACCGCTGACCTCGGCACGCAGGTCCCGGAGGCAGCACCAGCCTCCACGCAGAGGACCCACTCCCGGGAAGCAAGGCGTAGTCACGTCCTTCAGCTGGCCAGCTGGGCAGCGCAGTGGCCCCTCCGTGGGGCTGAATCGTGGCCATCCTGAGCTGTTTGGTTGTAAATAGCCAAATGGAAGAACCAGGACAGGGAGAACTGTAGGCCACTGGGAGGCAAGGTGCCCGGCTGGCTCTCAGTCAAGGTGGGAGAGCCTACAGCAGGGGTCACGCAGTGCCAAGTAGGCTGCTCCGAGGTGGGCAGTCCGCTTGTGTGTCCAGTGGCGCCCCCTGGCGCACCTGCCTGGCTGGCCTCGCTTGCTGCTGTACCCATTTTCTTTTGTCGCGTGCATGAATGATTCCATGGATGAACAAATGCTTTCTCCCTTGCGTCGACTGCTGCCCTGGGGGCAGGACCGGAGGCCGCACCAGCTGGCTGTCAGAGCCATGGGGAGACAGCGTGGCTCACCTGTGCCCCCCGCCCCGCCCCAGGGCCACTTATCTGCAGACAGGGTCCCCCAGGGAGCCAGAGCTCCACAAAGGCCCCCTACATTTGACCAGCCACGGAATCCTCAGCCCCTCCTGCCAGCTCATGGTAACAGCTGGGGAACCATCCCCCCGGGATGGGGGCATGCTGCCCAGCCCTGGCTGGACGCAGGCACAGGGGCGAGGCACTCCATTAACATTGCTGCAGGGTCCCGCGACTGTTGATATCAGCACTTCAGGGTTATTTATGAATTCATCTATTTGCCAGGACAAGCTTTTCTGCATTCGGTTGCCATGGTTGCCTTAAAGCCGGTATCTTATTAATTCTGCATGTTATGAAATAAATTTAGATCAGACAATCGCAGTGAAGGTTCTTTTTTTTTTTATTGTGCTGTTTAGTTCTTGACGCCCAGGGTAGGACGTTTCCAGCTCAGAGAGTCAGCATCAATCAGGTTCTGGGTGCCTGGGCGGGGTGAGGGGAGGTGCTCCTGAGCCCAGGGCCTGAGGACGGGGCAGGGAGGGGGGCAGGGAGCTGCACAGGGGAAGGGAGAGGCCGGAGGGACCCAAGTGGCCTGGCCACTCCTGCAGGGGTCCCACAGCTGGATGCACAAAGCCATCAGGGTGGGAGGTTGGGTTCCCTCTAGATGTTTCAGCTGGGACTGTGAGCTGGAATCAGACCGCTGGTGCTAAGGGTGCAGAGTGAGGGGCCTGCTCCGGGCCCCTGGGGCCGCCCAGGATGGCGAGTGGGCATTCACCAGAAACAGCATGCGCCTCCTGAGGTCATAAGCCCAGGAGGCAGGGACTGAAGGGTCTGGAGGGGCGCTCCTGGGACCTCTTAGTCAACTTGGCTGCTTTGATTTGAGTTCCCATCCATTACCTGCCCAGGATGATCTTTGATCTGCCTGGCCACCTCAGGAAACACCACTGTTAAACCTCTGACTTACAGAAGAGACGAAAGGTCACAAGCACAGTTCTGTGATGGCTGGATGACTGGATGCAAGTCTACTCTCTGCCCAGGGCACTCTAGGGCCCTTCCCCAGCCTCCGAAGTAAAGCCTTGGCTTGCACCCCTGCAAAGCCCCCAGGCCTGTTCCCCTGGCCCCCTGCCGCCCAGGCAGCCACCCCTTCCCGCTCCCTCCGTGGAGTTCAGTGCCTGGAGCGGGGCAGTGGGCAGTCTGAGGCCCCGTGGGGCTGGTACCCAGTGTCCAGACTCTGACACAGACCTTCTATGGGCACATTACAGCTCTGGCCAGGCCAGGACTTTGCTTCTGCTGATGGCTAAGACGCTGGGCTCAGGGCCAGGAGAGCGTGAGGAGCCCAGATGGGCAGGGGACGGTGAGTGGGTGGAGGGGGACCCTGCCTGGGGCTCTGCAGAGAGCTGTAGGCATAAAGGACCAGGCTGGATGTGGGTGCCAACGAGACCCAGGAGACGCGGCCGCCTCAAGAAGCGGGGCGGACTCGGCCGCCGGGGGCCCTGGGCCCAGCATTGAGGTTGCCCTGCAACCTCGAGCTGCCGCTGGCTCTCGGAGGCCTCGGCTCCTCTGTCAAATGGCCAGGAGACTCCAGGGTCTTTCCAGCTGGGCCAGGAGACATTGACCGTCTGCAGGGCAACACCGTTCCATCATCACACCTGCTGTCCTGAAGCGCCACGCCCCGACCCCAGTCCGCTGCCGGCAGCCTGTCCATTACCCCCCTCCCTGAGCAGCACTGACGTAGGCTCCTCAGATGCTCCCAGCCCCCCCTGGGCCAGATCAGAGCATTGACAGAGCTGGGCTGGCCCTTTAATTAAGCTTCCTTTAATTAAAAACCTGGGGTTCATTATTAGACTTGGTAATTGATTTAATTTTCTGTGGAATCCAAGTGCCAAACTCCTCCATCCTGTGCACTCCCAAATTCCGGGGAGGGGGGTGGGTTGGAATTGGATGGACGAAAAGGAAAAGCGTCCTGGAGAGCTGACCCCTCCCTCCCCCCTCCCCCCACCCTCTTTCCTCCGCAACACGCAACTTAGGTTTTGTCGGTGGAAGATTCCCATCCAAGCTGGGGGCTCCTCTCAATCAGGCAGTTTTCCTAACGGGAAAGACAGGCAGCCCCCGCTTCCCGCACCCACTGCCCTGCTGGGTTTCTAGAGACTACAGCACCCAGGCCTACAGGGACCCTGGCCTCCGCATGCCCGGCCTGGGGGGTGGGTGGGTGTCTCCGCCAGAGGTCCCGGAAGACAACGACACGTGCTCTGAGTCGGAGGGGCCTTGAGTTGGGTGGAGCGGCTGCCCCAGGCTTTCTCCCAGTGCAAGAGAGAGGAGTGGGCCTGCCCTGCGGGGACCCCACCACGGTGAGCACCCCCCAGAGGGCAGAGTGCCAGCTGATGGCGGCTCTGGGGCTTGATGGCCAAGGGGAGCAGGGGAGGCAAGATAACCAGTCGTGTTTGCAGCAAAAAACCCTCCATTCATGGTCTGAGAGAAGACAGGAGTGGTGGGCCCCAAGCTCACCTGTGAGGTTAGACGCCTGGACCGTCCCGGGCAGGGCGTGGGGCTGCCGTCTCTCATTTCTAAACACCTCAAGTTCCGGTCACCCTCCTGTCTGATTCGCAGTGGTCCTCCTGGCAGTGAGAACAGCTGTAAAGGGAAACGCTCCCCCCTAATCAGGATGAATCCTGAAACTACCTTTTAAAAACAGAGGTTGGAGGGCTTCCCTGATGGTCCAGTGGTTGAGAACCTGCCTGCCAATGCAGGGGACAAGGGTTCAATCCCTGGTCTGGGAAGATTCCGCATGCTGCAAAGCAGCTAAGCCCGAGCCCTGCAACTACTGAGCCTGCGCTCTGGAACCCACGTGCTGCAACGGCCGGAGCCCGCATGCCTAGAACCTGTCTCCACAGAAGCAGAAGCCTCCGCGATGTGAGGCCCCTGCGCCCCCACCAGAGAGTGGCCCCAGCTCCCACAGCTGGAGAAAGGTCCTGTGCAGCAAGACCCAGCACAGTCAAAAAAAAAAATAGAGGTCGGGCTTGGACAATTCTGGGGGTTCCTGCAACACTAGAGCGCGGATGGAGCATTTGCCCAGCAGTTCCTCTCTCGGGCCCACACCTGAGAGAGCTGCAAACACATGTCCACGCTGGAGCTTGCACACGAGTGACCTCAGCGGCTTTATGTCCAAAGGTCAGAGCAGAAACAACCCAGATGTCCATTGTGTGATGAGCGGATACAAACAGAACGGCGTCCATCCACTGGGGGGACATTACTGGGTGATGAAATGGGATGAGGCCCCGACCCCTACAATGCAGATGGACCTCGGAAACGTGATGCTGACCGAGAGGAGCCAGACACGAAAGGCCGCGTGTTGTGGGATCCCAATCGCGTGAAATGTGGGCCAGTGATTGCCAGGGGCTGGGAGGGATGGGGTACTGGGGTGAGAGCTAACAGGTGCGAGACTTCTTTCCTTCTTTCGTTTTTCACACTGTCGTACAGTACAATGACGTAAGATCCGCCTCCTCAGCCTCCTCCGAGCGCACAGCTCAGGGTTCTCAGGCAAGCACGCGCTGTGGTGCAGCCATCTCCACGTTGTCTCAGGTCTCGCATCTCCCCAGACAGGAGCCCTGTCCGCAGGAGTCACTCGCTCCCCTCCCCTCCCGCCGCCCACCCCGCCCTCCACTCCCGTCTCCTTCCTCTCTCCCTGGGTTTGACTCCTCTAGGCCCTCACAGGGGTGGGTCCCGCAGGACTGATCTTTTCGCTTGGGCCTTTTCACACAGCACAACGCCTGCCAGGCCGTCCTCGTTGGAGCCCGCGCAAGGCCTGCCGGGCCCGTCCTCATTGGAGCCTGCGCCAGGGTTTCTTTTCAAGATGATTCAAAGCGTTCAATAATTGACTTTGCTGATGGTGGCACGGGCTTCCCGTTGGGGTGAGTGGTGAAGAATCCACCTGCCGTTGCAGAGACGCAAGAGACGACAGTTGGATCCCTGGGTTGGGAAGATCCCCTGGAGGAGGGCACGGCCACCCCCTCCAGTCTTCTTGCCTGGAGAATCCCCATGGACGGAGGAGCCTGGCAGGCTACAGTCCATGGGGTCGCAAAGAGCCGGACACGGCTGAAGCAACTTAGCACGTAACACTATGGTTGCTCACTTTGGTGAATATACTAAAAACCATTGACCTGTGCGCTCCAGCTGGGCGAATTGTACAGCATGTGAGTTATGAGTAGAGGCTGGGTCCAGGCCACCTGCCCACCTTCCCTCCTGTCCTGCAAGCCGCTAAGCTTTAGACCCCAGAGTCTGTGGGCTTTGTAGCCACTTCCTATGGACAGAGGCACACATGTGGCTCCTGGGTGAGACGCTTCTGAAACTCTCGGGCTGAGGGACTCAGCCAGCTTTCCTCCCTGCTGGGACCTGTGCTCCCTTCCCCCATCCCGCTCCTGGCACACCTCATCAGCCATCCTTGGCCCCACCCACCCCACATGGCGTCTGAGAACATCAGTCCCTGCCCTGCAGCGTGGGGGAGCATCCGTGTGGTCATCTCTGTTCTCTGAAGCTTAGTCCTGCCCTCACTGGCTCCGGTCAAATGCACAGTGCCCACCTCGAGGCATTCAGCCAAGTTGGTGCCCTCCTCCCAGGGGTGTGGAGGCAGGCGCCCGAGTGGATAAAGCCCTGGAGGGTGGTGCCCAGTGAACGGCAGGTCAGACCAGCACAGGGCGGGGCCATGTCCCGGCTGGGTCCTCCTCAGGGACCCAGGCAGTGGGCAGCCTGTGTGGTTGGCACCATCTGCAAAGCTCAGTGCTTCCTAGGAGCTGAGTCACGCACTCACATTCCCCAGCTTCTGAATTTTTGGTGAGCAGAGGGCTTGAGGACACCCGGCCAAGAAACCCACCCCATCCCGCCAACCCCATGGGTTTCCTTTGAGGTCGGGGAAGATCCCCCAGGGCGTGCGCCATCCACCCATGTGCCCAGGGCCCTTCCCCCAACTCAAATCCTGGCTGCAATTTATTCTGCCTCTTTTACATTGTCGTATAGACGGGCTGTGCTGCATCCTACAGGTATTGATTTTGTTCTATTTTACTGGTTTTAACTTAATGACTAGAAACTCCAAACAAATAAAATTTGCTTTAAAATCTCAGGGAGATCAATGAGGGAGGGCAGAATCACTATTCTATGAGCCGAAGGGACAGACCCTGGGCCTCCCAGCATCATCGCTCATGGCCAGAGGCTCCCTGGGGAGGGAGTCCTGGGGAGAAGGCAGGACGTTTGTGCGTGCCTGGGGAAGCCCGCTCCCCCCATAAAGCCAGACCCCCACCTCTCTGGGCGGTGAGGCCGTTTGAAAGCCTATATCCAGGTTGTAAAACTGGAAAAAAAAAAACCTAAACTTGTTATTCATGTTTCCACGAGTCCCAGGCGGCCTCCACCCCCAGTGACCTTGGAGGCTGGCCAAGGACCAAGTTGGCCCAGGCCAGGCCAGGCCACAGATGCCTGCAGAGGAGAGGGCCCCTTCTGAGTCTGGTTCGCTGGGGCAGCTGCCGGGCCGGGTCTGGGGAGAGGCTGCCGGCCGGCCACCGAGGAAGAGGGGCCCTGGTGATGTCTCTCTCGGGGCCGAGCAGGGTGGGAACCCTTGTTTGCCTCTGCTGGGCACCACCACCCGGCACCCCGGCCCTAGCGTGTGGACACAGACGTGGAGAAGTGAAAGGGGAAGGGTTAGTCACCCAGGTGTGTCTGACTCTGTGTGACCCCATGGACTACAGCCCACCAGGCTCCTCTGTCCATGGGATTCTCCAGGCAAGAATATTGGAGTGGGTTGCCATGCCCTCCTCCAGGGGGTCTTCCTGACCCAGGGATCGAACCCAGATCTCCGGTGTTGCAAGCAGATGCTTTACCATCTGAGCCACCAAGAGGTGGGAGCCTTCCTGAAAACTCCAGGGTCACCCTTGCTAATGGGCCAGGCAAGAGGGGGTGGTGGTCCTGCAGCTCAGGGTCTGGCCCCTGCCACTGCTCCCTCCCCTGGACTGGAGACAGCCAGGCTGCCTTTCAGACCCCAGGGTCTCCAGCCATCTTGGAAAGGGGAAGCTGGAGGGGGCTGCTGGACAGGGAGTCCTGGCTCCGCCCCCACAGGTGAGGCTGGGAGCGAGGCCCCCACCCGCCTCCAGTCCTGTGGGCATGCCCTTCTGCAGTTCTGTGTCCTCTTTCAGGTGTGCAGGGAGCCCAGCCAGAGGGGTGGACCCAGGGGCAGGAGAGGAGACGGACCCTGGCAGGAAGTGGCCCCACCTCCCCTCTGCCCCAACCCTGCCGGAGGGGGACTGGCAGGACCCCCTTCTGCCCTGAGGTCTCCCAGCCAGGCCTGTTCCACGTCTGGGGCCCAGGGGGGCACCTCCTCGTCCCTCCCCACCAGAGATCTGGGTCAAGGCCTGAGGGGCTTTCTTGGGACGGGCTCCCACCCCCACCGCACATGCGCATCACTTGGAAAGATTGTGGCCCAGCTGGGACCAGTTAGCGGGAAATCAGAGTCCCTGAGCCAGGTGAGGCTGGTGGAATGTGTGGAGCCAGGTGGGACCCCCTCTCCCCCAGGGTGGCTCACCCCAACCTCTCCACGGGTGCAGAGCTAGGGGCTCATCTACTCTTTGCCCACCAACCCTAGCCCATCCTCTGATTGCCCCGTTGGGGTGGGTGATGATGAGCTCAAACAAAAATGCCAGTTTCTGTCTGGGGACCCGGAGCCTTTATCTGAGTGGACACTCTTTCTCAGGCCTTGGCGGTGGTGCCCTCCCTGACAGAAGCCCACCCCGCCCCTTCTAGGTGGTGGGCAGTTCCCAGATGCCCCTGGGTCACAGGTCCCATCTGGGGTGGTCTCACAGTGGGGCGCTGCTCCCCACCCAGACCCACGGTCTGCGGACCTCTGCTCTGAGGAAGGGGACGCGGGGCCACGTGCACGCAGAGTGCCCACCCTGGGAAACCTGGAAAGCTTACCCTGCCCCCCCAGACCTCTTGCCACAAGCCCTGTCGTGGGGTTGCAGAACTACAGTCCAGATGCCTCTTCATGAGCAGGCGCATTTGGCCAGCCTGGCTGGGCACTCCGACCCCAGTCCTGACATTACACATGGACAAGGGTAGGCAAGTGGCCTCAGCTCCCAGACCAGACGCTCCTCTGCCAAACAGGCCGGGCCTCCAGCAATCTCAACCAGGTGGCACCTGAAAGCCCCTCCTGGGGCACACACGGTCAGAGAGCCTTAGAAATGACCAGGGGAAACAGAGGGGTTTTGCGTGTTTCCCTCTGTCAGCGGCTTTGGGGGACCATGGCCCCATCACACACGTGGGGACACGGACCTGCGGGGCTATGTGGTCAGGCCTGGTGGCCACCTGGGGACCCCCATCCTGAAGCACACCTGGGGGGCTTCAGTCAGTTCCTGGGGGAGGGGGCAGCTTCCTTGGGAAGCCTGGCCAGCTTGGTCCCCTTGCTCGGATAGCCCTGCCACCCAGGGTCAAGGTCGGCAGAAACATTGACTGGAGATGTCCCCTGAAGTCCAGTAACTTAGGGACAATTAAGGGACGTTTCCGTAATGAGGAAATCATTGACTTGAGTGGAGTGGGGAGGTGGGTGCTCGCTGGGGGCCAGCGGGTGGGGCCGCTGCTGCTGGAGGGCAAGTCCTGCCGGGCCCAGGGTCAGAGGTGCCCCCTGGGTGGGGCTGGGCCTGGAGTGGTGGGGAATACGGAGGTGCCAGCCGAGGCTCCCGCTTGGGGTTGGCCTGTTTTTCCTGACCGCTCATTCCTGGTCCCTGGGCTGAGGATGCAAACGGGCTCCCCCAGCCCCTCCAGTTCTTCCTTCTCCCCAAACAAGGGGTGTGTCTGATTCTGGGGGGTGCGCTTCCGTCTCTTCTCCACAGACATCACTCCCAGACCTAGGACCTGAGTCCAGGAAGTTCTGGAGCTGCCCCTTTACCTCAGTCTCAGCCCACAGGTGCACCCCTGCCCGTGGGCTCTGGGCAGAGCTCAAGGGGGATTTGCACCAGTTCTGGAGGAAGGCGGCTCTGAGCTCCACAGAGGTCCGGACGCGGAGACCGGCCCTGTGGGCCAGCCGTCTGGGCTGCCTGGAGCCCACGTGACCTGGTGGGGGCCTGCAGTGGCGGCGTAAGAATGAGGACTCGGGCAGCTGGGCACCGTGGGCACCGGGATGGAGCCGGGTTGTTGCTGCTGTCCAGTTGCTCAGTTGTGTCTGACTCTGCGACCCCATGGACTGCAGCACGCCAGGCCTCCCTGTCCATCACCAATGCCCGTAGTTTGCTCAGACTCACATCCATTGAGTCAGTGATGCCATCCAACCATCTCATCCTCTGTTGTCCCCTTCTCCTGCCTTCAATCTTTCCTAGAATCAGGGTCTTTTCATGAGTTGGCTCTTTGCAGCAGGTGGCCAAAGTATTGGAGCTTCAGCTTCAGCATCAGTCCTGCGAATGAACATTCAGGGTTAATTTCCTTTAGGATGGACTAGTTTGATCTCCCTGCTGTCCCAGGGACTCTCGAGGGTCTTCTTCCCTTGGAGCCGGGCAGCACTGAGCAAATTCTTCCCCACCCCAGGCCTCAGTCTTCTCAGCTGTAAAATGGGCTGATGATGCCAACTCATGAGGAGTAAATGAAGGGAAATGAGAGGAAAGGGCTCAGGTGCCAGCTTGTTCTGTCCCGAGAGCAGCCACTTCAGGGGGAAGGAATTCTCAGTGCGCCCCCACGCTGGACTCTGATGGGTCTGAGAGAGAGAGAGAGAGAGAGAGAGAGAGAGAGTGAAGCCCTCCCTGGGGACCAGAGGGCTGCAACCCCACTCCCAGGTCCCAGAGGTCTGGCTGCCTCTGTGGCCCCTGCAAGAGCCCTGCAGTCACCAGGCCCCCCAGCCCTCACCCACCCAGGGCTGCATCCAAGCCACCCACCCACTCCTGTGGTCCCCTCCGCAGGAAAGAGGCTGCCCGGTGGGTCTGCCAGGACCGCTTCCCAGGCAGGACTGCTGGTCCCCTCTCCCAGCTCCAGGCTGGGATCAGGAAGAACCTTCCCCTTGAGCTGGAAGAAGTCCCTGCCGCCCCTGGAGCCAGCCGAGGTGGCAGGTCGCCTTCAGGAGGAACTGTGCACGTGTCTGTGGTACATGTACGTGTGCCTCGGGGTAAGTGCACTCATGTGTGCAAGCAAGGTCATGCACGCACAACCTGCAGTGTGCTCACGGGACGGGTGTGCCCATGTGTGCAAGTGTGCATGTGTGTGTTGTGTGCAGTGCGTGAGTGTACATGGGGTATGTCTGCGTGTGTGCGTGTATGACTGTGCGTGTGTGTGTGAGACACTGGAGTGTGTGTGTGGGGAGGGTGAGAGTGTGGGCACCGCTAGCACCTGTCTGAGCTCAGGCACCCAGCAGCCCCCTTCGCTGAGGGACTCCCCTGCTCCAGGGAGCCCCACGTGGCACAGGGGCTGTCCCCGTCGTGGGGACGAGGTGGGGGCAGCGAGGGGGCACAGCTCAGGGCCTGCGCCCACCCGGCTGGCACCCCCTCCCTCTGCAAAGTCAGTTGAACCTGACCCGGTGGCCACCGGAGTGAAAAGTCCTCCACCTGCCAGATGCTCTCCAGGTCAATTGTTAATGCTGCGCATCAATTATTGAAGGGGAGGGCTCCCTCTTTTCTTAAAAAAGCAGCAGCAGCAGAGAGCGGGCTCAGGTTACCCCAGCCCACGCAGGAAGGGCGGTCCTGGGAGGAGCTGAGCCCTGGGCTGCCATGTGCGGGGGGCAACGTCCCAGGAATAGCTGCTCAGGCCCCGGGCAGGGCGGGGAGGGTTTCCTGGGCTCCTGAGTGAGCCCCTGCACAAGGTCTGTCCAAGGGGGACCCTAGCAAGAAATAGGGGGCAGGGGTCCTGGCGGTGGTCACTCTACAGTTGACCCCTTCTCTCCCTCCGCTCTGCTTGGCCGTGCTCCCCTGGGACCGAGTGTCTAGTGGGGATGCAATCAGGGCGGCTTTGTGGTCCTGGAGGCAGGGTCCTCTGCAGCCTGGGGGTCCTGGGATCGTGTGGCCAGGTCAAGGTCCTGCTGGAATCGGCCAGCCGCAGATGGGGGACATGCAGAGTAAGCACGCCCCCACCCGATCCTCTGTCCAGGCCGAGAGTTCCTTGAAGTGATCAGACCAGAGCTTCAGGCCAGGAAGGCCGGTTGGGGGGTCAGCCCCTGCCCCGTATCCTCCCTGGAGAGGGACGCAGTGAGCTGGCCCGTCCCCTAGTGGCTCTTGGCAGGGCAGGGATGAAGAGCCCCGAAGCCCAGACTTCCAGGGGAGCCCGCACAGGCTTCGGGACAGCTCGGTGGCCGCAGCCGCCCGCCCCTTGGAGATGCTGTGTGGCCCACGTCAGGGGTTAGGGGTTCTGGGTGCCACAGACCGACGTCTGAGATCTCATTTTGGAGTCAGACGTGAGAGGTTGGAACCACGTCTCCAGTTTCATTGAGCGACAAGGCACAGCCTGGGAGGCAGAGGGGACGTCCTCAGAGCTGCAGCAGCTGCCCAGGTTCAGGCCCGGTCTCCAGGACTCCGGCCCCGAGCTGAGCTGGCCGCTGGGCCTCCAGGGGCCATGGATGGCCGTGCCTGGGGGCGGCCCTTACTCGGTGGTCATCCTCACGCCTCGCCAGCCTCACGTGGCAGGTGCTGCCCTGGGTCCATTTCATAGACAAGGAAAGTGAGGCCTGAGGGCTGGGATGTGGTCACCCAATCAAGGCCACCAGCAGGGGAGGGGTGGGGCTGGGGTCTGAGCCCACCACTGTGCCCCCCGGAGCAGCATAGCCCCCACACCCGAGAGACCCCCGGCCCTGCTCCCTGCCCACGGTCACCACGGCATAAACAGGGCAAAGGACAGTCATCCTGCTCCTCGCGTGTCCGATGTCAAGACATCCGATCAGGCTGGTCGGGCCTCCTCTGCGCGCATTTGCTGGGCCTCTCCAAGGTGCCTGAATTATGCACGAGGCCCAGCCTGCAAGTGGCAGATGGGGCGCCCACGGTAACCAGAGCCAGGGGGGCGGGGGCAGGAAGGGGGAGCGGTTGTCGGAGGGCGGGGGAGGCATGCAGGCTGCGCCTGGCCCCCGGGAACTCGCAGTGAGGGACAGAGCCAGCGGTCTGTGCCCAGGCACTGCGTCTTTGAGCCCCTCTCTCTGCGTGGATCTGGAGGGTGGGGGCCTGGTCCTCATGGAGCTCTGATGGGGAAGCGGGTGGGAGGCCAGGGGTCTCAGGCCCAAGTTGGGCAGCCAGGGCTGGGCTGCAGCAGGGGAGGACACAGCCCTGAGGACCTGGGGCCAGGGGCTCGCACTCAGCTGTCCTAGAGCCTGGCAAGGCCTGCCTTTCGTTGAAACCCCAAACATGGAAGTCCGTCTGGTTACAGGAGTGGAGGCGCTGCCCAGGGGAGGGAGAGGGGAGGTGGGCGTGCTGGAGGGGTGGTCCCCGAGGACAGCGGGGGCACCCTCGTCCCCAGGGTCTGAGGCCAGAGCCCGTGGCGGGGGCTCGGGGCAGAGGCGAGGGAGACTCCTGGGTCGTAGAGCTCAGATCTTCCCCCGGATGCCGGTCCGTCCACGTCCCAAGGTGGGCCTTCAGGCTCTCAGGTCTGTTGAAATGACAGCCCCTGAGAGGAATCGCCAGGTGTCTGTCAGCCTCACTCCGCCCCCTCCGCCCCGCCCCCGGCCCCAGGACCCGCCCTCTCACTCACCACACCCACACCCTCCGGGTAGACTTCCAGACCTCCGTGTGCCCCCGGATCGCCCACCACTCCAGCCTCTGGGCCGGCGAGCCCTCCCCGAATGCCCCTAGTCCCCTGGGTAGGGTGGACCGTGCGAGCGTCTCTCCAAACAATGATTTATCTCAGAATTAAGTGTATTACACCGAGAACTTGCCAGTTCTGTCCCGCCGACGTGCATAGGAAATCTGGCTAATTAAATATATTATGCAGTGTAGCCTTGATTGTTGGGAATGAATCAGGTTAATTGCGGTGAGAATCACGCTTCATAATTAACATTACAGCCCTAAATCAAAGACGGGGCACCTTCCTGCTCCCCACCCTGGCATGGGAGGCACAGAGGGGCTCCTGGGAGACCCAGGACGCCTGGCACTCTGCTCCTGGTCTCCCCGCGTGGACCCTTTGGGGGAAATGGGGCCTCAGGCAGCAAGATGCCTTAGTCCACCCCCTGGGCTGGCGAGCCGGGCCTTGGGCCCAGTTCAGCCCTTACTAGAGGGGATGGCCTATGAAATGAGGTGGGGGTGGGGCGAGCCCAGGGGGCCAGTGGGAGGGTCTGGGAAACAGGACAGCTTCTATGACAGTGTCTCCTGGGGCTCCATCCAGGAAGCCCAGCTCTGCTCTCAGCAAAGTCCTGGCTTCACAGAGCTGATATCCAATGGGGGAGACAGACAAGCAAAACACTCTTGGGAGAGTCCAGGGTGTCGTGATGGAGGCCAAGCAGCTGGTCCTGTCGCCACCTGGGAAGTGGCCTGTGAGCTGATTCCTGAGTGGCGGGAAGGAATGCATCACACGAGGCCCTGGGGGAGGGAAGTGGCAGGTGCGAAGGCCCTGAGGTAGAGACAGGAGACACCAGGGTGGCCAGAGCGGCTGGGCTGAGAGGCTGGCTGCGCTGGGCCCTGTGGGGTGGGCCGCCATCATCCTGCCCCCTGCCGCAGCCCCAGCGAGCACAGGCTCACCGCATCTCCACCCTCTGCCCCTCGTCTCGGAGCCTTGTCGCTGTGGCCCCCCGGGTGGCTCTGGGCCTGCGCAGTCCAGCCTCCCAGGGTGGCCTGAGTAGGGTCAGGATACCCACAGTGGCTCAGGAAAGGCTGGCCATGTCCTCAGAAGCCACCCTTATCCCCGGCCTGCAGAAGCAGCTGCCTCCTGGCTGGTGGGCCATGCAGGGAGGCGTGAGGTCATGACCCCAGATGAGCCCCTGGGGCCTGCTCTGGCTTGGGACCAATGGCCACCGGGTCCTGAGCTATCTCTGCCCTGAGCCCTGGGTGGCTGGCGGGGCCCCTGGGCAGAGGCTTAGGCCACAAGTGCCCCCACCCCGGTTTCCCAGCCTGAAATCCCACCTCAGAGCCGTCCTGGTGGGTCCTGAAGCCCCCCACCCACCCTCCCTGGAGGCCTTTCTTGGGGAAGCCACATTCTGATCAGCCCAGGGTGGGGTAGAGGCTCAGGCAGGAGCCCTGGGCGTCCATGGAATGACATGGGCGCGTGGGTGAGAAAGGACGGTCGGGGCGGGCACTGGGCCCCCAGAACTCCCCTACCCCATTCCAGCATCATCCTGGAGTCTAGGGCCTGAATTCCTATCACATTCATCAGCTAGTCTAGTCGGGGCCACAGGCCACAGGAGGGGACCCTTGAGGGGCCTGCATTCCCATGCTAGGGCAGGGGTGCTGGTGGGATTGACCCAGCGGGGGGCCCTGCAGCAGGCACCCCCCGACCCTGCACCCTCCAGAAGTTCTCAAGGTCAGGACCATCTGCTGACAACCACGCTCCCCTCTCGCCCTTGGCGGAGGGCTGGGGTCAGGGGCCAGGCAGGCCTCCGAGAGCCATGTCCGGACGAATATCCGCGCCGCTGAAGGGCAGGGCGCGTGGGGCGGCCCGGCAGCTCCCGGTTCTACTTTAATTTCATTTCCCTGATGAAACAGCAGGATCAATCTGCTGGCCATTTAGCAAGGTGTCCCCATTTGCATACTTAAAAGATGCTGCGGGCGGGGAGGGGCCGGAAAACGTGCCTGGGCTGATTGAAGCCAGGCTCGCCTAGGCTAAAGGGAATTTAATTTCCAAGAGCGCACTCGGAATAGATTGCGGCACGCAGGATGCCTGCGCCAGGAGCCACGGAGACAGTGTCTAAGGGAGGTGACGAGCCTGGGCCCCGCGTCACTTCCCTTCAGCGTCTCTGTCCTGCTCTGGGTTTTAGCAGGAGTTATTATTGATTTTTTTTTTTAACACTGGAGGTTTCCCAGCCTTCCAGAGAAAGGGGAATTTAGTCCCTGTGAACGTGACAGATGGATCATCCCCTGACTTCCCCGTTTCCCCAAGAACCTGGAGTGCAAGAGTCCCCCGCGTCCAACATACAGCGCATCCCTCACCCTGGGGGCCGTGGAGGAGCCTCCCTTCTGGGAGGTCAGGACCGAAGGGACCCTGAGAGGTCGGGACAGATGGGACCCTGCCTTCTGGGCTGCTCTCAGCCTCCTGGTCCATCCTGCATGGGGCCAAAGCCATACTAGACCCGTGGCCTCAGGGCCCGGCACGTCTGGATTAGAGGGGCAGGGGCTCCCCTGGGGCTTCCCAGGTGGCACTCATGGTAAAGAACCGCCTGCCAACACAGGAGACGTAAGAGACACAGGTGTGATCCTGAGGTCGGAAAGATTTCCTGAAGAAGGGAACAGCTACGCACTTTAGTATTCTTGCCTGGAGAATTCCGTGGACAGAGGAGCCTGGGGGGTTACGGTCCGTGGGGTCACAAAGAGTTGGACACGACGGAGACAGCTGAAACCAGCACCACCAGGCTCCCCCGGGGGTCAGGGCAGCTGTCCTCAGCCAGGCCCCCGTCTCGGGTGGGGCAGTGGGCTGTCCCCGGAGCTGACTCAGCAGGGGGCCCTGACCACGTGAGGCCCTGAGAGAGGACTGGGGGGTAAGGACTGCCCGGGGGCATCCGGACCTACTCTCTGGACACCCGGGTCACTCTCGGAGCCCCATGGACTCAGCTCCACTGTCCTTCAACTGTGAGGGGACCCTGCCTAGCTCTGCTCATGACAGGAGGCAGCGCCTTCCTCCCCCCGGTATCGGGGCTCCACCTGGGGCTGGAGGCTTGGCTCAAGGCCCTGTATGCCCCAGGGGTGGGCTGCAGGCTCCGATGGAGCTGCAGGCCCGGACTGTCATGAGGCCCACTGCCCCCTCTTTGAAGGGCCACTTGGTAGGTGGCAGACCGTTGCCCTGAGACTCTGCAGGGAAGGGCCCTCCAAGGCTCTGTCTCCAGCCAGTCTTGAGGCTCTGAACAGGTCGTCCCATGCATGAACTGGGGGCAACATCAGCACCCCCCTCGTGGCTGCCGCCGTCACATGCGCTCCGTGCTGTGCAGAGCTGAGTCACTCAGTCCTGTCTGACTTTTGACGAACCCACAGTCTGTAGCCCGCTAGGCTCCTCTGTCTGTGGGATTCTTATGGTCAAGGTCAGAGAGCAGAGTGAGGGAAGACTGGGTTGGCACTTCTGGTTCTGATCCTAGCGTGGTCTCATCCCCACACGTCCCAGAGACGGAGCCCCCCTCCTCCCGGGCACAGTGGAATCTGCTCTGGGGCCAGTCTCAGAAGCTGGGGATGCCGTCTCCCCAGGACTGGGCTGGGGACAAGGAGGGAGCAGGCCAGCCCCTCCCCGCTGCCTCTCACCTCCTGTGGACCTGCAGGGTGGGGCTGGGAGAGCTGATCGTGCCCCCCAGACCCCCCCAGGGTCAGCTGGGGACCCAGAGGGAAGAATAGGGACTTCTGTGGGTCCAGGTTGCTCCTGGAGAGAGGGCTAGGCAGCAGCCAGACTGGGCCACATTTCAGGCCCCGAGGGTCTCTCCTGATCTCCATCCCTGGACCCTTGAGCCAGCCAATGCCAAGGCCAGGGCTGTGGGCCCCAGAAGGGGCTGAGTGGGTGGCTATGACGGGGTGGACAGCACCCGCTGGGCAGCCTCTGCTCGGATGCCCCCAGCACGTGATCTTCTTTGTGCCCAGAAGCTCCAGAGTAAATAGAGTAAACACTGGGCCTCCCCCGCCTGGAGTACCAGAAAACCATGTATTTATTTATTTATTAACGGCCTGACTGTATGGTTTGCAGGATCTTAGTTTCCTGACCGGGGATCGAACCTGTGCCCCCTGCAAACGAAGTGCAGAGTCTCAACCACTGGACTGCCAGGGAAGTCCCAGAAAACAGGTTAAAACGGCACGTAGGAGGGTTTTCACCACCACAGGGAACACCTTATGCTAAATATTTAACCTCCAGGAGGAAAGGCAGGGGAGTGCTCCGAGTGGTGCTGGCGCGTGAACGTGGGCTCCCCCGCCAGAAAACCGAGGGGGTCCCACACGGGGGCTTTTGTTGTTTTTGTTTTTTGACACTTCTCTGTACCTTCTCAGTTTAGGACGATGAACACATCTGACTTCCATCATGAGGGGAAAAATGGAAGAATAAACCATCAACAAGCTGGCAGTTCCGCCAAGGATTAAACAGAATTAGCGAGGGGCCCAGCAGTGTCCCCCAGCATGCATGTGCCTGAGGGAAACGACAGCTTCCCTCCACGCAAACGCTCACGAGGACTGTTCAGGCAGCGCTGTTCACAGTGGTCAGGAGGTGGGAACGTCGACAGGTTTCGGATAAACCAAGTGTGGAGCGTCTGCAGGAGGCACAGGATTCCCTCGCGAACGAGATGAAGCGCTGACACGTGCTGAGACACGCGAGAACCTCGGGAGCGTCACGCTCGGGGAGAGGAACCAGACACAAAAGCACACCCACCTGATGGTCCCTGTGCGGATTGCTCAGGACCGGCATCCACGGGGACAGAAAGCAGATCGCACGTTGACAGGGGCGGACGTGGGTGCCGAGGGGCGACAGGAGTAGAGTTCTTTCTCCTTCCTAAAAATAGACTTTATTTTTAAGAGCTGTTTTAGTGGAAAAGTGTTACTCACTTAGCCTTGTCCAACTCTTTGCGGCCCCCTGGACCGTAGCCCACCAGGCTCCTCTGCCCACGAAATTCTCCAGACAAGAATACTGGAGTGGAAAGCCATTTGCTTCTCCAGGGGATCTTCCTGACCCAGGGATCGAACCTGTGTCTCCTGCATTGCAGGCAGATTCTTTACCGTCTGAGCCACCAGGGAAGACTAAGAGCAGTTCTAGGTTCATAGCAATGTTGAGCAGAAGGTCCAGAGATTCCCCAGGTACCCCTTGCCCTGCTGCGCACCGCCTCCCCGCCATCAACATGGCCCACTGGAGCGGGTCCTTTTGTTACAACCGATGAACCTGCATTGACGTGTCACCAGCTCCCAGAGCCCATGGTTTGCATTAGGGCTTGCTGCCCTGCGGGCTGTGGGTTTGGACTAAAGTATAATCGCACGTAGTACCTGCCATTATAGCGACGCCCGGAGCAGTTTCACTCCCTGAGCATCCTCTATGCACCGCCTGCTCATCCCTCCCTCCCTCCAACCCCCAGCAACCCCTGAGCCTTTCACCATCTCCATAGTTTTGCGTTTTCCGGAATTTCACATAGTTTAATTCATACAGTCCGTAGTCTTTCCCCACCTCAGTTTTATTGAGAAGCAATCGACATACAGAGTGTATTAGTCCTAGGTGATGATTTGATACATGTATGTATTGGGAAGGGATGACCACAGTCAGTCTAGTTAATATCCATCACCTCACATCCTTACAACTTTCTTTTTATTGTGATAAGAACTTTTAAGGTCTACTCTCTTGACATAAATGTGCACAATGTTAATGAGTTGCCATGGTGTAGACTACATCCCAGGACTGCTTTGTTTATCCTACAACTGGAAGCTTATACCTTTTGACCAACCTTTTCCTTCCCAAGCCCTGCCTCTGGCAAATGCCAATCTGTTCTCTGTTCTTTTAAGTTTGGTTTTTTTGATTCCACATATAAGTGTGATTATACAGGATTTGTCTTTCTTTAACTTATTTCACTCAGCATAATGCCCTCAAGGTCCATCCATGCCATTGCAAATGGTGGAGTTTCTTCCATTTTATGGCTGCATGATGTTCCCGTGTGTGTGTGTGTGTGTGTGTGTACACACACCACATCTTCTTTATCCATTATCCATTGATGGACCCCAGTTGGTTCCACGTCTCGACTGTTGTACACAGGATGCAATGAACATGGCGGGTGGTGAGGCTCTTTTCTCGAGAGAGTGACTTCATTTCCTTCAGATAAACACAGGCAGACCTCGCCTTACTGTGCTTCAGAGTCACTGTGTTTCTTACAAACTGCGGGTCTGCGGCAACCGCGCTTCGGGGGCCACTCTCTGGGCGCCGTTTTCCATCCGCATTTGTGCGCTGTGTGTCTGTATTACGTTCTGGGAATGCTTGCGATTTCCAAACTTTTCATTCTTATCATACTCATTATGGTGACTGCCATTGGTGATCTTTGATGTGACTATTACAATCATCTGGGCATTTTTTTAGCAATAAAATATTTTTAAATTAACGTCTATACTTTGTTTTTTCAGAGATAACGCTATTGTACACTTAATAGACTACAGGATAGTGTAAACAGCTTTTAGATGCATTGGGAAAACTATATATATATATTATATGCATATGAGTGTGTGTGTGTGACTCGTTCTATTGCTGTGGCCTGGAACCCAGGCCGTGACATCACCAAGGTCTGCCTGTCCCCAGGAGTGCAGCTGCTGGGTCGTGTGGTAATTCCACCTTTTATCTTCTGAGGAACCACCATACTGTTCTACGGGACGCACCAATTCTCATTTTCACCAACAATGCGAAAGACTCAGGGGGCAAAGAATCTGCCTGCGGGGCAGGAGACACAGGAGATTTGGGTTCAATCCCTGGGTTGGGAAGATCCCCTCGAGAAGGAAATGGCAACCCACCCCAGTGTTCTTGCTGGGAGAATCCCGCGGACAGAGGAGCCTGGGGGGCTACGGTCCACGAGGTCGAAGAGAGTTGGACACAACTGAGCGACCGAGCAGCACAAGTGCGCACAGCAGGGTACAGAGGCCCTCTTTCTCCGCATCCTCGCCAACGCTTAGGTCTCATCTTTCTAACAATCTCTGTTCTAGCAGGTGTGAGGTCACAGCACTTGTGCTTTCGATCTGCATGGATGTGGCCTTTTCAGACTGACTTCCTTGAGTGCCTGATAGCATGTAAGGCTCCTCTGTGTCTTTCCCCGGCTGCATGGCTCATGTCTTTTTGTGTTTGTGTTGAGCGCTCAGTCGCGTCTGACTCTTTGTGACCCCATGGACTGTAGCCCGCCAGGCTCCTCTGTCTACGGGACTTCCCAGGCAAGAATACTAGAGTGGGTTGCTATTTTCTTCTGGATCGAGCCTGGGTCTCTGGCATTGCAGGCAGATTCTTCACCATCTGAGCCCGTGTTATCGGGGCTCACGTGTCTTTTTAGCGCTGGACAATATTCTGTCATCTGGATGCACTAGTTGATTTATTCATTCGCTTCCTGAAGGGCATCCCAGTTGCTTCCAAGTATTGGCAATTGGGAATAAAGCTGCTATAAAAAGCTCGTGCACAGGGCTCTGCATGGACACATTTTCAACTCCTTTCGGTAAATACCAAAGGGAATGATTACTGGATTATACGGTTAAGAGTGCTTTTGCGGGGGGCACTTCCTTGGAGGTCCAGCAGCTGAGACTCCAGTCTTCCAGTGCAGGGGGTCTGGGGTTCCATTCCTGGTCAGGGACTTAGATCCGGCCACTAAGAGTTCTCATGTCGCAACTAAAGAGCTTGTCTGCCACAGCTAAGACCCCATGCAGCCAAATAGATACCTTTTTTTTAAGGGTCCATTTTTGTAAGAAACTGCCAAATTGTTTTCCAGTTTCCTTTTAGGGTGATGAAAAAGTTCTAAAACTGAGTGTGGTGAGGGTCGAACAACTCTGTGAATACCCGGAGAGCCCTGAAGTGCGGCTTTGCGTGGGGGAATGGAGCAGGACGTCCCTTACGTCTCAAGAAAGTTTTTTTTGGTTAAATCTTTTCAGCAGCTGATGGAGACCCGAGGCAGCGGTCGATGGAGCCCCTCTCCTCCGCTTGGGTCAGGGGCACCCACAGGGGCGGCCGGGCAGATGGCAGGGCCGCTGGGGGGCATCCTCCCCGTGCCTCTGCCCCGCAGGGCCCCGGGGAGCCGGCCGGGCGGTAATCAGCGCGGGTGACAGGCTGAAAGGCCAGATTAAAAGCGCTGAAGGGACCTCGGTGGGTCGAGGTCAATAAATCTTGCTGGCCGCCGCAGCCTCCCTCCTGCTCTGTTCAGCAATCTGTCCGGCCGCCTTTCACGGGCCCAGTTGCTCCCCACCACCTCGGGGGAAGCGCCACAAATCACTGTGACAGACCAATCAACAGGCCGGGAGATTTTTATACACGCTGCCTCTTGAAGGATGACCCTCCCTCAGCAGCACATCAGAATAAATCTCTTCAGAAACTTTCCCGAGCGCCTCCCCCTGCCCCCGCGTGGCTGGTGGCCTCCCCGTTCCCCCACCGGCGGGCCCACCAGCTCCCCACCCACCCAGCTGGGCCCGCGTCCGCCCTGGGGCTCTGGCGGCTGCAGCCAGCCCAGACCCAGGGGGAGCTGATGGGTGACGGGGACCCCGTGATGGGAAGGCCCATCGTCCCTCCAGCCCGGCCTGCCAGGTCCTTGGACTGGCGGACCCTCGGTCTACCCTGAGCTGGGCCAGGGCACCTCATTTCAGCAGGAGAGAGGAAGCTTTATAAAATAATTCATAGGAAACTTAAAACACTCAGACACCGAGAAATTGCAAATGGGGAAATATGATGGATTGTGGGTTGAAAGAAGGCGACTTCTACAGGCAAAATTGATCCCTTGGAAAATGTTTTTGTCTGCTATGAAAAATGGGCACGATCTTGCCAGAGCTCCAGCGCTATAATCCCGAAAATAATTTGCTTTTGATTTCCTCTTAGTCTCTGCCGCTCTTCTCCCCGCGCAGGAGCCCAGGAGCTGGCCGGGCGTGGGGCAGGCTTGCCCCATCCGGGAGACCCGAGCCCCCTGTCCGCTGGGGCTAAGTCCACACTGTATCTGGAGGGCTACTTAGTGATGGTCTCTCCTTGGTGGACAGAGCCCATCTCGGCTGCCCCCCGTGGCCCCCAGCCCTCCCATTCAGTATCCCCCGAGCTGGGGACTTTTAAAAATGAAGCACAAAATCAAATCAGTGTCTCCTGGGAGAGCTGACAGAGACCACACTACCTTTCCCCTTCTGCCTGCTGCACACCGATCCCATTGGCGCTTCATCTCAGCACGGACCCCTGTCCCAGCGGCTGGGGAGACTGAGGCCTGAGTGGAGGGTCGTCAGGAAGAGTCAGAAATAGACCTATACCCGGCGGTTGGGGCTGGGCTTTGTGGAAGGTGGGAATACAGCCTTGGTCTCCAGCCCCAAGGGGCTGTCCCCGGATAATCCCCCGCCTGCCTGAGCAAAGCCTCTGGGAGGGACAGAGCTGTGGGTCCGGGAAGACCTGGGTCAGGGCTGCCCCCTCCTGGAGCTCGTGGGACCGCAGATCCCGGGTCCACCACCTGCGTTGGGGTCTCTGAGGGGGCAAGGTGGCCCACGCTCCCCAAGGAAGCCCCTTGCCCAGCACGTCCTACTAACACAATGACATCCCCTCACTGGGCGTCACCTCAGATCTGTGGATGTAGAATTCAGGCCAGAGTCATGAAGGGCTGTGGGGAAGAGTCCAGGGGTGCTGCTGCAGATGCTCAACCCCGGGGGCAACCACCAGCCTCGCAGGGTCCCGGGGCTGATGCCTGTGGGAGGGGCTTCAGGGAGAGGTCCAGAAGTCCAGGCCCCCAGAAGAGGTACCAAGAGGTAGGTGATGGGGTCACAGGTGGCCCGACAGCCTCCTCCCTCCTTGAGGTCACAGGGTCTCTCTGATGCCACCGTCCCGAGCCTTTCTTCTAGTGGGGAGGCGTGTGTCAGAGCCGTGGGGAGGACAGTCCTGGAGGAAGGGAGAGCCAGGGGCCGGGATGCTGGGCAGCAGCACTGGGACCCTGTGAAGGCCAGGTCTCTTGCCTCGCTGGCTGGCTGTGCAGAGGGCACACGGGCAAACCCTGCTCCCAGTCAGTGGGCCCCCAGGAAAGGCTGTGTCCACAGATGTGAAACCTGGGGGTGGGGGTGGCAATCCCACCCATTTAATCCCACCCATTGGAAGCCAGGCTGTGCCCCTGAGCCGAAGGCATGGAGTTGTCTCTGGAAAGAGGCGACTGGTGATAAAACTTCCGAGTGGTTCACCCGCCAAGGTCAAGGGCCCACGGAATCCCGGCGCCACATTCCGGCGAGGCCTGGACCAGGCTTCTTTGATTGAGTGAGTGAACCCACCTCGTACTTGACATTCCAGAGACCCCCCCCCATGCAGGGGTCCTGGCAGCAGTGGGGGCCTGACCCTGCCACGGGGCAGGATGGGGGATTCTAGCAACCCCCTCCGTTTCCCCAGGAAGGAGCAGTGCTCCCCACCAGGAGCCGCTCCAGGGACTAAGCCCCATGGGCTGACGCTCCATGGCCCCAGCTTGGTGGGTGTGTGCCCAGCGCCTCCTCACCCTGGGGATGGGCTGGGGGTGCGGGCACCTTGCGCACTATGGCCCATTTTCATTGCCTCTAGATGAGGGGACGGGGCCAGTCTGCAGCCGGGCAAGGCTGGCCACGTACCTGGACATGTTTTTCAAACCACTGAAGGTTTCCGAGGCGAATTCTAGGCTGTCCATCACCCTGTGGATGCCCGCGCGCCTCTGTCCCTCCTCCCACCTCCAATGGTCCTCACCTGATGGGTGGAGCCAAGAAGACTCTTAAAAAGACTAATTCTCGACTTGGCCGAGGTCACTGATCACAGTTACTCTCAGATGCCAGCTGTGAAGGTGAGGGGGGCGCTCGGAACGCAGGCTCCTCACTGGGAAGCTGGGAGCTGGGTGCATCTTGATTCTACCCCCCAAAAATTGGTGCCTCGACGAGCCCACATCTGCCTACTTCCCGGGCTCTTTGGGGCCCAGGAGTGCAGCCCGTGGGTGTCCAGGTCCAGGAGGCTGGTGGGGTTGCCTGGCCCTCACGGGAGCTGGTGGACGTCCCATGCCGGGGGTGGGCACAGGGCAGCAGGACGCCTGTGCCAGCCCCACCGTCAGATCCGCTTTGTGGAGGTACAGCCCCCACGGGAGCCTGAGTGAGCCCATCGCCCGCCCCTCCCCAGATCAGAGTCCCCCCAGCCACCGCCCCCTGAGGGGGGCACTTTCCCAGTGTGGTCGGTTTCCGGGGCACCCATATTTGCTAAAACTTCCTGGTGATTCTTCCACCTGCAAGCCGGGCTGAGTCCCCTGTCAGCCTCTGGTTACTCAACACGATGCCTCCCAGGGGCCAGGCACCAGGCTGAGGGTTGGCCCACAGGGCTCGTGTAGGAGGGCCCCAGACACAAGGTCACAGCACAATCCCCCCCACCCCCTGCCCCATGGTTACCCGGGGGCTACAGCAGTGGGAAGTAATGTGGGAAAAGATGCTGGGTGGAGACCTGTGCCGGCTCCAGGGTGCAGGCTGGCTGGGGGCCGCAGGAGCCAGAGGGCTGAGTCGGAGCCCTGATCCCCATGCACCTGTGGCTGGGCCTGGGGCACACGCTCTCCTCTCTGGGAGTCCCTGCAGGAGGGCAGGGGGACGAGATAGCCGGGATCAGCCTCACTCTGTCCACAGATGGACCCTGCAGATGCCTTGCGGCAGCTTCCCCTGGGTGGGGGATGGTGGCAGAAGGAATGGGGTGGGCGGGCGGGCGGGTGGTTCCCAGGGCCCCTCTCGTCCAGGCCATCACCTGAGAGGAGGAGCTGCGGGCGGGGCAGGAGTCTGGCGGCCCTCAGCTGATTGTATTAGACAGAGCATCATTGATCCGGCTCTGGTTTATCCCTGGTGCCTCATTTCAATAAACAGCAGTTGGAAAGAATTAGCAGGGGACACAGCTCTCTCCCCTCCCCCATCCTCCTTTGCCCGGGTCTTCCTTTGATTTGTCAGGAATGGACGATTTATGAGGATTCAAGCAAGAGTCTCATTTGTCCCTGGGACGCGGGATTAGGGTACAGAGGGCACGGCTGAGTGCCTGCTGTTTACCTGCCCTTACACGGGGCCACGAGCAGGGCTGCAGGCACCTGGTGGGGATGGCTGGGGCGGTGGGGTGGTGGAGGGGCGCGGGGAGATGTCACCAAATGGGGTTGGTCTGACCTTGGGAGAAACCAGCAGCAGGCAGCTCGGGAGTAAACACCCAGGGCCGACTCAGGGTTGCCGGCCAGCCCTGGTCAAGAAGTTGTCACATTCCCTGGGCCTTAATCCTCATCTGCAAAGACAGGGGAGATGTCAGGTGTGTGGTGTGATGTGTGTGTGTGTGTGTGTGCGTGCGCGCGCACACACACACACTGCCTGTGCCCTGTTATAATTGTATCACACGGTTGGCTTTATTTCCTGTTTTTTACCCATTGTAACAGACATTTTCCCAACTTCTTCGACACATTTTTTGAAAAATATTTTTTTAATGGCTGCAAAATTCTCCATGGATTGGTTGTAGCATAAAACCCCTAATAGTTTCCTTGACATTTAGACATTTGGGAGGCTGCTATTTCACTGTTATCATAAATACTGTTCCAAAGATCGGCTGCTCAGGCTGCAGACCTCTTTCCCTGATGCCCGCGGGGCTGCCTCTCCTCCCCCCAGGCCCCTCTCCGAAGTCTCCCTCTTTCCATCACTCCCATCCCATCCCTGCTTCCCAATAATTCTCTTCACAGCCTTCCCTCTTCACCGTCTGTCTCTTTCAGAAGGTGAGCTCCCAGGGCCCAGACTGGGGGGTACTTACTCAGTCCCCACTATCGACAGCATGGCCTGACACACAGGGTTTTTTTCAAATCAATTCTGGGGACGTCCCTGGTGGTCCAGTGGGTAAGACTCTTCACTCCCAGTGCAGGGGGCCCGGGTTCAACCCCTGGTCAGGGAACAAGATCCTGCATGCCCCAACTAAGACCCAGTGCAGCCAAATAGATAAATGAATAAAAATGTGTTAAAAAATTAAATCAGCTCTGGCAATCATTGCCTTTTAAAGAGTGCATTGGGATAGAGTTCATATACTGTACGATTCACCCATTTAAACTGCAAATTCCATGAGGTTTGTTGTATTACATTCCTGGTTTTTTAATTGTGGTAACATATATATATGTATACATATATATGTGTATATATATAAAATTCATGGCTTCCCTGGTGGCTCAGTGGTAAAGAATCTGCTTGCCAATGCAAGAGACACAGGTTCAATCCCTGAGCCAGGAAGATCCCTCATGCAGAGCAACTAAGCCCATGCACCGCGGCTATTGAGCCTGTGCTCTGGAGCCCAGGAGCCGCAACTGCTGAAACCCTCTTCCCCGAGAGCCCATGCTCCTCATGAAGAGAAGCCTCTGTAGTGAGAAGCCCGTGTACTGCGACTAGAGAGCCAGCCCCGCTCACCACGACTAGAGAAACGTCTGTGCAGCAACGAGGACCCAGTACAGCCAAAACGGGAAAAAAAAAAGGATGCCCCAAAAACACTAAAATAAAATTCACCATTTTGTCTATCTTCAAGTGCATTAATTACAGTCACTATGTCATGCAACCATCACCTCTATTTTGAAAACTTTTTTATCCCCCAAACCTGGAAGTCTCATTTTTATCCCTCCAACCTGAAAGTTTTGAACTGTGGTGTTGGAGAAGACTCCTGAGAGTCCCTTGGACAGCAAAGAGATCCAACCAGTCCATCCTAAAGGAAATCAACCCTGAATATTCATTGAAAGGACTGATGCTGAAGCTGAAGCTCCAATACTTTGGCTACCTGATGTGAAGAACTGACTCATCGGAAAAGACCCTGATGCTGGGAAAGATTGAAGGCGGGAGGAGAAGGGGACGACAGAGGGTGATATGGTTGGATGGCATCACTGACTCAATGGACATGAGTTTGAGTAGACTCTGGGAGTTGGTGATGGACAGAGAGGCCTGGTGTGCTGCAGTCCAGGCGGTCGCAAAGAGTCGGACACGACTGAGCGACTGAACTGAACTGAACTGAACCTGGAAGTCTATCCTTATTTTTATCCCCCAACCTGGAAGCCTGTCCTCATTAAACACTCACTACCCATTCCCCCAGCCCCTCATAACTGTTTTCTACTTTCTGTTGCTATAAAATTGACTATTCTTGGTATATCATATAAATGGAATCCTACAATATAAGGCCTTTATATCTGGCTTATTTCACTTAGTATGATGTTTTCAATGTTCATCAACTTTAGCCCGTGTTAGAATGTTACGCCCTTTCATGACCCAACAGCACAATCATTGTCTGAGTTGGGTGTTTAGACTATTTACATTTAATGTGATTACTGCTATCATTATTGCTATTTATTTTATCTTCCTCCCAGCAGCTCTTTGTTCCCCTTTTCTTCTTTTTCTATCATTCTGTGGGTGAACTGAGGATTTTTACTATTCCCTTTTGTTGGCTTATTAGTCGTCACTCTTTATTCTGTGTTTTCGGTGCTTCCTTTAAGAATTATGCATATTTAACTCATCACAGTCTACTTTCAGATGATGCTAAACCCCTTCAGGTGCACATAGGAACCTCACAGCAGTAGACTTCCATTTCCATACTCTCATGTTATGTCACAAACCCCCATAATACATTACCACAATTTTTTTTTGCCTTAAGCAATCAATTCCTTTCCAATTTTTTTTTTTTAACTAGAAAGAAGGCATTTTATATTTGGACATGCAGTTGCCATTTCCAGAGCTCTTCATTCCTTTGTGTAGACCTCTCTTTCCATCAGGAATAATGTTCTTTCTTTCTGAAGGGTTTCCTTTAACATTTCTTGTAGAGTGTGTTTGCTGGTGATGAATTCTTTTAGCTTTTGTCTGCCTGAAAAGCTTCTCATGTTCACTTTTGTGAGAGTCATCAGCAGTCATAGAAACTCAGCATCGATGGACCTTCTCTTCCTTCTGGAGCCTGAAGGAGTCTGCTCAACTGTCGGCCACCTGCCTTGCTTCTGGAGAATCGCTGTCTGTCCATCTTTCTTTCTTTGCCCATTATGTGCTTTCCCCATTCACTGCTCTTAAAATGTCATCTTCATCATTGTGCTAAGTCACTTCAGTCGCGTCTGACTTTGTGGCCCCATGGACTGCAGCCCGTCAGGCTCCTCTGTCCATGAGGGTCTCCAGGCAAGAATCCTGGAGTCGGTGGCCATGCCCTCCTCCAGGGGATCTTCCTGATCTTTCCACAGATGGAACTCGCGTCGTTTGCGTCTCCTGCGTTGGCAGGCGGGCTCTTTAGCACCAGCGCCACCCAGGAGCCAGTCCTTCGTCATCAGTTTTAAGAAACACGATGTGCTTCAGTGTAGGTTTCTTCCTATTTCTTGTGTTTGAGGTTTGCTGAGCTTCTTGGGCTCCGTGGGTTTACGAGTTTCATCAGTTCTGGAGACGCTTCGCCACTATTTCTCCACGTACTTTCTTTTCTCCACGTCCCTGCTTTTCCCCCGCTCTCTCGCAGGGCTCCGGTGACAGGTGCAGCAGCCCCACTTTTCCTGGTCACTTTCCTCTGCGTTTCATTTCAGGCAGATTCTCTCACTATGTCGTCAGGCTAACTTGCCATCTTTCCTTCTTCGGAGCCTGCTCTGCTATTAATCCCATCCAGTGTTTTTCGTGTCTAGAAATTTGATGAGGGTCTTTTCTTATATCATCCAAGTTGGTCCATGATGTGCTCAGTCTCCCCTCTCCTTTCCACAAGGAGGGAGCAGGATAACGCCTGCTTTAACGGTTGTGTCTAGTGACTCATCTGTGTCATTTCTGAGTCCTCCTGCTGAGTGAGTTTCCTCCTCGTCGTGGGTCACATTTCCTTTGCATGTCTAGTAATTTTTGTGTATGTGCCAGACATTGTGTGTTGGATATTTCTGTGTCCCTGTAGATCCTCTTGAGCTCTTCCCGGGGTGTGCTTACATTATTGGGAAGAGTTTGCCCCTTTGGAGGCTGGCCTTTGAGCTCTGTTAGTCAGTTCGACGAGAACACTGTTAGTTTGGGGATGATTTTGCTGCAACCCTGAGGCAGTAGCCACTCGAGTGCCCCACCGGATGTCACGTGTGTTGCAGGACCTTCCCACTGTAGGTGGTGGAAACGTACACCACTCCCAGGGAGAGTTCTGAGAATTACTCTTCGTGTTCCTTTCCTATGGCTCTTTCCCAGGGTTGAGTGTTTTCCTTATGCCCATGTGCTGATCAGTTCCCCTGGGGCCCAAGGAGCCACTTTGCAGCTCTCTGGGGCTCCCCCACTCTCCACACAGCCCTCTGGGGCTCCCCCACTCTCCACACAGCCCTCACCTCTGTGGTGCTTGGTCCTTGTGCTTTCACCTTGCTTGCTCCCCCTCTCTTGGGGATCACTATCTGCCAATGCCTACCTTCCAGTGTTGGACAACCATTGTTTTACACATTTTACATATTTTGCTCTCGGTTTTTCTTTTTTTCCCTGCATGAAGGACATTTCAGTCCCTGTTACTCCTTCATAGTTAGAAGCAAAAGTCCTCCAATGGTTTAATGAATATTTCTAGGTGATTAAATGAATAAGTGAATGAGTAATGCTCTGAGCTTGCCTTTGAGCAGAGAACCTTCCTCCTACTTAGGCTGATTACTCTTGCCTCAGCTCCAGGAGGGCTGGGACATCTGACCCAGGTAGGCAGGGATACTGGCTATGAACTGACCCCCAGAAGTACAACTGGAAGGTCAACCAGTATGGACAATTGTAAACCCCCCTGGAACGATCCCTACATGCAGCCTGGACTTCTGTGCTCTAGGGAGGAGGGGAGGTGTGGAGGGGCTCTGGGTGGTGGTGAGCCCTTGCTGGTTTCCACCTTAAGCCCAGGAAGCAGGGCTGGGAGCTCTCCTCAACATGTGCTCCTCTGCCCAGTGGGGACAGCCAGGGCATCCCAGTCACATGCTTGGCCTCCACTCGAGTGAGGCACCACTGACTCAGAGGGCAGGGTGCCCAGCCCCCACGGGTTGACTGCACAGGATCTCAGTCCTAGCTCTTCAGGCTCTGAAGTGCCTGCCGGGAGGCTCCAGAAATCTGGGCTCAGCTCCTGAGAGAGGAGGCTGGGGACAGGCTGTTTTCAGGTGGGGTGAAGGAGCTTTATTTCCTGTTGACATAAAATGATGGCCTGAGTGCTGCATTATAAAGGAATTATGGCTCAGGCTTTTCTGGCCTGCAGATTTCCTGGCTGAGCGCAGGGAGCCACGGGGCAATCCAGGAGCTCTGGTGTCATGAGAAGCACCCCAGCCTGCTGTCCGGGGACTTGCCCCTAGGCGGGCACCCCACTGGACTCTGTCCCTACAGAGAGCCCTAGAGTGCAGCTCAGCACATTGAAGGCGAGTCCTAGCCCCCTGCCGCAGGGAGAGCAATAGTCAGGGGGGCAAGATCAGGGTCCCCAGTGCAGGGAGGCCAGCTAGAAACAGGAGGCTGAGGCTGGGGGCAGGCGGTCTCCTCTGCATATTTCCCCTGGTCCCTGACGGCCCCTCGTGAAGAGGAGACCCCAGTGTCCCCAGGTGCTTGGAGAAGGAGATTGCAGGGCTGTGGGGGCCAGCAGGGAGAGATAGGGGAGTCTTCTTGGAGCAGTGATGCTGGGGGGAGGGGCTGGGTCCCCAGGGAAGGCTGGGTAGAGGGGGTGGGGCAAGTCTCGGGGTGCTGACGGGGAGAGGAGCCTCCGGGTTTGGGGCAGAGGGCCCTGTGCCCATTTCGGCCATCCCCAGGGCAGGCCCTGAGCCCCAGGTGGGGGGCAGGGCCATTCTGGATGATGGATCGCAGAGGCTGTCCTGAGGCAGCGGGTGCGGGGCTGCACTTGGCCTCAATCGCTCCCCGGGGGCCCCGATCGATGGAGGCCCATGCGCGGCCGGAGCGGCCTGTGATGAATGACTCAGGATTGATTTTCACTTAATTGACAATTTGGTGAACCTGTTTGCAAAATCCCAGGTTGGGCGCTGGTTGGAGCCTCCAGGTAATACACGATGGGGTCACATGGCCCCGCCAAGGTGGCAGCCAGGGGGCAGCAGAGGCCAGCCAGCCACAGGGGGCGGGGGCTGAGACCCACTGTGTGCCTTCCCCGGGGAACCCACTGCCTCGGGAGTCCTGTGTCTGAACCTGCGATGGGGTTTCCCGCTCAGGTCAGGGGCCACCGGAAGGGTGGACTCAGGCCAGAGTGGTCATGAAAGCAGGTTGAAATCCCAGGATCAAGATCAGAACCCAGCCCTACTCCTGTCAACTGGACGGACCCTCCAGGGCACTGCCTCTGAGCCCCTCTGACCCTCAGTTTCCTCTTCCATGAAGTACAGCCCACTCAAGCCTGCCCACCGCCCCACAGAGCCTCATCTAGTCGCCTGTCTCTGACCTGCCCTCCCGACTCTCGCCTCCCTCGGTCCTCTGCCCTCCACGTGGGCGGCCTCCTTCCTGTCCCGGGACACTCACCCCACCTGTGTTTTGTTTTTTTCTTACAGCACTTGTCACCACTTGACACGTCTCCCGGCGTGCGGACCTTCCGCCCCGCAAGCACAGGAACATCCGTGGCCTGCCGGCTGACCGCCCTCCCTGCCCTGGGAGCGGCGGCGGCCCGTTGTTACCAGGACCATGTGGAAACAGGCCGCAAGCTCGCCCCTGCCGCCCGCCCCAGAACTCATTAGTGGCTGAGACGGGGGCCTTGTAACAGGACCCCTGGGTAATCCCCTCTGGGGGCCACCCAGACAAAAGCCAAATGAAGTGGACAGAATTGCAGTCGGGGTGCTGGGAGGCCGGAATTTACCCCCAAGAGCAGACAAAGAAGGTCCCTTCTCAGGTGTGGGCTGCCTGGAGTCTGATTTCCATCCTGTGCAATTTAATGCCACCCTGGGAACCGGGGACAGTCCCCCTACTTGGGGTTGGTACTGATGGTTCTTGGCAGAGCACCCCTGACGGGACATGGCATCTGCACATGCCCCCGCCCAGCTCCCCTACCCGCCCCCGCCAAGCGTTCCTACCTACGCCTGTCCAGCTCTCCCACCCGCCCGCCCCTCGCTCACCCAGCACCCCCACCCACTCCTGTCTAGCACCCCTACCTACCCCCGCTCAGCGCCCCACCCGCCCCCACCCTGCCCAGCACCCACCCCAGCCCCTCAGGTACTGGGTGGTCAGACAAGAGGAGGGGTCCCTGGGGGAGCCACGGCCCTGGGGGTGCACTCTGGGCTGTGGAAGGCCCCCTCCTCGTGCACACAGTGTTCAAGGGACCCCTGGAATCTGCTCCCAGGCAATGCCCTGGAGCCTGTCCACCACCCCCACTGCGCAGGCTTGGCCACCCTGGGGCTCCCACAGGGCTGCGGGGCATGAAGACAAGCAAGGGGCTGTGGAAGGCCCCCTCCTCGTGCACACAGTGTTCAAGGGACCCCTGGAATCTGCTCCCAGGCAATGCCCTGGAGCCTGTCCACCACCCCCACTGCGCAGGCTTGGCCACCCTGGGGCTCCCACGGGGCTCCGGGGTGTGAAGACAAGCAAGGGGGCAGCATGTCTTTGACATCAGCTGGTCACGGCCTTGGGCTTGGCCAACCCCCCAGAACCCCACCCTGAAGCTACTTGGAAACTTGAGTGACCTCCCCTCTGGGAGACTCAGTTTACTCATCAGTCGCCGGGGTGATGGCCCCGGGCACTGACTGTCAGGAGGCTTGGCCGAGGCGTCCACACCCCGGTGCTGGCCGCCTCTGGCCGCCCGGCGGAAGCTGTGCCTGGTGGCGCTGGCCATGGTGACGGAGTTGAGAAGCCCCAGGTGCGGGTGCGTTTTCGGGAGCGGGAAGGGGACCCCACACGGGTACCGCTGGTGGTGCTGGAGGGCGGGCGCCCACACCGACGAGGAGGCATCACTCTGGCCTTGCCCCAGTGCTGACCACGCGGCCCCTTGCGGCTTCGGCCTCTAGACTGGCCGAGGGGTTATGGGGGGCCAGGTGGGGTCAGAAGTGCTGGGCCGGGCATGTGATGCCCCTTCTGCAGTGGTGGGTGAGGGCAGGGCCTGAGCACAGCTTCGGGCCCCCATCCAGACCCCACATGTGAGAACCAGGAATGCGGCCAGGACAAGCCCTCTGGCTCCTGCAGACGGAGTCTGCCTGAGCCCCTCTGACGACCCAGGAGGCGGGGAGCACACCCCCTGGCGTCACTGTGGGTGAGATCGTGTGTCCCCCTCCACACAGATGCCTCAACAGCTCAAGCACAGCTGCATATTCACTGGTCGAGAAGCCTCCCGCCAGCTGGACCCAGGGGCATCCAGGGACGTTTGGAAACACTCATGTCAGTAAAGACACCCTTGACACTGAAATCCTTCCCTTGAAAGTGAAAGTGAAAATTGCTCAGTCGTGTCTGACTCTTTGCGACCCCATGGGCTACACAGTCCATGAAATTCTCCAGGCCAGAATATGGGAGTGGGAAGCCTTTCCCTTCTCCAGGGGATCTTCCCGACCCAGGGATCAAACCCAGGTCTGGGGCATTGTGGGCGGATTCTTTACCAGCTGAGCCACCAGGGAAGCCTGAAATCCTTCCCTTGGGAGAGCAGAAATCACCGGCTCAGCCCTGAGTGAGCTGGTGCACAGGGAGCTGACCCAGGGCACTCCTCTGGGTCCCGAGTCCACGTAGGTGGGCAGGTGGCCTGTAGTGACCCCTGAGTTTGGCGTCCCTGCTCTCAGGGAGGACAGCTACATCCCCTTTCAGAAGGCACACGGAGGCCGGGAGTCAGCCAGCGAGCGGCAGACCCAGGGTCCTCGCAGATGTGATCAACCCAGGAGCTTGGGGTGGTCCTGGGCACGGGTGGCCCAACATCCAGTGACTGCTGTCCTCATCGGAGAAAATCAGAGCGAGATTCGAGACACAGAGAAGCTGTGTGAAGGGGGAGCAGAGACCGCAGTGACACGAGCCAGGGACGCCCGGAGCCACCAGCAGCAGGTGGAGAGGCAGGAGGGAGCCTCCGAAGGGAGCGCAGCCGCGCCCACACCTTCCTTTAGGACTTCTGGCCCCTAGAACTGGGAGAGAGTCAGTTCCCACTGTTTTCCGCCATCCAGCCTGTGGCATCTGTTGCCAGGGATCAGGGACACTGAGCCACAGCACCTCCCTGCACCCGGGGCAGGGGCATCCCGGCTAAGCGTCTGTGCCCCGCTTCCTCCAGCCCCCCACCCCCACCCCACCCTCTCCCCCACCCACCTCCACAGGAATGGGGGGGGGAAGGGCGTTTCCTGTCCAGCTTAGGACCCTGGCCGGATCTAAACAGTGAACCGACAAAGATGGCTGAACAGAGAAAAGCCAACAACCTATTTCGTGTAAGTTTTCCTGCTGAGGAAGTGAACACCCAGAGAGGCAGTGAGCCCTGGGGGTGACTGGGTGTGAGGGGGCAGGCAGTCCTGGGGGAACCAGGAGGGGCAGGAGTGTCAGGCGAGCAGAGCAAACAGGGAGCTTAGCAAGGTCTGCCAGTTAGGAGTCCACCCGGGGGCCTGGTCTTTGGAGATGAGGGAAAAAAGAAGGTAGGGAAAGGTCAGAACGACTTTCCCGCTTCCAGAGTTTTCTCCAGCTCCTTCGGCTTTAACATTCATAAGCCCAGGTGCTGTATTTTGGGGTTTGTGTCCCGAACCCCATTACAGGCTCCTGCTCAGTCCCTCATCCACTCACAGGCCTCGGACACTCCCACTGCGGTCCAAGGGCACCCAGCTCTCCAGCACAGGCCTGGACCACCCTCCAGTGGTTCCAAGTGGGGTCAGCCACGTGGAAGGGGACCGGGGAGCTGGTGGAAAGTGTGCAGCCGGAAGACACAGCAGGTGCAAAGGTCCTGAGGCTGAAGACTCAGAAGGAGCCAGGTCCCAGGGGTGGAGCGGGGTGGAGTCGGGGTGTGGGAGGTGGGCCGCTGTCCCCAGCACTGGTGGAGGACAGGAAAGAAGCCCAGCCCCGGGACCGCCCAGTCCCTTCTCATCTCTTGGCCGCAGGGACCTAGTGGCTGCCCCTGGCTGGCATACCTGCTCCCGGTGAGAGCTCCCCGAGGGCAGGGCAGGCCTGGGGCCCCCTGGGAACCAGGTAACAGGTGTGAACAGACCCTTGTGGAAGCCAGGGGAGGGGCCTTTCCAGGTCACCACTCTGGGCAGCCCCTGGGCAGCCGAAAGCCCCAGTCAAGAGGCCCCACAGGCTATCTGGGCAGCTGGTCCAGACTTCCTGCCCACCTGAGTTCGCCCAGGCTGTCTAGTGAGGCAGCCATGCCAGGGGCAGACCCATGGTGCCTGGGTTCCAGGGCCCTGAGGACTGACCTCCCTCCCAAGGGCAGCTCTGCAGGGCAGGGGGCTGAGGCCCCAAGCAGGAGGCCCCAGGGCCTCTTGACCCTTGACCCCTGCCCAGGCTATTTCCTGCCTCCTTTTCCTCCCTGGGCTCAACAGAGACACTATTGTTCAGATGGGTGGAGACTTGCCAGCCTCCCCTGTCCCCACTCCAGGTGACCCAGGGATGGCACCCCACCCCCTCCCAACCCAAAACTAAATAAAATAAATAGACGGGCTTCCGAGGGGGTGCTGGAGGAACGGGCTGTCCAAATGCAATCAGCCAAAAAGGCCTGGGCGCCTGGGAAACATTCACTCATCAGCATAATGGCTCTGCGGCGAGGCTGGAGGCCGGGTTAGGGCTTTGTCACAGGTGCCAGCGCCTAAGCCCCTGCCCGGCAGGAATGTGGGCCCAGTGGAGCACCTGAAGCGAAACCCGACGCCTCTGCCCCGGTGACTCGGGCGACTCCGATCCTCTCAGCTTTGAGGGATTCTGTTCTGCGCCCCAGCAATTTCTTCAGCACTTTCCCTAGGATCAGCTCTTCACCAAGGCCATAAATCTTTTTCTTCCAAAATGCAGACCTCATTAATTTTGGTTTCTGACACAGATTTGCAGCATGTTAGACCAGGGATCCCGGGGCTGGGGTTTAAAGTCCTAGATGAGTTTGTGAATTGCGTTCGTGGCAAGGTTGCCATCCCCCCTCGGAGGGCACCACAGCCAACAACGACCCTCCCAGGTCGAGGCCCAGTTCCACCCTCCTAGTCCGAGAGGACACAGGCCTCCCTCTGCCCAGGGCCATCATCCTAGGTGCCCCCTCCAATCTTGGCCAGAGTAGCTGGCAGGGGTATCACTTTCCTCGATGGTTCTGGAAGCCGCCATGTGGGGGGTTGGCATTCACGATCCAGCCCTATCTGTTCTGAAATAGTCGCAAGTCCTCACGTAATAGCAGGTCAGCTGGCTGAACGCTCCCTGCCTGCGAGGGCCATGCCATTTCTCTCTAGTGGCTGTATCTTCATCCCTTAGATGAGAGATGAGGCTTGGAGAGCAGGCAGGGGAGGCCACGGGAGCCCCCAGTTTGATCCCAGGGCGTCTGTCCATCCCACTCCCCCCGACGGCCCCACTAGCGACAGGGGACACCCAGAGGGTCACACCTGGTACAGTCTTAAGGCTGCCCGACAGTGCGGGGCCGGGAAACACTCCGAGGGGCTTTACCAGCATGGCCCCTGTCCACCTGCAACCCTGCCTCTGGGAAGGGCAAGAAGGACAAGCCCTTTATTATTACAGAGGTTTCTAGAAATTTTCGACCAAAAGCCAACATGTCCATCGGGGTGGAGGACCAGAAGGAATCAGCCATGAGTTGGGAGCAAGTCCTTGCGGTGGGGGGAGGGGGGGGTACCCAGCTGGACCGCAACCAGGCGCATCCTCCTTGCCTGGCGCCCCAGGCTCCCACACCATCTCCTGGCCCCGCTCCCGGCGGTGGGAAGGGGGCTGGCGGGAGCGGGGTGCCCGGCCGGCGCTCTCCTCAGCCACTAACTCTGGACAAACACTGTGACCTAAAGCACAGCCGGGAGCACCAACCTTTTCATCAAGAAAGATTTAATTTATTGGGAGTGCGGAGCCACAAATCACAGGCAGGGAGATTTATCGCCTCCAGGAGTGGAATTGACCACGGAGAGAAGGCAACATCCCCAAGCCACACTCACTCCTTTAATAAAGTTGAAAATGTAAAATACACCCGTCCTACCCCGGGCGCCGGGTGCTGTGGGCAGCGGCCCATGAGTTTATGGAGGGAAGTAACATATGCCTCTTGTCACCCTGTCCTTCCGGGGAGACTCAGAGAGGCAGAGGGGACCTCCCAGGCCACGGCTGGTGTCCACGATTTAGGTGACAGCTGCCCGGAGCTGGAACGGGCCAGGAAGGTGCAGGCCTGGGTGGGGGGGTGGGGCAGGGGCTCCCCGACGCCCCCTGCCCGGTTCCGCTTGCTACCCCCTATCCCTGGAAACACCTCCCCGGCTCTCAGTGGAAAGCCCCTGACCTCGAGGGCTCCTGTCTGGGAAGACGACAGCCTTAGGAGAAAAGCTAATCCCTGCCCCTCCGGCCTTAATCCGCCCTCAGGAAATGCCCGTTTCCCAGGCCAGGCCTCCCAGAGATCTGAGATCCCGGTGCTCCCTGGCAGGAGTCAAGGGCTCTCAGACTGCCCGACTCCCACCTCTCCAGTTACAGCTGAGAAACTGAGGCCCAGAGCGGGTGGGGTTCCCTCTGCCATGAGCAGCCCCCCGCAGACATACAGACCACTGTAGGTAATTCCTTGGCCGGGACGGGACAAATGTCCTCCAGAGACCCTGTGAGGCCCTGGCCCTGGCCCCCTGGCCCCCTGCAGACACGAGGGGTAACCCCTGCCTGCTGGCCAGGCTGCGCACGTTCTCTGGCCGTGGTCTAAGCCCTGGGGGTGAAGCTCTGCCCTTGATTGGGACCCATTTATACCAAACAGTGCACGCCCCCCAGTCACCCAGCAGAGCTTATCCAAATGACAGCGTGCAGGGTGTCCCTTTGCCCTCCGCCCAGCCCGGGACCCCGGTGACTTTGAGCCCCTCCAGCAGGGAAAGTGGAGAAGCGGCTCTGAAGCAGGAGGTGGTGGGGAGGCTGAGGGGGTGTGTGTGTGCCTGGGTGCTCACGTGTCCGGACCTGGGGGTGTGCACCAAGGGCACTCATGTTCAGGCACGCATTCCCAGGCACATGAGTGGCCACGATGTGGCCGTGTACACGTGTATCAGCATGGGCACAAAGTCGCGTACATGAGAGCGTGTGTACACTCCTGGGTGAGTGCGGATGCCTGCAAGGGGGCTCACCAGGCACCCGAGGCCTTACATTCTGGAGTCCTGAGACCCCCGGGAGAGGGGAAGACTTGGTCCTCCCAGCAGGCCCCCTACCCACTGCTCCACCCCGCAGGGCCGCACCCTGGGCCTCCCTCCCGACAGCTCCGGGACCACCCACTTGTCCAGCCCCTGCCTCCCCCATGCCCAGCACTCTACTTAATGTCTTTCTCATAAGGAGTTTTAAATTATAAGCCTAAATGAGGTCCATAAATTTGACTTCATAAAATTCCACGCACATCATTTTCCAGCAGAAAAGGCTAAGAAATATTTTCCTGGAGACCCCCTGCGTCCCCCTCCCTGCGCAGTATAACATTTATTCTAATATTAAAATGGCAGGTGTTCTATAAATCGTGAGTCATTAGCACGCTTCATTGATTTTTTCCCCGCAGCTCCCAGCCCGGGGAGAAGCCACGTGTAGATCCCAGTCTATTCGATTGAAATTCATACCCTATTTGGGGGTCAAAGAGCGGGACCCCACGAGCTTGAACTTCTATCAGCCTAAAGCTGATCAATACTTGGAGATATATTGGGGGCCGGCGGCTCACACAGATTAAGTGGCCATAAATGTGAGGTGTGGGGGCGGCCGGCAGAGAGGAAGCTGAAGACCGGGCCTGCTGCCTGGACATTTGGGACTTTCCGGGGCCCCGGGGGCAGGGGGTCACCAGAGGTGCTGGACCCGGGTAGAGCGAATATGGGGCTCAGCTGGGTGAGGAGCCCCTGGCCCACCCCTATCCCTCGGAGGTGGGGAAGGCAGAGGACACTTGAGGGGAACAGGGGGCACCCGTTTTTTTAATTAATTTATTCTTTATTGAAGGATAATTGCTTTACAGAATTTTTGTTTTCTGTCAAACCTCAGCATGAATCAGCCATAGGTACACATCTCTCCCCTCCCTTTTGACCTTCCCTCCCACCCCTCTCCCCACCCCACCCCTCTGGTTGACACAGAGCCCCTGTTTGAGTTTCCTGAGCCACACAGCAAATCCCCTTGGCTCCCCATTTTCCATGTGGTAATGTAAGATTCCCAGTTACTCTCTCCATGCATCGCATCCTCTCCTCCCCCTCCCCATGTCCATAAGTCTATTCTTTCTGTCTGTTTCTCCGTTGTTGCCCTGTACATAGATTCTTCGGTACCATTTTCCTAGATTCCGTATATATGCGTTAGAATACAGTGTTTTTCTCTTTCTGACTCACTTCACTCTGTATAATAGGTTCTGTGTGGCACCCTTGTTTTTAATTGTAACAAGGGATTCAAGACCCAGCTGCAGATCTTTGTCCTGCTGTTTTAGGGTCTCTGAAGCTGTCCGACCGTCTGTTCAGCCACTTCCTCCCTGCACTCAGGCCGCACAAGGGTTGGCTCCCATGGACGCCGACCATTTGGGCCTCTCTGGCCCTGCCTGGGGTTCCAGTCCATTCTGCCTTGACCCCTGGCCCCTCGAGGCAGGCCCAGGCCATCCCTCCTCCCTGAGCCCCTTCGAAGCCCCTGGGTGACATCGTACACCCAAAGCCTCAAAGAACCCACTGTGTCCCACGCTGGGGAAAACCATGCAAGACCTGCAAATCCCAGCCCTCACCCCGACCCCACGCTTTACGAAGGGCACATGGGGTCAGTGCTTATGTGCTGGGCCCCGGAAGGGGCGGGCTGACCCCCCCTCCTCCCCCCACCGGAAGTGCGTCCCCCTGGCACTGGGGATGCTGAAAAGGCGCGTCCTTGCTGTGCCCTTGTGGTGGGGTCACTGCCGCGGAAGGATGCCACGCCCTCCCCCTTCCGCCCCCTCATATATCACGCCCACCCCGCCCCGCGCAGCTCTGGCCTCCACCACAGAAGGCACGCGATCTGCTTGGTTATTAGGGAGATAAATAATTTGAACTCTGGCCTTTTACCTTTTCCCCCAGCAGGCGGGCCGCCCCCACGCCCCTTGGGCGCCCAGCCTGGAGGAGCAATTTCATTAGGAGCCCTGGCAGCTGGCAGAGACCACCCTGCGAGGCCAGCAAGGAGAATTTCTTTATGGAGATGAGACGTAGGAATATGAAAATTTAAGCCGGAGCGGATGTAATTTAACTTTGCATTATTTATCGGGGACACAAATCCTTTCTAATATCGGCGGATTTGGGAGGGCTGGGCAGGGCTGCTGGGGCCTTTGGGGAAAGAGGGGGTGGCCAGGGGCCTGCTTCCCACCCCCTCTGCCTGTAACAAGGGGACAGAGGAGTCGAGGGCACCGGTGGGCAGGAGGTGAGGTTGCAGATGTCCACCCAGGCCAGGTGGCCAAAGCAGGGGCAGGGAGGCGGGCCCCAGGTGGGGGAAGGTCAGAGGCCCCCGGAGGTGCCCGGGGCGCAACCTCACTCCCAGCTGACTCACTTCTCCCTGCTTCCTGGGGTTAGCAGGGCCCTGAGGACACACACATGCACACACACTTGCGCACGCACACGTGCACACCAACGCACGTACACACGCACATGCACACACGTGCACACACGCACGCGCATGCACACACACATGCACACACGCACACATGCACGTGCCCCTCCCAGCCTTGGAAGCCACAGGCCCGACGTGCCCGAGTCCTCGGGACAGAACGCTACGCTCCAGGCCTCTCCTGAGTTTCTGGTGGGATTCCCAGTCCCTGGCCCCCCATGGCTTGTAGATGCCAGAACCATCTTCCCACTGGTCTCCCTACGTCCCCGGGTGCAAGGTTCCCTCATCTCTGAAGGACACTAGTCAGGGCCCACCCCACCTGCCTCCTCTCAACACGGTCGTGCCTGCAAAGACCCCGTTTCTCAATACGGTTCCATTCACAGGTGCCGAGGGTAGGAAGTGGCCCTCTGTTTTGGGGGCCCTCTGTTTTAGGGGCACATGATTCAGCCCACAGCTGTGGGGGGGACGTCTGCCACCTCACACACAGAGGACACTCAGAGGAAGGAATAGCCTGAGAGTAAAGCTGGGCAACAAAAATTTGATTTATTCTGTGCTCTTGAATGCTTTTTTTTTCCATAGAAAAGATGATTCAGTGTAATTTGGTTTTTCAAATATTCAATTAACCAAAACTCCAGCTGTTTGCTAAGTTGTAAATTCAGTTTACAAATATGATTCTATTATGGAGCTTAGTAAATTCTGAGAACAATGTTAAGGAACTTTTACAACTCTAAGAAATTCCCTCAAACATTTAAACTCCACTTACAGCCTTAATATTTTATCTCCTTGTTCATAACTTTGGTTTTGGGACATAAGAAAGAAAAATTCCCCAAAGCATAAACCATCATGTATCTAAAAATCACAGCAGGGACTTCCCAAATGGTCCTGTGGTTAAGACTGTGCTTTCAATGCAGGGGGCAAGGGTTCGATCCCTGTTCAGGGAACTACGATCCCACATGCTGTGCATCATGTGGCCAAAAATGAATAAATAAAATGAAGAAAAAATAAAAAACATAGTAAACTTAGAAACAGGGTGGCTCATGTCTTCTTAGGTTTCCAACGCTGTTTACAAAGTCAGTAAGAGACTGATCTAAAAGTCTGAATCCGTCATTTAATTAAACATATCAGCTGGAATCACAAGCTGGTTGATGACTGATGGGTCAAGATTAAAACCAGAAAACAGCAAGTAGCAGATTCCTTGAAGCCCAATCGGAGAAGCAGTGGGCATGGAAGTCTGCATTTTCCTGGCTTGAAGCTGCTCCCTTCCTGAAGACACAGGCAGTGAGCCCGTGGGCTCCACGGTGGCCCCCCGTCTCTCGGCCACTGCCCTGGGTCTCTGTCCCCCTGTTCCGGACGGCCCCGGGATGGTGAGGCTGGACCCAGGACGGCAGGGTGCAGGAGGAAGGAGGCAGCCTCATCCAGCCCCTTAAGGCTGCCTGGGCTCCCCCACCCCCACAGCTGCCCCCTGACCCCAACCTTGTGAACATTAACCCCTCTCATCTCATCGCCAGCGACTGGGGGAAGCTAGGAGACAGTTCCATTGAAAAAAAATCCTTCAGGGTGTTTGTTAAAGGACACGGCAGGAGGTGGGCCGGCCGGCCTCTTGGGGAGGGGCTCCCATTGGCCTAGACCCTCGTGGGGCGCCTGCCCACCCACCGGCCGCCTCCAGCCCACGCACAAAGCGCCAGATGGACAAGATGCACGGCCAGATGTAGGGGTGGACGGCGCAGGCCGGCAGGATGGGTGAGGGGTTGCACAGGCCCCCAGACCCACTGGAGCCCCCAGCTCATCAGCCAGCAGGGAGGCCATATGCCTGTATGTCTGGGCCGGAGGAGGGGCTGGGAGCCAGCAGGGGAAAACTCCATGGGACTCAGGATGGCAGGAGGTGGGGAAACGTGGCAAGGTGAGGGCCATCTCAGTGATGGCGTCGCATGGACAGGTGACCTGGAGGAGCGGCAGCAGCTTGGTCCTGGGCGGCCTCGTGGTTCTCCTGCACCCCCACCCTTCTTGGTTTGGACCCACATCCTGCCCACTCCCCAGCTGGTCCCCAGGGCACCCCTTCCATCTCTGTGTCCTCTGGAGACCATGGCTGAAAGCTGCCCAAACCCAAAGTCTAACCCCAGATGCGAACCTCCTCTGACCGGGAGGAGTCCACCCAGTTGCTCCCAGAGAAAGAAGCCTTGCTTCCTCTCAGCACCCGCCCCTCACCAACCGAGATCCTCCCCAAGCCGACAACCATGTTCACCCACCTCCAGGCCCGAGCCACCACGCTGGCACAACTCACAGTTACATGCTTGTGCAGAGCACCCAGGAGCCTCTGAGAACAGCAGTCTCAGGACTGAAGTTGGAGAAACTCCACAGGACCAAGCCAGGGACCCCCAGTGGGGGAGGAGAGAGCTGGGAGTGGGTGGGAGCCCCCAGACGGTGCTCAGAGCCCCATCAGAGACAAGAAGATTATATCAATAGCTGGGGATGGGAGTAGCCTTGATATGGGAAACTTCTAGAAAAGGAGAGGAAGTCTGCACAGGGTTGGTCCCTCAGTCAGGGAGGTGCCCCTGGAGAAGAAAGAGGCTGACCCTTCCCCGGTGGGTCCTGGACTCAGAGACGTACAGGGAGGGGCAACTGTGCCAGTGTGGCCCTGCCAGCCTGGCGAGCGGCCCCCTCCTGCCCAGACTGGACCCTGTCGATTCTGCTGGGAGCTGACACCCCCCAGGAGCCCAGTACAAACAACGGGAGGGGCTTGATTGGCCAGTCAGACCTCAGATAAAGCCATCAGCAGACACGTCTCAGAAAGGAGATTTCGTGGCCCAGGAAACGGCCAGGCTGTGACACCAAGGAGAAGAAGCAGGTCACGAAGCAGTTGTGTGTGGTTGCGGCAGCCCCCAGACACACGAGCCACAGTGGACAAAGTCTGGATGGAGCTACGCCAACATGGCATCTTCAGTTAGAGGAATTCAGGGCACTGGGAGGGTGGAGTGAAGTTTGTTTTTCTACATTTGTCAAATTTTGCAGGATGAGCACACACCACTTTCCTAAGCAGAGCATGAGCCATCGGCATTAGTTTGCAAGCCCAGGCAGCGGCCTCTGCCCTCTTGACCTAGGAGATGGGCCAGGAGGCCAGGGACCCCCAGGAGACCCCAGGGAGGACCCCAGAAGCTCTCACCCGCCGGCCATCTTTCAGATCCCTGGAGGGCCCCGGGCTAGGTGGTCCCCACGGGTGACATCATCTCTCCAGGCAGTCAGGTACCCCATGCCCCCATATTTCACCTCCCTGCCAGCCAGCCACCCTCCCCACCCGGCTCTGTTCTGAAGCCTGGTGTCACCTGAAGGTTGAGGGGAGAACTCCGCCCACCTCAGCTACCACCCGGCTCAGGCTCAGGTCACACGCAGCTCGCAGCAGCTCGTAAAACTCCTCGCTTCCTGGTCCCCCTCAGCCCTGCCAGCGGTGTGTTCAGAACCCACCCCCACCGGGCGTCCTTTTAACTAATAGGGCACTTAGTTTAATGAGGAGAGTTTGCATAAGAGGAACTTGCTAATTAAACTTTAAACCTTGTCATTCTAAAGATTAGCCAAGCTCTGAACAGAGAGCATTTGTCATGGAGAGAGGGAGCCCCCCTCCCTGCAAGAAAAGGCCAGCTGAGGGTCTTGCCTCAGCAGCTTCTGGCTGACCAGCCAAGATGGAATCTTCCGGAAGGTTTAGGAAACTCCTGTCCCAGGTCAGGAACGTCCGAGGTGGCGCTAGCGGTAAAGAACTCACCTACCAATGCAGGAGACCTAAGAGATGCAGGTTTGATCCCTGGGTTGGGAAAATGACCCAGAGAAGAAAATGGCAACCCATTCAAGTATTCTTGCCTTGAGAATCCCATGGACAGAGGAGCCTGATGGGCTACAGTCCACGGGGTTACAAGAGTCAGATGTGGCTGGGGCAACTGGGCATGCATGCCCCAGGACGAGCCTGGCTTCCAAGGCCCCCCGTGGAGGGAACGCACTCCCCACACCCCACCCAGATGCCAGGCGCAGTGAGGTTGGGGGCCCCTGTCTGCAGGCTTGATACTCCGGCCACAGTTTTTTGGGAGGAGTGTCACGTGAGGTGCCCAAGCAGCGTGGAGGCTTGAGGACCCCTTCCTTCCCGTCACCCCTCCCTTCATCCACCTGCGATCACCTGGGGACCCGTGCCCACAGCTCAGAGCTGGCCGTGGCTGGCTGCCGGCCTCCCCTGCTCTCCAGAGTGCAGAAGCCCAGCGGCCACTGCCAGCACTGGGCACTCACTCAGCCTCAGCCAGCTTTGTTTCCCCAGCAAAGAAAGAAAGTGGGGCGGGGGGCAGAATGTGAAGGGAATCTGTGTCACCATGTCACGGTATCACCCGGCAACATCACAGGTCTTAACCTCTGACCTTTCTGGAGGTCAAACTAGGCTGGCGGTCAGGGCAGGCTGCCTTGGGGACAATGGCCAGGGGACACAAGTGAGCCACTCCCCGAATGACCAGCAGGCCTGGAAGGCCTCCCCCTAGCAGTGGGGTCTTCCACATCCCGCGCCGGTCCTGACAAGCCCTTTCCAGGACGGGGAACAAGTCGTTAGCATCCATTCTCGTCACTTGCTGGAAGCTGGTGACTGCAGGCTGCTGTCCTTAGCTGGGGAGTGTGCCCCTGTCTTGCAGGTGGGGTCCGGGGACACAGGGCGCAGACACACTGTCCCCCTGTCCCCGCAGCGGTGCTGAGGACCCTCTGTGTGCGCCACCCTGGAGGGGAGGGGGCAGAGGGGAGAGACTCTGGGAAGGCCTTTGAGGGAGAGGGAGCTCCTGAAGGGGTGGGACCCTGATGCTGATCCCAGGAGCCAGCTGGACTGGGGAGGGGGAGGGGAGGGGGCTCTAACGTGGCCCCCCTTGCTCTCCTAATCCCACGATTTCCTGTTCTTCGTGTTAGCTGTGAGCAAGCCCTGCCTGGGAGGGTGAGTGCGCGCCCTTTGTATAACTGAGGTGAAATCCCCGCGACAGAAAAAGACCCATTTTAAAGTCTACAAGGTGCAGCCACCACCTGAGTCAAAGCTCCTCCTCCTGCCCGAAGAGAAACCCGGGACAAGTCACGCCTTATCCCGCCCACTGCAGAACCTCGAATCCACTTCCTGTCTCTATGGATTCACCCGTTCTGGACACTTGGTAGAGACTAATTATACAGTGTGTGGCCTTTTGTGTCTGGCTGGGTCAGGAAGATCCCCTGGAGAAGGGATAGGCTACCCACTCCAGTATTCTTGGGCTTCCCTAGTGGCTCAGCTTGTGAGAGTCGGACACGACTGAGCGACTTTCACTTCACTCCTTCACGCAGCACGGCCTTTCTAACTTCCCGAGTTGCAGCGAGTCTGTGCCCCACCCCACGGTAGAGGCGGCCCACTGTCCGCGTTCACGCACGGACGGATGGATGTTTGGGCCACTTCCGCCTTGTGGCTGCAGCAAACACGCCTGCACAGGTGCTTGTCTGAGTCCCTGTCTTCGGGTCCTGTGGATTTGACCTACGAGTGAAACGGCGGCATCACATGGTGATTCAAGGTTTCCATCTCTGGATCCATCAAGCAGTTCTCCTCAGCTGCTCCGTGGACATTCCCACCAGCAGTTCCCCGGGGCTCCGATCTCTCCCCTCCCAGCATCCTGACCGCGTGGAGCAGCATCTCCAGGGCTCTGATCCCTGTCTCCCTGGAGCCGGAACTGTGAGCACCTCCTCCTGGGCGCGATGACCAGGATCATCCCTTTGACGGATGAGGACACAGGGCTTGCTGCGGTGCTGAGCAGGGACCACAATGTGGGGCTGGGCCACGGCGTCCCTCCCAGCCCTCAGGTTCTAGTGTGAGAAGTGTGAAAGCAAAAGTGTTAGTCACTCAGCCGTGTCTGACTCTTTGAAGCCCCGTGGACTATAGCCCACCAGACTCCTCGGTCCACGGAATTCTCCAGGCAAGAATACTGGAGTGGATAGCCATTCCTTTCTCCAGGAGATTTCCCAACCCAGGGATCGAACCCAGGTCTCCTGCATTGCAGGAAGATTCTTTACCATCTGAGACAGCAGGGAAGCCACCAGGTTCTAGGATGGGGTCCAAGTGGACAAGGACCTCCTCCAGTCATTCCTCACTCCACCTGCCACCAGAGCAGGGGGGCAGACACTGACCGGAGCAGGGCAGATGGGTGTGAGCCACCCCTGACTCCATCTGGCTTCCCTGCCCCTCCATTCTCAAGCACAGGGGGACTTCCCTGGCAGTCTGGTCCAGTGGTTTAAGACTTCACCTTCCAATGTAGGGGGTGCGAGTTCAATCCTTAGTCAGGAAGCTAAGACGCCACATGCCTCCTGGCCTCAAATAACAAAGCATAAAGCCTGCTTTGGTTTTAAATCCCACTGACCTGGAGGCAGTGGTACCCACAGACCCAAGGGAGCTGCACATATTCGGGACTGGGAACACAGAGCTTCAGGTTGTAAGAAATTCAATGAAGACTTTAAAACTGGTCCACATCAAAAAAAAAAAAAAAAAAAAAAAAAGCATCCCAGGGAACCATAGGGCTTCCAGAACCTGAGAGGGAAGTGGGGTTCCCCTCACAGCAACCAGACCCACAAGGTAGGGGAACGGTCCTGGGGTGACCCTGTCCACGCCCCTGCCTTGGGGCAGGTCTGATGCAAGCCTGACTGAGGCGGGCATTTGACCTCTGGAACAACAGCCTGGGATCCCCCCATCCGACCTTGGTTCACGTGCCTTTGCTCTCAGAGAGCGTGGGTGCACAGGGGGCTGAGTGTGAGCTGTGTGGAAAGGGGGTGAAGGTGTGTGCATAGGAGTGTCGCTGGCATGTGCATCTGTGCCCCACAGAGCTCTGTGTCCTGAGTCCCGAGTGTGTATGGCTCCCTGTGGTCTCTCCCACCACCTCCTGGTCAATGGGATTTGCCCTAAGAACTGTGCGCGGGGGCGCTTCAGTGGTGCCTGCTTCCGGCTTTGCCTTGGGAAGTGTCCTAGCAAACCTGGAGAGCAGGTTATACGTGCTACTCCTCAGGCTCAGAAAGGATGAGCAGCTCACCCGTGGTCACAGAGCTGCAGCAATTAAGTAGAATGGAGGGGAGGGTCCCAGGTCCCTTAGCTGGAGCCTGTGTGCTCCACCAGGTCCTTAACCACAGGCGTGGGGCTCAGGGGAGCCCTGGGCATCCTCATCCTGTGTCTCTCATGCTCCCCGGGACCTGACTCCAGCCCCAGCTCTGCAGGTGTGACCCCGGTGGGCACGTCCCACTGTCTGGACGGGCTCTTGGGAGCATGTGGAACTGAGGACTGTGTGAGCATCTGGGGGCTTATGGCCACTCCTCCGGGGATGGCCTCCGCACCCGCTGTGACACTCTCTCTCTCTCTCTCACACACACACACACACGCTCCCGTACACGCACACGTGTGCCTCCCTGACTCTGGAGTCTGCAGTTTGCATACTTCTCTCCCAGGTCTGGCC